>NW_016107474.1:6049208-6061754 GCF_001604975.1 Cebus imitator | reverse complement strand
TATCTATCCATCCGTTATCCACCCATCCATCCACTTATCTACCCATCTATCTACCTATCCATCCATCCACCCACCTATCCATCCATCCACCCACCCATCCACCCACCCACCCACCCATCCATCCATCTATCCATCCATTCACCCATCTATTCATCTGTTTATCCATCTATCTACCCCTTTTACCCAATCACCCACTTGCCCACCCACTCACCCCTCTACCAGGAGTGTCTCTTCTGCACTGACTATAATTCCTGAAGCTGGCTGGGCCCCTCAGGCCCCTGGCATGCTGCATCAGGGAAGTGACCTGCCCCAGGTCACACAGCGGGTCGGTGCCAGAGTCCACACCCCTGACTTGGCAGAGGACCTGTGCCCTCAGTTTCCTCCCTGGGTGCCCGTCTCCCACGTCCAGAGGTAGGGGACTGAGGGGGAAGCCACCTGTCCCCATACGCTCCTGTCTGTGAGCAAGCCCAGGCCTGTGGAGGCCAGCGGGGAGGGTCACAGCGTCTCATCTGTGCCCCTTCACCTTCTCCTTCTACAAAGAGAAGAGAAAAAACTGGCAGCTGCTGGGACACTCTGGGGCAGGAGGTGAGGGGTGGGGGAGAGGACTGGGACCTCTCAGCCAAGAGCGACAGGGGCCTGCTAAAATGCAAAAATATTTAGACAATAAATGAAGTATCAGAAAGGCGTGCACATCTTGAAGAAATCAATCATCTTGGACGGTGTGTCTGGACGCTCGGCGCCAAGGCGGAGATAGTGCCTTGCCGGGGAGATAAGGGTTAATCAAGGATTTAATTCTGCAGGAGATAAAGCACAGAGGGAAGAGCTAGGGGGGCTCCTTCCTCCCCAGGAGGGCGGGGCTCCCCACAGAGCCTCAGAGGCTCCTCCGGCCTTCGCTCCAGCTCCCCTCCTGCCCCACACGTTATCTCCCCACTTGGGAGGGTTTCTAACCTTGTGCCCATATCCCCAGGATGGCCTGAGCCCCGGGCTGGAGCAGGACAAAATGTGGAGGCAGGTGGACTGGAGTGGGGGGTGGTGACTGCAGCCCCTGGGGACGACTCCCCGGCCTGCACCAGCCCCACAGCCCTGTCATTAGGGAGCCTTCGAGGGTCTCTGGGGATAGGCAGCTGTGGGTTCCAACTCTCCCTCTGCTCTTTGGTCCTGGGTACTTGGGGAATTGATTGACTTAGCCTCATGGAGCCTCAGTTTTCTCATCTGTAAAATGGAATGGCAGTATCCACGTCATAGAGTGGGGGAGAAGGAAGTGAGGATGGGCGTGTGGTGTGTCTGCAGCTCACAGAGCCTGCAGTCTTAGCCCTATGGCCTTTGCTCCTGGTCACTACCTGTGGGTTTTCGTGACACACTGAGAGTTCAGGGATGGGAGCCACGGAGCCCCCATTCTATCCACTCATTCCTCCTGCCAACACCCTCATATCCCAGCATCCCAGCAGGGTCAGCTGCCGCTTGTGTGTGCACAGTGACGGGGCTTGTGTGTGACAGAGCCAGCCCTCCACACCATGGCTTCCTTCCTGCGGGGCAGCTGAAGTGTGGCTCCCTCCATGGAGCCAAAGTCCCCTACCACTCAGCTTCCATAGCTCTTCTTCCACCCCTGCTCCAGGCCATGGGGCCAGGCAGGCACCCCTCCTGCAGGGCTGCTAGCTGCAGTGCCCACTGAGCCATGCCCTGTGGCAAGCACCACCCTGACCACCTCATGTGACCTCCCAGCTGCCCTGGCAGGCAGTGGTGCCATGGGCTTCCCTCCTTCACAGACAAGCCCCTCGCCCTGCCCAGGCTCTCTGCTCAGGGTCTGCAGGCTCAGACATGAAGCCTCAGGCGCCCCTGTGGGTCCCAAAGACTGAGGAAGTGGAGGCTCAGAGTGGGCAGGGGCCTGTGTGCCTGGGGACACACAGCAAGGAAACAGCATCAAGGTGGGAGACTCGGGGGCCTGGTGAAGGGGGACACCCTCTGTCCTGGGCCAGCTTCCTGACGACACCCTGAGCGGCCTGGGACACGCGTCTGCCTGCTCAGCTGCAAAAGGCTGTGTGGACGGCCCAGGAGGCCTCTGCTGGGCTGCGGACTGGAACCCTGGCAGGCCTTTCCGAGGTCCAGAGGCCCGGCCCCAGACCCTACGCCGCCCACGACGTGGCCGCATGCAGACCTGCAGGTTTCTCCACACCAGTGCCCTTTCTTAGCTGAGACGTATTTTAAAAGAAACCACTATCCCCTCTCAGGAGGCAACTGTACTGACTTGTCACAAGTAGGAGGTGGCCGCAGAAGCAGATCCAAGACAAACGACACAGGCACTCGGGTCTAGCAGCTGCCTTGGAAGCCTCTGCTAGGCGGGGGTCGTCACCAAGGAGATGACACACGTGTCAAGGCCACGGAGACCATGGCCCGAGGCAGCGCCTGAGTCAGAAGCGTCCACGGGGACGGACGCAGGACCGCCCTTTTGCCCTCTGCTGCAGCGGGAAGTCGCCGCCGTCCCAGCACCCCAAGGCCTGGCCATCGCTTTGCTCCTCCCTCCCCCGAATTTCTTTCTCCTGTGCCCCAATGCTCACTCATCCGTCAAGGTCCTGCTTAAAGAACCCCTCCTCCAGGAAGTCCTCCTGGAGGTACCAAAGGCCCCATATCACCTCCCACAGGAAGGCCTCCCTAGGCCCCCAGGCAGTGAATCTCTCCCTGCGCTTCAGGTCCCAATGTCTCAGGCCCACATCTCTGCACAGGCTCCACACCAACTGGCCAGAGCTCCTGGGCTGGCGTCTAAGCTGGGCCTGGCTGGGGGTGTGAATGAGGCAGGTGGGCAGGGGTGGGGGTGGAGGCTCCTTACCGGCTCCGCCTGCCCAGGGGACGAGGCTCTGGTCTGGACGCTCCCGTGGAATGGGCCCCAGGACAGGCCCGTGGTGAGGCTGAGTCGGGCCCGCACACGCCTCTGCCCATGCTGCACCACCGGTTCCAGCTCGTCTGCAGAGAGACATGGCAGGCATGAGGCGTGCCTGGCCTGGGGCCTGTACAGCCCCCTCCCGCCAGGGTCGGCCCAAGGGGCAGTGGAGGGTGGCAGTCCTCAGGGCCTGCGGCTGAGTGGCAGGGGCCGGGCGGGTGCTGGGTCCTGGGGGCCTGTGCAGCCCTGCAGCAGGAAGGATGCCCGAGGCTGCGTGCCCGAGAGCTGTGAACCCCGCCATGGTCGTTCTCCCGGGGCAAGGGCTGCAGGTGGACAGGCCCACAGAGTCCGGCCGCCCGACACAAGGTTGGCATGAGTGTGTGTCACGGCAGACGGGTGGCCCCCAACAGATACATCGGCCTGCAATCTATGAACACGCCCTTATTCGGTAAAAGGGTAATTAGATTAAGGCTCTGGAGATGAGAGCAGTGGGATTATCAGGTGGGCCCTAAATCCAGTGACAAGTATCTTCTAAGAAACACAGAAAAGCAGAGACAGAGAAGGCCATGGGAAGATGCAGGTGAGACAGGGTGCAGCTGGGAGGGTCGCCTGGAACTCCCAGAAGCCGACAGCCGCAGGAGGGAACCTCTGAAAGGCGCCTGGCACTGCTGACACTTGGCCTTGGGACCTGGAGCCCCAAGGCTGGCAGAGGACACACGCTTACTGTGCGAAGCCCCAGGTCACGCTAACTGAGGACACACACACACCTGGCCCCTACCTGCCTCCTGGAGCCTAAGCCTGCTCAGTGGACAACAGGGAGTGGCTCCTCCCAGGCTACCCACCCTCTGCCTGGGAAGGCCGGGCCACCTCTACTCTGCTGTGGCCAGGGCTGCCGGGGCCCACGGAGGCCTCACATGGCCTGGCCTGGTCCCCTGGCCGCAGTGCTGTGGCGGCCCCACTTCCTGGAGCCCCGATTGGGCAGGCTGTGGCCTTAATGGGCCTGATGATCAGATAGCTGCTTGCCTAATGGCAGAGATAACATGTAAATACGCCGGGAGGCCCTGCTAAAACGTTTTAACTGGGTCTTTGTCTTCCCCAGGGCAGATAAGATGGCAGCGAACCAGGACCGGGAGGCCGAGGAGGCCCGAGCCCCTTTATCAGACCCCAGGAGGGGAAGAGCGGGCTTGGGGTAGCAGGAGCAGCTCTGCCGTCGCAGCCTCACAACTGCCAGCCCACCCAGAATGCCCGGGTCCAGGCTCAGGGCTCTGACCACTGGGCTGCCCTCCTGCCCTGCTGCAGCAGGCTTGGCACCATAGGGTGACCGCTGTGAGCCGTGCCAGCATCACACAGGCCAGCCAGCACCTCGCCGCCCTACGGGGGACTGGGAACAGTCCTCCCCATGCACAGATAAGGACATCGAGGCTCCTGGGGGTGACGCGGCTAGCAGTGGGGTGCGTGGGGTCCAAACCTGGAGGCCTGGCTCCAAAGGCACCCCTGCATGTGACAGTGGTGGGGGCCCAGCCCCTCCTGTCCTGGCTGCCCCTGCATCTCTGACCCCCACCCGGCTGGCCCGTGCGGGTGTGCATGGGAGAGATGAGACTCCCTAAAGGGGGGCTCCCGTGTGTACCCATCTGTCCCTGTCTCTGTCTGGCCTCTGGTGGGTCCTGCGTGCCACCATCAAGTGAGCCTGTGCGTCACCCCACAGTCAGGCCTGGGTCACAGGGAAGTGTGTGGAATTCCATCTGGACCGCCAGAAACTCTGGGAGCTGCGTGGGGAGGCCCTGCACGGGAACCTCTGTTCTCCTGCTGGGGCCTGGCGGGCAGGGAGGCCGGGGGGTGAAGGGACCTGAGAGGCTCCTGAGGGCACATCTAGGCCCACGAGTGGCTGTGACTTCCTTTCAGAGAGGGAAGGGGGTCACACGCCTTCCCCTCAGGTTTCAGAACATTTGTGAGCAGAGCCCCTAGGCCTGCTGGGCATGGAGCCCCGCTGGGAGCCACTGCTGTGCACGCGGGGCTGGTGCCTACCTTTGGAGGGGTAGGAGGAGCGTGGCCTACAGCGTCCACACCTGCCCCTTGACACACCTCGGGGGTGCCAAGGTCCCTGTCCTGTCGGCTCTGGGCTCTTGCTTGCCCCCTGCCCTCATGGGGAAGGGGGAGGGCAGAGCTGGTGCCCACCCTACCCAGCCCATGCCGTACCCACAGGCAAACGGTCCTGCTCCCTAATCGGAGCTCCAGGGCCAGCTGGCCCAGTCTCCCAGATAAGAGCGTGGCTGGCATTTCCCGTGGTGGCTGCCCCTTCTGGGTATCACGCACCGCCAGAGAGGGCTGGCTCTGATAAAGGTGGCCATTCCCCTCGCCCAGGGGCAGAACCCACCACTCAGGGATGGCCGGGGGCTGGGTGAGGGGCCTCCAGGGAGTCCATGGATCGGAGGGGTGTGGGGCTGGGGACCAGGGCAGTGGTCACCATGACAACCCATCTCCCTGGACCAGGGTTCAGGCTGCTGCCTCCAAGAGGCTGTGCATGAGAAAGGCGCCTCTTGTGGGTGGGTACAGAGCCAAGAAGGTGCTTGGATAGGTGAGGGGAGCATGGCTGACCTCAGCCCCAGCTCGCCCCTGTGCCCTTGTGCAGCACACCACCTGTGCAAGTGAACACAGAGGCCGTGGTGGTCTCACCCCCCGCTCACACCACCTGTTTCTAGCCCCTGTTCTGCAGACACCCTCTCCCAGCCAGAAGGATAACTGCGTTGGGAAGTGGGACGGGTCAGGCCTCCTGCTCCTGGCAGATGGGGTGCCTCCTGAGGACCTGACTCAAGCCTGGGAGTGGGTGAAGGTGTCCGTGAGAGAGGGTGAGGGGCCGAGGGGCCTGGGGTCGGGGGATGCTGAGGTGGGAGGGAGTGGCTGCTGGCCCCATGGCTGACTCCTCGAGCTCTGGTCTCAGCTTCCCCATCTCTAGACGGGTCTCCTGAGGAGGGGGTGACCCCAGGCCGCATGCGTAAGCCCCGCCGGGGGTAACAGGGCCAACACTACAGGCACAGCACTGGGACAAGGACTAATTTATTCAGGCAAACAAGCCTGCACATGCCATTTCTAGAACAAACACGCCGTGCTGGGATTCAATTTCACCCCCAAGCCTCTGCAAGGAACCAAATGAGACGTTCCAGCCATTGCCTGTTTATATGATTGAAATGTCCACATGGGTCTTAAAACCCTCTGACGGCACCCCGTGGGGAGGGAAGCAGTGAGGGCCGAGGACCAAGCAGACCTCAGCGCTGCGCCTGGGGCCAGGCTCAGCGCCCACTCCACAGAGAGGTGAGCCTGGCTGAGGGGAGCCCAGGTGGGTCTGGCCAGAGTTCAGGGCCTTTTGGGGGTGCCCGGGGAGGGAGAGCTGGCGTCTGCAGTCCACAGGCCTGGCGCCAAGTCCTGCCTCTGCCCAGCTCGCCAGCAGTTGTGTGTGCTCTGAGCCTCAGTTTACCCATGTGGAGGGGGGGTGCCAGCATTATGTCCCCTTGATGGGCTCATGCCGTGAGGTTAGGGGGTGTGTCTGCCGATGTGGCAAGCGCTGCTGTCTCTCCTAGCTGCCCAGATGGGCAGAGAAGCTGAACCAGGTGGGCAGCCCAAGGCTGCCCCTGGACTTGGCCCCACCCCTGGGCTCTGGCTCTGCCCGAGGCCCTAGAAGCCCATGAGGGCTCCCTCAGCAGCTCGGGTGACAGTGCCCAGCACAGGCGCTGTGGCCCGCTCCTGACGTGCACGGGTATGCCAGCCTGCGGGGAGCATCTGCTCCCATCCCGCAGGCCCAGAGACTCCAGCAACCAGCTCTGGGTCACACGGCAGGGAGGGCAGTTGCTCCGGAGACCAGACCCCAAAGCTGCTCTCTGATAGAGGAGCCAGAGCTCTACCCAGGTCATCTGCTTTCTGAAGCTACTCTGCTCAGCTGCCCCGGCCTCCCCAGGCCTGTTTCCCACCTGACCCATGGCCCTGGCAGTCTGGCTCGTGCGACTTGACGAGGCAGGTGACGGCGTCACCCGGTGGGTGTGCGGGTGACTGGGAACCCGGCCCCTCCTGCACACAGCTGGGCGTCTGGCCTGCCAGGGCCAGCCTCTGTGCCGTCAGCCTCTGCAGCGCCAAGTCCAGCCACCCCAGATGGTGGGCTCCGTAGTCAGTGCCCACCGTGGGGTCACCCCAGCACCCACTTATCTAATCGGCGCCATCACTCTGCCCGGCCCCGCCCTGTGACTCCCGCAGGCCAGCTAGGCTAGGCTTTGCTGGGAGCGGCCCTGTCTCAGGGATCATGCTGTTTGCCTTTGATAAAAGTCACAAAAAAGGAAAGAAAAAGGAGTAGGGGCAGGGAAGGAAAAGGCCAGACTGGCGGGCTTCTGGAAGTCTCTGTGGGTCAGCAGGCTGGCAGTGAGGCTGGCACACAACCGTGCGGGCCCTGAGCCCATGGGCTTCCACCGCGTCCTACGCAGACACAGACACCGAGGCCAGAGGGGTGAGCGAATCCCCAGGGTCACATGGCAGGCAGACCAGGTGGCCAGGGGTCAGCTGCATGGGCAGGGCGGGGCAAGCCGGGCCCTCCGTCCTCCTGAGCCGTGTGGGCCTGGCCCTCGCGCTCCACCGTGATGCCATGTGCAGATTCCCTGGCTGATCGCACGAGTTTGGTTCTCACAGAGCCCTCAGGGGCCCCCCGGGGCCTGGAGCCATTTCATGGGGCGTGAGGTCACCTGCCCAAGGTCACTAGCCCCAAAGTCAGACCCTCCTGGCTGGAAAAGCCTGTGATCTGGGTGGCAGCTGAGGCCCCAGGACAGAGAGAGGTGACAGAAGTTGGAGGGCCATGTCTGAGGTTACACAGCCAGCAAGTGGCATGGGAGAGTCACGCCCAGGTCCTTCTGATCGCAAACCGAGGACTGCAGCCCAGGCCGGACCCCCACGTGCAGTGAATGCCACCCATAAGGCAGTAGGCCCTCCATGATGTCCCTCCCCATTCACAGATGGGAGCTGCCGGGCGGAGCGGGCAGAAGGCCACACGGAAAGGCCAGCAGGACGCCAGCCCTCACTCGCAGCGGTGGCCCCGGCCGTGGCACTCTGGACAGCCAAGATGGAAGGAAAAGTCTCACGCTCGCTAGGGAGAAGGAGACGGAGCTGCCGGCAGGTGAGATGCCAGCGACGGGACCCAGTGACGCACCAGAGCTCGGAGGCAAAGCTACCCGAGGGCTCTGCAGATGAGCCCACCTCTCAGAGGCCTGCTGAGGGTTCCCACCCTGCCTCCCCCTGGGTCTCCCGGGCGGGTCCTTGCAGGAGGGCTGGGTCTGGGAGAGGCAGCAGAGGAGCCTGCGAGCTGCGAGCTTGGGATGGGGAGAAAAATGGACCAGCTTTGCTGCTGAAGAAACAGATGTCACATACGTCCGGGCCCTCCAGCCACGCTGGGGAAATGGCTCTGCTCCTCAGAGCTGTGCCCCGCGCACACCTGGTGATGGCCGCTGCCCTGCGGACACACACTCAGGGCACAGCCTGCCCTGCCCGCCCACTCTGGGGCAGCCTCTTGCCAAGCCCCCTTTCAGTTGTTTCTGGATTATTCTGTGTTATTGTGAGCCCAGCATTGGAGCCAAGCCCCAGCATAAGACCCAAGTCCATTTCACTGAGGGGAAACAGGAGGGGCCTGCCCAAGGCCCCCAGCGCCCCACCCCGGAAGACCCAGGCCCACTGCCTCCTGGTAGGCTTCCAGCTCCTCCACCCTGGTCCCCCTGCCTTGGTGCCCCCTGACCCCTGCCCTGGTCTTCCTGCCCCTTGCCTCGGTCTCCCCCAACCCCCTTCCCTGGTGTCTGCCACTCCCTGCTCTGGCCTTCCTGCCCTCTGCCCTGATCTCCTCTGCCTTGTGCCTGGGTTGGCCCTGCTGGCCTCCTGGCCATGGTGCCTGGCCTCTGCTGGCCTGAAGCCCTCAGAGCACCCTGGAGGCCAGTGGAGAGCCCAGGGGTGGCCCAGAGCCCCAGGCCTTCTGGACAAGGGTTCTCTTCTCACCGCAGGCCAGAGGTTAGGGAAGGGCTTTGAACCCCAGAAGCTGCCTTCCTGAGTTTCCCAGACCCCAAACTAACAGTGGACGGCTGCAGGGGGCTGGGCCTTCGGGGCTGCCTTCCCTCAGGGTGGGACTCATGCTGGAAGCTCCATGGGGGTCCTGCCAGCGGCTGCACCTGTCCAGCTCTCTCTGTCAGAGGTGGGCCTGGCGCCCTGTGAGCCCACCCTCTGAGCACCCGCACACCCAGTCCAGTGTTCTCCTTGCCAAGCTGTGCTCAGAGCTCACGTCGCAGGGGACCTGGGCGGGGTCAGCAGGCAGGGGGAGCTGATGGCAGGGGGAGCTGGTTCCAGCGAAAGGCAGGTGCCAGGCGCAGTGCTGCCTCAGGGCCAGTCCACATGGCAATGCGCCAGGACGATGCCAGGTCCTCCCACTCCGCTGTGCCTCCGAGGTCCCCAGAGTGCTCACCGCCTCCTGGGGGCACCAAGGGGCAGAGGTCTTGATTTCATGAACTCCGTCTTCCCAACAGACTGTCAGCCCCTCAGGGCTGGCTGTTGACGGCTGTGTCCCCCAGGCACTGGGGCACCGTGGACCTGAGTGCCTGTGTGTGGAGGGCGATGGCAGCAAGGCCTGGGAGATGCCCCCGGCCGGCCCGGCCGCCCATCTACAGACGGGCAGGAAGGAGCAGCAGGTGCAGGGGCCTGGACGGGGCTTGGCCAAGCCTGGGCCTTGTGTCCACTGTGGAGCAGCTGCGTCAGCCGCTGGGCAAGGGAGCAGAGGAAGGGCTGGCCCCAGGTGCTGCAGACCCGGCCTGCCCCGCCCACCCGCCAGCTGGTGGCTGTGAACTCCTCTTGCTATCACCGGGAACATCGCTGGGATTATTGATTTTTTGACACAGAACAACAGCCCATCTTTATCGGGCTGAACCCTGGCCTCAGCTAATGGCAGAGCTGGGACCGCCTGGGAATAGCAAGGAAGGCAGGGTGGGGCCCAGCTCCCCTGCAGAGACCTGGGGGCCCCTTGCACCTGCGGGCCCAGTGGCACATCCGGGAGAGGGGGTGTCTCTAAGAGAAGGGGCAAGACCCTGGCCCCTCAGGGGCAGCCGGGCAGTGCTCAGGCCCAGAATTGCCCTTTCAGAGACCTGTCTGAACCCCTTCCATGGGGTTCTCGGGGGAGGGGGCTGTGGTCCCAGACATCACCACCTCTGGCCCCTCTGGGGCAGCTGGACCAGCAGGCAGAGCCTCACGGTGCCCGGGGGGCCCATGTCCCTCCATTTGCCCCAAGGGTCTGTGGGCAGGGCCCGGCGAGGGGCTGTTTCCTCCCCCGACACTGGGTGGCATCTCTGCCCCTCTGCAGCGCCTCCCCAGGGCTGAGACTGAGAACGACAGCCTCATGTGGCCTCAAAGCTCAGAGACTCCAGGGCTCTTGGGGATCTGGAAGGCTAAATGCCCTGGGTCCCAGGCCTTGGTCTTTCCGCCTGTGAAGTGGGAAGAGGGAGCAAATTTGCCCCCAGGCCCTAGTAGCCTGGTCTTTGGGGACCCTGAGGCCCGAGAACGTGGGTGGAGGTCCCTGGCTCTCCCTAGCCCTGCCTTGTCCTTTCGGTGACTGGAAGCAGGATGTCAGATAAAGCTGTTGGCACAGAACGTATTTTCTTTACCTTATCTGTGTCCTATCGGCCTGGGCGCCCGGGCCTCGGCCCTGTTTTTCCAGGGTCTGGATGCCCTGGAGAGCCCTTCCTTCCCACTGTTCATTTGCCCTCTGGGGGCTCCATCTATGCTCCATAAATGGGAGAAGGCCAGTGAGGGCGTGAGTACTGTCTCAGCCTTGGGTAAGACCATCCTACCCAGGCTGGCAGCACCCACCCCACCGGGGGCAGCCGTAGACACCCCGGATGTCGGCGCCCACTGTCAGGACACTGCCACCCCCTAAGGATGGAAAAGTCCCTTCCAGAAAAGGCTGCTGCCCCCGAGCCTCACTGGCCTGTCCGGCTTGTCACCTCCATAGGTGGGGGGCTAAACAGGGGGAGCCTGAGGTCTGCCTGGCACCCGGGGCTCTACCTGGGGTACGGGGCCTGTGCCTGGGTGAGCCCAGCGCCACGTGAGCCCCGGAGGCAGGAGGTGCTTCCGTGAACTGTGATCACGTCTCCTCTTCTAAAAGCCGCGTGTGGTTTTATGGGAAGCCACAGAGAGTGCTGTCATGGCACCGATCTCCCCAACGCAGATGAGAAGACCGGGGTCAGAGAGGACCTAGCCCCCACAGAGAGGCAGGTGGCTGTGGGTCAGACACAGGCCAGGCAGGGGCTCAGCAGGGGCCCTGCAGGGAGCACAGGCTGGCGTCCCCCAGACACAGCACCCTCCCTGGCACCTCCACTCAGGATCCCCCCCTGGCCCCCGAATCAAGCACTGTGCAACACCGGCCCCACTAAACAGCCCCTGCCTCCCACCTGCTGAAGAGACGAAGAGACGGAACACAGCCTCCCATTTTCGGGACCCTGGGCCTTCGGGGCTGCTGGGGTTGGCGGGATGACAGCTAAAGGCAGCGGGTGGGGGTGGGGCCTCCCTGAGGGCTGCCCTGGATCTGCTACCGTCTGGCCACCATGTGTGCCAGGGTGACCCACAAATGGGCACCCCCATGTGGCCTCTGCTGCCCTTAGAACCATCTTCCTTCTCTGGTAGAAACGTGGCAGGACAGCAAAAAGAAAGAAAAATGTCTTGACATCTTCAACATGCTGCCCTGAGCCCCTGCATGATGCCCAGGAGTCAACTGCTGAGTCAAGGAGGCAGCAGCTGGTGGCACCGGGGCAGCCAGGACCAGGGGCTCTGGCCTTCGAGGTGGGGACCCTCGGCAGGGACAGGGTCACTAAGGCCACCGTCTCCAGCAGCACTGGGGGGAGTGGGGAGGGACAGTGAGGCTCCGGGAGGCTTAGGACAAGCTCAAGACCCACAGTGGCTCCCGCGTGGATCCAGACGGAAACCCGGGGCCGAAGCCCAGGCCCAAGGCCCAGCCGCCCACAGGGCACAGGGACAGGGTTGGGGGACCCGGAGGGACACTCGCAGAGGTGTCAGGCCTATGGGGCAGAGGCGGGTCCTGAGTGCCCGGCGCCTGGGCCCTTGGGCAGGGAGGGGGGCCGGAGTGGGAGGTGCCCTCACGAGACACAATAAACCCCAAGATAGCATCTGCGGCATCTCAGGCCCTGCGCGGCCCTTTCGGGCAGGATATGACCAGCCCTCCAGCCGATGGCGGCCCCTTTGTCCCATCTCCGGGGACTGATCTTATCGGCTGCGTACACTGCCGCTGTAATGGAAAAGCGCAGTGAGGAAATAAAAAGTTATGTGCAGGGACAGAGAAGAGAGAGAGAAATAAATAAATAAATAAATAAATAAATAAATAATGGGCTGGTGCGGTTTGGAGTGTTAACCATGGGCGGGGGAGCGCCTGCCATGCTGGGGTCAGGAGGTCAGGGCTCACTGGCCTGGTCCCCACCTCAGGTGAGCTCTGTGAACTAACTGAGCCTCGGTTTGCTCATCCACCTAAGATCCCACTCCTGGGCTGGGGGTGACTCCATGACAAACAGCACTGGGGGGAGGACCCAGCACCCACGACCACTATCTCCATCACCACCAGCACTGGGGGGAGGACCCAGCACCCAGGACCACTGTCTCCA
>NW_016107474.1:6037809-6048464 GCF_001604975.1 Cebus imitator | reverse complement strand
CAGCACTGGGGGGAGGACCCAGCACCCAGGACCGCTGTCTCCATCACCAGCAGCACTGGGAGAGGACCCAGCACCCAGGACTGCTGTCTCCATCACCACCAGCAGCACTGGGGGGAGGACCCAGCACCCAGGACCACTGTCTCCATCACCAGCAATGGTGCCTCAGTTTCCCTCCTAGGGCAGGTGGAGGTGGAGACGCCAGGCCAGTGTGGGGAGGGGCTGGCCTTAGAGACCCTGACACATCCCCAGCCAAGGCTGCACCCGCACAGGGAGGGCCGCTGTGCCTGTCAGTTACATGAGGACACCAAGGCTGCTTTCGGGCCCAGCACTGTACCAGGACCCAGCTCAGCCCAGAGCAGACAGGATCTCAGCTGACCACGAAGACGAGCTGGGAAAGAAAGCCCCGGGCAGCCTGACCTGTCCCGTCCCTATCGCACAGATGAAGACCCTAAGCCCATAAGAGGGCACGGTGGGTGCCCAGTCTGTGGTGAGAGGTGGCACCTGGAGGCTGGGTCTGCCATTGTGCCAGTGGGAAAGCCAGTGCCAGTAACAATTACAGTCCCAGCAAGGTGATGGCATGATCCAGAGGTACCAGTGATAGCGCCAGCGAGGTGGCTTGGCCGGACCCGCAGCACTGTGTAACAGCGCTGTCCCTGTGCTGGTGACAGTCATGGTGCCCACGCTGGTGGCGACATGGGCTGCGGTGGTGGGAATGAGGGCAGCCGGGGCAGCAGCTGCCGGCGACATGCCTGTGGGCTGTCCAGCACCTGCCCACCATCCCCAGGGTCCTTGTGGCCTTCCTGAGAGGCCACAGCCCAGAGGGGAGCTGGCTGTGCCCCAGCCATGCGTCAGGCCCAGGACGGAAGCTTCTGGGCAGCAGCCGGAGCTCCAGGGGCTTGCCCAGTGACGCTGGTGGGCTTGCCCTCGAGATGTGTCTGGGAGGGGCCGGGAGGGCAATGGCAGAGCCTGGGTGGGGGCTGGTGGTGGGGGATGGCAGGGGCAGGAAGCCGGGTGGGAGGGTGGCGGAGGAAGCCAGCTTGATTAGCGCCTGCGGCCAAGATAGGCTGCCCTGGCCACAGATAGCCGCTCCCGGAAGGTGAGTGAGGCCAGTGGGCAGCACGGCAGGCAGCCAGGCCCCCCCCGACTGCTGGGACGGCTGGAGAGCCAGGACCCTGGCTGTGCCTCTCATGGGGCGTCCATTGTCCGCACACCCTCTGCTGGCACGGGGCCATGGAGGGGTCTGGGAGCCCACAGGACCCTGGGGGCTGGGCCTGGAGAAGCTGGTTGGGTGGGTGTGGGCCCTCCCCTGGGGGGCAGGCAGGCTTGTGGGCTCCGTGCCTGCTCGGCCTCTCCCCAGCATGCAGGTGTGGAGGCTACCTGAAGTCTCCTGGCCTCAGTTTCCCATCTGTGAACAGGGACACAGTGCCTGCTGCCAGGCTGCCAGACAGCGCCCACTTCAGCGAAGCCCTTTCCTAGATCTTCCTGCATCTGCCCCCAAGCTGCCCTCCACCCTGCCAGTGGGGTCCAGGTGCCACCCAGGTGGGACCCCCCCCACTGTGCATAGACCTGTCCCGTGCCCAGCCTGCTTGGTACCAGGCTCCACCCCATGCACGTGCCGTGCCCGGTCCTGCCTGCCCGCCCCTTGGCCCCTTTGCTGCTCCCCAAGTCAGCTGGGCTGGCCCCACCCCGGGCCTCCTCTGTACCAGCCTGCATCTCAGCCTGCTGCAGGGCCCGGAGGCTGCTCTCTCCTGAGGCCGAACTGGGGTCTGTTTTGCTCACCGTGCACCCCCCTGTCTATCACAGGGCTGGCACACAGCTGGCACTCAATAGACGGAAGTGTGAGGGAGGGAGTGAGTGCGGTGAGCTCCATGGAGTGAAGGTTTGATGGGATGGCCGTCTGACTCGAGAGCCGCCTGCTGACTGCCTGCTCTGCCTGTGGCTGCAGCACCTGAGGCCCAGGCGACTCTCCTGGTGTGGAGGCTGAAGTCAGAGCCAGGTCCAGGAGCCGTTTTCCAAGTGGCCAGGGCCAGGGTGGGTGCGGGAGGTCAGCTAGACCCCAGGGTGCTGGCAGCCTGGCCACAGGGGCACTACAGGGGCTGTGGGGGAGCTAGGGACAAAGGGGAGCCGGCCTTGGGGACTGTGGATGGCTTTGGCCCCAACCTCAACCCTGTCCAGGGGCTCTACCCACAGGGCCTTGCTTGGAGGAGAGGATTTGGAATCCTGGGGTCTGGAGGTGCAGCCAGGCCCAGGGCCAGTGCTCGGGAGAGGGGAGGGAAGGGTATCACAGGAACGCTCAGAGCTGGAGGCAGCCAGTGTCCACGCCAACCACCCAGGGCCACGCCAGCCAGAGCCTGCACCCTCTGAACTCCGTTTCTAAGAAAAGTGTTCTCTGCGGCCGCAGGCCCGACGTGATGGGGCCTTGGGCTCTGAGCTCGCTGCCCCCTCACCCCTGCGCTCCCCCCTCACCCCTGCGCTCCCCCAGATCAGCCGGGCACCCCCTCTCAGGGACTTCTCTGTGCTGCAGCCTCAGCCTGGGACAGCGTTTCCAGGCGCCCCTCGCTCATTCGGAACTCAAGTATCGGCTCAGTGAGGCTGGCTCTGCCTGCCCCTCGGACACGTGGTGTTCCTGCCTCGCCATGATTTGGGGTGGTCCGGCTCCCGGAGGGCCTGGGCTGCGCTGGCCTGAGTGCGTGCCTCACACTGAACATGCCACCCCCTTCTCTTGACCACTCCCTGGTGGGACACCCATGTTCCTTCTGGTTCCGGGACACGTGTCCCTCCACTGCACGCGTCCCAGGCAGAACCATCCCTGTCTTGGCCCAGCACCTGACGGGAGCCTGGCCCCACAGTGCTCAGCACACACCAGGGGGAGCGGTTGCCATAAGACACACGTTACCTCCTGGGCCCGGCTCCAGCTCCGCAAGGCCCTGTCTGCCCAGCTGTGAAGTGGGCGGTCCTGCCAGGCGCGGGGCCCCCGGGGGTCTCAGAGGCATGTGGCCCTCCAGGAGGGGTCTGAGCTCCCAGTGGGGACCCTCCGGGTGGACCCTTCGTCCCTGGGACGGCCAGAGGAGGTGGCCCCTGAGCCAGCACAGGGCCTGGTCTCTGCAGCTGACCCCAGGCTGACCCCTGCCATCCGCCAGGGCCCCGTCCCCCCCTGTTAATCTAAGACTAATAGCGCTATCGGGGGCCGCGCCGGCGGCTGATAAGGAGGAACGGCTGGAATGGTTTCCCACCCACGCCTGCCAGGGAGGGGGGAGCGGGGAGGGAGCGGCGCCTATCGGCCCATCTTCCCGCTGTCCATCAGGCTGCCCCCGCCTCGGCCTCCGCCTTGAGGTCTGCATAGACGCTAGGCCAGGGAGATTAGTCAGAGGGAGCTCGGCCCAGATAACCAGCCGGACACCCTCGCACACTCGGGTGAGGATTTCCAGCCTCGGGCCGGCTCCGCGGGGACCCTGGGGCGGGGACGCTGCGTGGGCCCCAGGCAGGAAGCTGCAGATAGAGCGTGCCCGGTGCCAGCCCTGACCACTCACAGCACTGCGTCCGGATGAACGCCCCCAAAAACGCTTCAGGATACCCATTTTACAGCCAAGAAAACCGAGGCAGCTCCTCGAGGTCCCTGGCACTGAGCCCCTGCCCCGACCCCTCTGAACCCCATCCCTGCCCGGGCCCTGATGTTCCAGCCAGGATTGACCACCGGGACCTCCGGCCCTGAGCCAGCCTTGCATGAACATCCGACCCCGCTCCCCTGTGTCCCTCTTGCCTTGGCGCGAGGCCAGGGCCGCCCACCTGCCGCCCCCCAACCTCTCACACCCAGCCTGACACTTGGAAGTGCCCTCCGCTTGCCGGCAGTGCCTTGAGGACATGGCCAGCCTTCCCATGTCTGCCACCAGGGCCTGAGATGGAGCAGGGAAAGGCATGGCTTGCTGTGTGGCCAGCTGGAATTCACTTTGTCCACAGTGGTCCTGGGAAAGAGCTCCAGGCCCTGGGGTGGAGCGAGTCTGGAGCAGGCCCAATCGCCCCGACCCACAGCACGTCCACCCAGGCTGGACCCCCGCGGCCAGGCCGCCTCACCTCGCCAAGCCTCCGTTTCCCTAACTGGCGAGTAGGCTCCAGCCTGGCCCTCCCTGCAGGACTGGCTGCTGGACGTGAGAGTGTGTGTGCCCGGAGTTGAGAATGCCTCCGCACAGAAGATGCCCAGCAAGGGGCCATCCCTTCCAGCCCCATGTACGTGACCAGGGGCTTCAGGGGTCAGGGGAGCCCCCTGTTCGGTCTCAGGTCCGGCAAACCCCAGGCCCCTCTCCCAGCAAATGTCCGGCTTCCCCTGGAGTCAGTGGGGTGGATTGGGGTCTGAGCTTTATGGGGATTGCTGGCCCAGGAACTGCACAGGCCAGGGCTGAGCCTGGGTGATGCACCTGGGTCAGGTCCCCAAGTGCCAAGCCAGCCTGTCTCCCATGCCGGGCTCCCGCCTGGGACCCCCAGCCCTGTGCTCTCAGGATAAAGCCAGCCCACCACCATCACATCCTGGGCCTGTCACCTCTGCCAAGGCTGTCCATCCTCATGGAAGACCCTTCCAGAAGGCCAGGCACGGGACATGGGCTGAGCTCGCCGGGAAAGTTCTCGCTGACCCCCAGCGGCAGTGGACACCACCGCTAGCTGCCCTGCAGAAGCTTCCTCCCTCGGCTCCAGAGGACTTCAGGATGGAGCATCCTGCTCTGCCTGGGATGGCCGAGGGGTCGCACGGAGCTCAGGCTCAGCCAGGAGCCTCGGGTGTCGCTGCTAAGAGCCTGCCCCGGAGCCCGTGTGCGGTGCAGACACACTCTGCCCCAGACCACTGCAGCTCCCACGTCGCTGCCAACCCTGACCCGGGCTCTTCTTGCCTCAGCACGCCCCCTCCCCATGGCCCAGTTGTGTTTTGTTTTATACGTTTGGTTACCAGGAAAGAGCTCTAGGCCCCGAGATGCTTCCTGGTGAAGGGGACTCCACGCCTGGGGACCCCACCACCCTGGCTGCCAAGCAGGCTCCTGCTGCCCACCTTCCGTCCTGGGCCCACAGAGCCAGGCTGCCCTCCTGTCACCTCACACACACAGAGCGGTGGGAGAGCTCTGTGGGCCCTCCCCAGCCAGCATGGCGCCCTCGGCATGGGCCTGCTGTTAGTGCCGGGTCTCAGGCCGTCCTCCCCACCCTGGTCTCCTGCCCCACACCACCTCCCAGACAGACACACACAGAGCCGGGGGGAGACTCACTCTGCCCACCCAGCAGACCAGGTGCCTCCTCTGCACTGGCACAGATGGGCAGGTTCGGGGCCAGAGAGACAGGCAAGTGAGGGCTCCTTGGTGCCCCAGGCGGCCCAGGGAGAGGAGCTGTCCTCTGAGCCAGTTCCCGTGAGTTCTGCCCAACCTCATGGGGGGACGTGGGGGAGGCCTGTGGCCATCCCACCTCCAGGCTGGCCTGGAGGGCTGCCGGGAGAGGGGACTCCACATGCCAGGGTCCAGCCCCCAAGCTCTTCAGCCTCTTCCTGCACCTGCTTCCTGGTGGCCTGGCGTGCACCATTACTGTCCCAGCAGGTGACCACACAGGGGCCATGAACTGGGCCGGCCCAGCACTCCAGGGAGCCGAATGGGACCCCAGCTCCACCCCTCCAAGTCCCAGTGGGCTGGCACATCCAGGCGCCCCCATTTTCCGAGGCAAGAGTGGGGTGCCCAGGAGGACCAGGACTCGGCCCCACACCCCACGGCGGGACGGGCGTGCAGAAAGCGCCACGGCCGGGCGGCTCCCGGGCACGTGCAGGGACTACAGACTATGGCTGAGCCATCTGCGTAGCAGAATCCTAAGCAGCGCCCCTCCAGCACACAAGGACATTTCAAAGATAAAATAGGAGCTCTCTGCCACCACTGCCGCACCCCTCCCTTTGCATCCGGGCTGGAGGCTCCAGGGAGGAAGAGGGCGTCCAGGCACAGGTGACCGGCTCTGCCCCCACCCAAGGTCCCTTCTCCGAGGCCCCTCCTGGGGTCGGACCCTGGACCTTCTCTCCTCCTGCCGGCCCTTCCTGCTGCCTCACTGGAGTCCAAGGCCACAGGCCCCACGGACCAGGCCACACCGCCTGCCTCAGCCCCCGCTCAGGCCCTGTGTCCTCTCGCCCGGGCAGGGCTGCATCCTCCGATGCACCCTCCGCTGTCTACCGAGGGCCCCGCTCACCCTGGAGGCTCCTGGACACTCACTCGCTCCTGGAATGAGCCCCTCTCCCTGCTTGCCCCTTGCTTGCTGGGCTTGGTTTCGGTGTTGACGGCAGGGTTTGGAGTGTTGTGACCGGTCCCTGTGATGGGAGGCTCTGCCCGGGGCTCTCACCTTGGCGGGGCGTCCTGCTTCACTCATGGGTCCCCGGCTCCCACCTGGATACCTCCCTGGTGCCGGGCAGGTAACGGCGTCTGGGGGTGAGCTGCCATGAGACCACGGTGTGACGGGGACACAAGATGGCTGCTCCCTGCCCCTGCTCGGCAGCCTCTCTCAGCCATGGAAAGGGAGTTCCGCATTGCAGATGGCGGCTTCTCCCCGCAGAACCTGCCTGCACCCCCCTGCATCTGCATAACCCAGGCTGCCCAGGGCGGATGACAAGGCCCGCAGCCGAGGTCTGGGAAGCCAGTCCCAGCCACTCTGTGCCACACACCATGCAGTCTCTCACGGAGGCTTCCTGTAGCCGCGGCTCTCCTTCCATCCATCTTACAGAGGAGGAAACTGAGTCCTGGAGAAGCCAGGGGGCCTGCCTGTGGTCACTCCGTGGGGCCGGGGCTGCGGGGTCCGCTCTCCCGCTCAGAGCAGCTCAAGGCGCCCGTTTGCAGCTGTGGCGCTCAAGAGCAACGGCACTCAAAGCTCAAAGCTCAGAACTTTTGACAACAAAACCCAGCACCCACTGAATGACTCCCTGGCCTCCTTTTAGGGCTCTGGGACCACCAGGTATCAAGGACGACCAGGAGGGGGCCAGGCAGGGGCAGTCACAGGCCCTGGAGACCAGGGGAAGTCAAGACAACGGCCGCTTTCACACCCGGGGCAGCTCTCCGCTGCTCACAAAGTCTTCGTGTGTCCAGGACCTCACTTATGTTTGCAGTGGGTGTTGGGGACCTCTTGGGTGTCGCCAGGGAGGAAGAGAGGGGCTGTGAGGCCCCCCTGCCTGGTATCACATGGGTGCCTCCAGGGAGTCCTCATGCCCACCTGCCTGGGGCCTTGACCGCCAGGGACAGGGCAGCCTGGCTGCACGCGGAGCTGATGGGGGAGGTGCCAAGGCTGGGCCTCTCTGCTAGGCTCACACTGTCCGCCTCCTGGGCGCCCACAAGTCCCAGCCATTTTCCCTGGGAAATAAGCCGAACCAGGGTTGGGGTTGGAGGGGTTCCCAGGACGCTTGTGAGCCCGGGTCCCATCCACAGGCAGGACAGACGGGAAGCAGGCTCAGAGCCCAGTTACCTCCCCAAAGCCACGGGGTGCAGAGTGCCCCTCGGTCCAAGCTGGCGCTCCTTCCACCCCATGTAGGAAAGGCGGATGGTACCTCCCAGGCTGCCTCAAGAACAGGGTCCGGGGCCAGGTTCAGAGGCGCTGGGGCCTGCACTGTTTCCCACACTCGGGAATGGGTGGGGTAGGGAGCAGCTGTGGGCCAGAGACCTTGAAACAGACCTGGAGAAACTGGGAGAGATGGGGCAGAGACAGACAGGAGCAGAGACTGACGGGGCAGAGACAGGCAGGAGCAGAGACTGACGGGGCAGAGACAGACAGGAGCAGAGACTGATGGGGCAGAGACAGAGGTGAGGGAGAGAGGCAGAGAGAAAGAGCCAGTGAGGGAGGGAGACACAAGGAGAACAAGAAAGAGAGAGGGAGAGAGGAAGGGAGAGGGGGAAGGCGGGGAGGGAGGGTGGAGGGAGAGGCGCTCACACAACACAGAGCACCAGAGGCAGGCCTGGAGACAGGAAGCAGAGATGCCAGGACAAGCCACGTAAAGCCGGCTGATGCCCCACGGCACCCGGCCACCGGACCCGCCACCTGGCCGGGCACCGCCTTCGCGGCCACTGCCCCACAAGCCCCTGCGAAGCCCTGCTGGCCATCGACGCCCAGGCGGCCCCGAGAGATAAGAGCCCATGGAGGCTCCCCGGCTTCTCTGTGGGTGACAGTCGGCCTGTACGGGCCTGATAGCCGTGGCCACTGCAGCGGTTGGCCGGCGGCCGCATATCAGCCCATCGCCGCCCACTGCACAGAAATTCGGATCTGCGGGAGCCGATAGGGTGCCGCCTGGTCCCAGGGATGCCGCACAGGAAGCTGGGGGGTGCACCCCAGCCCCAAACCACGGCAGCAGCCTCAGGGGCAGCTGCGGCCCCCAGGGCGTCCTCCATCTGCAGAGCGAGAGGCTGATCTAACCCCTCTAAACACCGTGGGGACCCGTTAAGCGATGAGCAACCCAGTGTCTGTGAGCTCCAGGCCCAAACTCAGCTCTACCGCCTCCTAGCCACATGACCTCGGACGGGCTGGGTTCCCTCCTCCAGGGACTGGGGTCACCATCTCAACCCCTCTTGGGCCTGGTGTGAGGACCACACAGCACCCTGTATGCCCAGTGGCCAGCCGGGTCCCACAGGTACACGGGGTCCCTGCCACTGTGGGGGTCTTTTCCACCGACAGAGTGCGGAGTGTGGGAGCTCTGCAGGCCCGAGGGGGCCTGTGGGCATCCTCCCTGCTACCCTCTTCTGCAGCTGGGGACACTGAGGCCATCAGGGCAGCCCTCCCCAACCCCACAGCAAAGGCCTCCCTGTCTGACTGACTCAGCAGCAGGGGCCTGAGGCACCAGCGCCCGACCGAGACCCCCGACAGGTATGCCCTGGGCCTGCCCCCAGCCTGGTGTCACCGAGGAGAAGGCATGCAGCCGGCAAATGTCTGCCCTCTCTGGGTCCCAGTTGGGTAAACCACATCGCCTGCTGTGCTGGACGCCCGGTCCCCCTCCTGGGGACAGCAGAGGGAGCCCGTGAGGACCTGTGGCCATGAGGCCCCAGAGAGCGCTGGGCAGCCCCACAGCCCACGCAGGTGTGACTCAGCTTCCCTGTGTGGCCGGGCCATCCTCTTGGCTGTGGCTGCCAGGCCCGCCCCTCCCTCTCTGGCCCCGGGGCCCTGTGTGGAAAGAGGCCGCGTTACAGGAGCAGGCCTCACCCCGAGCGTGCAGCTGCCTACTTGCCCTGTGGCGGGCACACCCGTCACACACTCTCCCTTGCTGCTGGGACCTCGCTGACCCGTTCCATCTTGGCCCCCCGGAAGGAATAGTGTCCCTCAGCCTCGGCAAAGCCTTCCCTGCTCCCCGGCACGGCGAGCCCTCACCACACGCCTTCTCTCCACAGATGGGCCCTGCTGGTGCCACTGAGACCTCTTGGGTGCTCTCCGACGACCACCTGCTCCCAGCTGTCTGCCCGGCCCTCCCCACGCTGTCCTCCTCTATGGAGGCCCTTGCCACCCCATCCTGCCTCTGTCGGGCCCCTTTCCTCCCTCATCCACCAGCTTCCACAATGGCCTTGGTTGGGCAGCCCTGGGAAGCCACCCCAGCCGCCACTCTGGTTCCTCGGGCCTCGGCATTTATCAGGAACGACAGAAACAACCTGACTGCCGGCGTTTCCTGCGTTCATAAATCAAGGGGATTCACAGCTCCCGAAGGGGCCGCAGGAGAGCATGCTCATGGGACTCCTGGGGTCAGAACTCCAGCTACAAATCACAGAGCAGAGTGACCAGCTCGCACCACCAGTCCACCCTCGGGATGCACCTGTGGCCCAGGCCCCACGGGCCGTGTGGCTCGGACTCCATCCCCACGGCCTGCAGCCACTCTGGAGTGGAATGGGGTGGGGTCCTGCCCTTCAGGCCTGAGCACCTGCCTGGCCACCTCAGCACAACTCTGAATCCCGGCCTGGCTGGGAAGGCCGTGGGCGCCACAGCTCAGACGCAGCTTCCCGTTCCCACCTCCCTGCCTTCCCCATCTCCTGGGACTCCTGCCTGGCCAGCACGCTAGCTTTTCTTCTGTGGCCCAGACCAGGCTCTGACCAAGGGACTCCCCAGCGATTCCTTGTGCACCACGTGAGGCTGGGATTGGTGCATGGGTGCCCAGCTCCAGCGATACACCAGCTGCATAGGTTGGCTGAGCTTTGAACCAGGCACAGGCCTGGGCCCGGTGGGTCTCCAGCAACCTACACACCTCCCCAGCACCCATGTGGCCCCACTGCCAGGGGCTGGTTACCTGGCCCGGTCCAGGGGCTGCGTGGCTCTTCCTCCCTGGGCCTGGGTTCTGGTTCCTGTCCCTCCAGCTCCTCGGGGCCTCCTGGGGATGTGGGGGGCGGCGGTGGTAGGGGTGAGTTAACATCTGCAGAGAGGAAAAGACCGCCACATCCCTACTGAGCGCCGGGCACTGAGTTGCCCCTCCCTGTGGCTGGGGGGGATGCTGAGGCGCCGGGTGGGGAAGCTGGGACCCAAAGCTACCCGCCCTCCTGGCTCGCTCTAAGTGGGGGGGAGCGACATCCCAGCTTTCCTCTTGGTCTTTTAAAACCCCCATCCCTCATTAATTGTCGCAATGATAATTGTTATTCCAGCTGCTATTGATAATTAGGGCGCACGGTAGCCCACCAGCCTGCCCCGCCCAGCAGGCACAT
>NW_016107474.1:6026525-6037484 GCF_001604975.1 Cebus imitator | reverse complement strand
GCACCAATTCCAGCCCAAAGGGCATGTTTGCCTTCCCAGCTGGCCTGATAACCACCTCAGCCCCGATCGATGTGATCCCATAAAGCCCCCCCACCCCCGGTGACGTCACGTGGCCACAGATTATTAATACCCTCGATAAGGGCTGTGATTAACATCAAGTAAGTCAATCACACAGTATAAAAGTCCTATTATTTTTGGCTATAAATCAAAGTGGCTGGCATCTGAGCTCCAGCCACCGCGAGGGAGCCTCGCTGGACCCGCCAAGCGGCAGACACCGCTCCTGCGCTCCGTTTTATCTCTCCCATCGCCACGCTATCACCACGGCCTGTGCCAGGTGCAGCCCTGGGTGTTTTCTCCAGCTCCTTCCCGGGCCCCACCCCCGCCCCCATGCAGCCCTGGCTCCTAGATCAGATAAGGCGCCTGGCTCCCCCGGAAGCTGGCCTTGGTCAAAGTCCACCAGCACTGCACTGCCTGCCCTTTGCTGTGGCCCCTCCACCCGGGCTCCCTGCAGCCAGCCGGCTGGCGGCGGTGACAGCCCAGGGCTTCACAGTCCATGTGCACCACACGGGTTCTCTTCCCACGGCCACAGAAGGGCTGGTGACCTGCTTGCACATGCAGGAGCTGAGGCTGTGGGAGGGCTAAGTGCCCATCCCAGGACCGGCCAGGGAGGGTTCTGGCTGCACCACAAGCCACGTGTGCCAACGGCGATGGTAGCAAGGACAGGAAGGGTGGCAGCCAGTGGGTCCCAGGCCTCATCAGAGGCTGGGCTGGACCCCTGCAGGCGGCCTGGTCGTCCTGGGACAGGAATGTTCCTGGGTGAGCCAGGAGAGACGGCAGCCCCAGCCTTGGGGTTGAGTCCCACTGGCTCTGGTGACCCTAGGGGCTTGCTGCCAGAAAAAGGGCCCCAGGCCCAGCAGGCTGGCTGTGTGCAGATTGCGGAATGAGGCCTGCTGGGCTCCTGGGCCTGTGGGACCCTGACATTTAGAATGGGAAGTGCTGGGTTAGGGGTCCTCATTGAGGAGCCCCCCTCCGAAGCCAGAGACCATGGTCGGCCTGGAATCCCCAGCCCCTTGGCCGCAGACCCTTGTGTAACCCTCCCCTGCCCCGACGGCTTCAGGGCCTTTGCACCTGCTGTCACCGACACCTGGCACCCTTCCAGCCATCAGGGGCAGTGCCACATATCCTCGGGGGCCCTGCTCAGTGTCGCCTTCCCCCAGGTCTTCCCTGGCCGCTCCCATCCTTTCTCTACTCCAAGTCATGTCACCCACCAGCACCCTCCCAAATGGCCCGGGTATGGCCACATCTCCTCCATGCTGGAGCGGGGGTAAGTCACAGTCTGTGTGCAGGGGGTTTCATGGCACGGGGTGGGTGTGAGATCGGTGCCTGGGGCTCCAAGTGGAGTCGGGGGAGCGGGGCAGAGCCCACCCCATGACCTGCTGCTGTCTCTCTGAGATCTTGGAAAATGGGGGTGAGCATGCTGACCTCTCCTGGCACCTCTGTCCCAGTGAAGTCCCTTCTCCCAGGGTCTCTGTTGTGTCTGGGGTACAGCTGGCTCCCGCAGGCTTCCATAGGTCAGGGTAACTCTCTCCCTGGAGGGCAGGCCCTCTTCCTGGCTTAGCATATGACCTGCCCCAAGGAAATGGCCACCAGGAGGGCCCAGGGAGTGTGGAGGTGCCCAGTGAGGGTGGAGGAAATCAGGCTAAAACCAGACCTGGGTGGGACCCCCACTAGGGCACTTTCGCACTGAGTGACCCTAGCAAGTCACGAAACTTCTCTGGTCTGTGAATGGGGCGTGGTGCCTTAGCAGGAGACACCACTGTGCACCCAGCACCCACTGTGCACCCAGCACCCACTTGCACCCAGTACCCGCCGTGCACCCAGCACCCACCGTGCACCCAGCCCAAGTGGGACACCAGTGGGGGCTGCAGCTCAACAAGCCCCGTGACCCCCAAGGAGGGGCCTCATGGTCCCCATTTCATGGAGGGTCTACTGAGGCTGGGAGGGCATGGATTCCCATCCAACCATGGGCCTCTGTCTGTCCAACTGTACGAGGGCTGGATTTCAGGTCGTACCTGTGGCAGGTGTGCTTGTCTCTCCCTTCTCTGGCGACCCCCAGCCCTACCCAGCCCCCCAGGCCACAGGCCCCTGGCTGGAGGACTCCTGTCCTGGACTCCTGGATATAGCTGGTCCACGCCACTCAGACACTACTGAACTCTAAGTGCACGGTACAGGTAAGCAGCGGAGGCCCCAGCTGGTGGAGATGAAGGCGTGGTGAGAGGCCAGAGGGACTCACCTGTGCTGGGAGGGCTCGGGGCTTCAGGTGCCGTGGCCTTCTGCTCCACGTGGCTGGCGCCTGCCAACGGCACCTCCTCTCCAGCCTCCATGTCTCCAAGGGAACCTGTGGACACAGGCAGAGGGGTTGGGAGGTGCTCTGGGGTGAGAGTCCCTGCCTCCTGACCCCTCTTGGCATGGCCACAGCCCAGGTGCCCAGGCAGAGTTGGCAGCTGGGCAGGGGTGACGGTATGCACCCCTCTGAGCTCTCAGAGGCCAGGCGCCATTAGCTGGGGGGGGGTCCCTCTAGGTACTCAGGACTTGATATTCAGTCAAAGTGGCTCACACCTGTGATCCCAGCACTTTGGGAGGCCGAGGTAGGAGGATGGCTGGAGTCCAGGAGTTGGAGACCAGCCTGGGCAACATGGCAAGACCCTGTCTCTATAAAATACAAAAATTAGCTGGATGTGGTGGCGCATGCCTGTAGTCCCAGCCACAAGGAGGGCTGAGGTGGGAGGATCACTTGAGTCTGGAGGGTCCCCGTAGCCTGGGGGTTGGAGGTTATGGGGAGTTGCGATCACCCCACTCACTCCAGCCTGGGTGACAGAGTGAGACCTATGTCTCACAACAAAAGACCTGATGAACCTAGATGAACCCCCATCCCCTCCAACAATTCCAAAGCTGCAGGGTCGCCCCACCCTCCCTTCCCTGCCCGGACCCCACCATCCACTGTGCCCACATATTCCACTCTTGACAAAGAAGAGTCGCACCCCTGTCTCTCTCCCACTTCCTCCCCCCAGCACCAGGTGACAGGCCCCCACCTGCTCTGGTGACCGTGGAACAGCGATGGGTCCCTCCCTGTCCCGCAGGCCAGCATGAGGGTTGCCATCGCCACGGCCTCTGCCTGGCATCACTGCCAATGCCCAGCCCCGGGGCCCGGCCCCCTCACAGTCATTCTTGTGGTCTGGGAGCTCCCTGGGGGTGACGCCTTCTCCCAGCACAGGCCCCGAACAAAGGAGGGGCCCGTAGACTTGTGAAGTGAACAGTTCACCGAGCAGGGCACAGGTGTCTGCAGCGTCTGGGGCGGAAGTGCCTCAGGGGTTGGGACCCTCAGAGACTCACGCATGGGGGTGGGGGCTCCAGGAGCCCACGTACAGGTGACAAGGCAGACGGAGACAAGGCCACTAGGCCCAAGCGTGGGGGTGGCTGCCCCGGACCCCACAGTAGCTGTGCAGCAGCCGAGGGCAGGAGCGCATGCTGACGTCCCGCAGGGCTGCGATGGTGATGGTGTCCACTGTGTGAACGCAGGACACCATCCGCAGCCAGCCTGACTGCTCCCCCGGCCCCTGGCCCTGCCTCAGCCTGCGTGCTGGGACTGCCCCCTCCATACCCATCCTCCACAAGGCCTGACCTGCCCAGCCCTGTACTGTCCTGTGTGAGGCGTGGTGGGGCAGAGCCTCCAGACCCACTCAGGAGTGGGAGGGGCCGTGGCCATCCTGAGCCCCGACCGCGGGTCCCACAGCCGCTGAGCCCTGATGTCACAGCAGAACACGAACAAGAAAAGTCCAGGAACCGTGTCAGTGTCTGCAAGTTCACGTGTCAGAGGAGCTGACGGGGCAGAGCAGGCTTCTCGGCGGAGGGGAGTCAGAACGGAAGACGCCAGAGGGGAGGCCTGAGCCTTGCCTCCTGCCTCCTGAGGGCTGAGCTCCCCTCCCTGGAGGCAAGCCAGCCACAGACAGGGAACTGGCCGGCGACTACGCCTCTGTCCTGGCGCTCCCTGGTTTTTCCTGTCTCGTGGCCTCTCTGGGAATCTGATGAAGCCCAGTGCCTCCTCCCCAGAAGAACACACAGAGGCATGCACATGCGCCAGCCTCAAGGGCTTCCTGCAGATCCCCGCTGCCCGCTTCCAAGTCCCCTCACGCTCTCTGCTTTGCTAGGTTTCTCCAGGGAAAGGCAGAAGACGGCGGGGAGATGGGCAGGTCGGAGGCGGAGCCCACTGATGCCTAAAACACCTGCCCAGCCAGTAACAAACATGCCACCTGCCAGCATCCGACTCCGGGCGCAGAGGCTGCCTCGCGTCAGAGACCCCCAAAGATGCGACAGAATGAGAACTGCTGTGACTGAGTTTCAGGCTGATGTCCGAGACTGCCCCAGCCAGTCCACGCAGGAGGGAGGCGGGAAGGTGCATTTTCTGTGTGTCTGGACTCCAGCCCCCTCTCTGATCATAAGCAGGCTGTGGCTGGCTGATGCCATCAAACCAAACTGCTCCTGGAGGGGCAGACGTCTATTTCTGCCTTCTGCGGACACCCGAGGGCCAGGTTCGGTTCCAGGGTGCAGGGGTGCGCCGGATGGCTGAACACTGCCTGGGACGTCCACGCCGGTGTGGGGACAGTCAGACAACAATCCATGGGCCCCAGCCGAAAACAACGCCAAGTGATGGAAGTGCAGTAAGGGACAAAGACAGAAACACGCGGAGGGGCTGGCACCAGCAGACTGGAGGGACAGCGTGGCTGGTGCGAGACCAGCCCCCGAGAACACAGCTATGGCAGAGGGGGCTGCGTGTTCAAAGATCCGGGTGGGGACGGAGGTGTCGGAGGAAGAGGAGGTTGGGGGCCAGGGAGTGCTGGTGGTCAAGGCTGAGGGCAGGCAGGGGCCGGGCCCTGCTGACCTCGGAGGCCACAGGGAGGAGTGGGCCCTCATGCCGGGGCCGCTGGAGAGCTACCAGGGCTCCTGACAGGAGGCACACCTGAACCTTTCCAGGGTGCAGCCTCCGGGGTTCCCGCTGGGACCCACGAGTCCCGGCCTCCTCAGAGCACCTCAGAGCTGTAATTACAGGAGGGGGCTGGGCTCAGACCACACAGGAGCCAGCCCCAGGGAAGGGCCGGCAGCCTCCCATCAAAGCACCCACACGGGCAGGCTCCAGGGTGGGTTGGGCACACCCCCGACCAGCCCACCTCGTGCCCCTAGGACAAAAGGCCCGACCCGAGTGCCCTCCCTCAGCATACACCAGGGCAGAGAAGCGGCCGCGGCAGCCTCCTCCCCCTGCCTCTGGGCTCGGCCATGAGTGGGCAGTGCCACCCACAAGGTCAGGAGGAGCTGGCCGAGCAGGACACTGAGCTTATGCAGCCCGGCTCCACCCCTTTTGAGAGGCCTGTGGCTGGCGTGGAGCTGGGAGGGGCTGCCCAGGAGCTGTGGTCCCTCCTGCTGAGCAGCGGTAGGGCCTCAGGGCCTCAGTCGCCAGGTCTGGCAAATGGGCTCGAGGCCACCTGCTTTCAGGGACTTTGGGGACCAGAGCACTGGGACAGGGATGGAGCCCCAGCATGCCCCACCCAGGTGGGTCTCAGACACCCAGGGAGGCCCTGGGCTGGTGACAGCTTCTCCCATTTACAGGAGAACAAAGGCTCCTGCTGCACACAAAGGCATGATGATGAGCGTGGAGGAGGCTGCCAGGCTAATTTCAGTTCCGGCACAATTAAAACGGCACTGATAATGCGGGACAATCGTCAACTGGCAAATAGCTCTCGGCTCACAGATAGGACGTGTGGAGGCAGACGCTGCCCCAGGCCCACCTGGGCGCCAGAGAGCAGCCGGCTGGTCCCTGCGAGCCCCTGAGTCGGCACCAGTCCCTTGTCCCTGGGGCCTGTCCAGGTGGGCGACAGAGCACTTGGACCCCCGCTGGCTGGGGCCATCTGTGAGCCATGGCTGCTCTCTGCTGCTTCCCCCCATGCCCGGGGCTGGCAAAGACCCCCCAAGAATCTCTGGGGACCCTCTCTGTGCCTAGTGACGCCAACAGCTGGAGCAGGCCGACCCATGGCCAGGCAGGCTGACAGCTGCTGTGTCCTTGCTGTGTGACCTCGAGCAAGCCACTGTACTTCTCTGTGCTTAGTGTCCTGGACTACAGATTTAAGCCATAGCAGCTCCCACCTCAGGAGATGAAACGTGCGGCTGCCCGCGTCCTCGGAGCCCCACACAGGCCAGCTTCTCAGTGAACATGAGCTGTCGCCAGCACAGGTCCTGGGAAATGGGGGAGGGTGTGCATGGTTAAGGCTGGACGGGCCATGTCCAGTGTCTCACAAACTCCCTCCCTGAACCGCCCGCACCCACGTAGCCCAGTAAGGTCATCTTCCAATTTCATTTAGGATGGGGAACGTGGGGCTCACTCAGACCTCAGCAGTAGGGGTGGCCAGGAAAGTGCGTGGGGACAGGGCGCTCGGAGGAGGGGTAGAGGACAGTGTGGGGACGTGGTGATGACGGTGGCAGGGTGGCGTGGAGGGGTTGAGCAGGATCCTGGACGCAGCCGTCACAGGAATTCCACTTACCAACCACATCCCAACACCACAGCAGGAAACCGAGTCCCGCCCACTTCACGGGTGAGCGAACCAAGGCCCAGCAAGGCCGACTCATTAGCTCCACTGACCGTGGCCCTGGGAGGAGGCAGTGGTGGGGCGACGGGACAGGAACCTCGGGCCTGCACCCAGCACGTGGCCCTTCCCCGAGCCAGACATGGCCTCCACGCCTCCCTCGCCCCAGGACTGCCTGCAGGGAGGGTGATGCCAGCCCCGCTGCCTGGCCCGGCAGAGGTCAGTGGCCAAGGCCGCACCTGCCTGGCCGTGTCCACGGGCCACGGTGGTGGTCACTGGCGGCCAGGACAGCACTAAGCTCGGCCCCTGCGGTACCCGGAGCCACTCGGTTATCACAGCCAGCAGACACCCGCGCGCCCATCCGTCTCCTGCTCATTAAGCCGGACGCCGAAATGGAAATGAAAACATAATAGCTATTTGATTGGGGGCGAGATATTTTGCATATTGGCTCAGCGCTGATAGCGGAATTTCATCAACTCCCTTTTTTCATGCTTTAAAACTGAATTACGGCGCTGGCTCTGTGCAGCGGGATCATCCCAGCTCCCTTCCAAGTCCCCGCACTGACGATTATGGTGGCACCTCCCGGCTTGGATGGCGACGTGCTGGGGGGCTCCTTTGAATGACTGCCTTGCAGAAAAGCCAGAGCTGGTCACTGAGGAGGGGGCGAAATCCCCCAGACTGTGGGCCCCAGGGCCAGGGTGGCCCTGCCAGGTGGGGTGCTGTGGATGAGGAGCGGCCCCTGGCTCTGTGCCTCGGGCAAGGCTCCTGACAACCCAGGGCCCCAGCCTGGGAAGCACCCCACCCTGGCTCAGGGTTTGAGACCAGCTTGAGTCCCCAGTGGGTGCCTGTAGGCAACACAGGTGCTTTTGCCGGCCTCTCTGGGGGGGTCCTCTCATTCTCAGTCTAGAGGGGAGGAAGTGGAGATGCAGGTGCCTGCCCAGGCCCCATGTGAGCAGCTGGTGGGGCGGGCGGCCACTGGTGGCCACACTGCCCCTCCGCTACCAGTGCCACGGCTCTCTCCTTTGCCCATTCATGTGCTCCCTCACTCGCCCGTCCACTCACACACTCACTTCCTCCTTGGCTTTTGCTGGCTCCTCTCCCCTTCCTGAGCCCTTGGCAACCTCCACCCTCTTGAGGTGCCGGAAACCCTGCAGTGACCAGTCCCACCCCCCAAAAAAATAGAAGGCACCAGTGTGGCCACCACAGGAAAGAGTCAGAGGTGCCATCCAGGAAGGCTTCCTGGAGGAAGTAGCAAGTGAGTGGCGATCCGGATGGGGAGAGGAGGAGGCTCCCAGCACTGGGTCCAGGGAAAAGCGCTCCAGGAGGAAGGAACAGCAGGAGGGAGGTTGGGATGGGGCAGGCAGCTGCTCCCTGAGCCCGGTTTCAGGGGATGAAACAGTGAATTGCCAAAGGCTGGCGTTGGGACTCAGCCAGGTGTTGGCAGCGGGCACTGGACGAAGATGTGAGGTTGTCACCGTAGCTGCTGCCACTGTTTCACACTCTGCAGAGAGGTTCCCCATCCTCCCCCTTCGGGGGTGTGAGTGAGTGAAGACAGGGCTGGGGGAGGAAGTGCTGCAGGGGCAGCGTGGTGGGGGAGGGACGGGAGGGCAGTGTCGAGGGATACAGGTCAGAGCAGAGGACGGGACAGGGAGATGGGAGAGTGCTGGGGCTGGAGAGGTAGAAGAGAAGGACCCCCGGGCTGGCCTCCTGGTCTAGCTGGCCCTGGGCGGCAGGTGGGGGGGTCACAGTATTGCCAGGAGAGGGACCCTGGCCTCTGGGTGGCACACAGCGGCCAGATAAGGCCCCGATAACAGAGAAAATAGCAACAGATTCAGGCTTTCCCACCGCTGAGCATCGAGCAGCTCAGGCCACGGTGGGGACAGAGAGGGGATGGGGACAATCCTGCTTGCCCTGTGGAGGCCACGCTGTGGGAGGCCACGCTGTGGGAGCACAGGGTGACTGGGGCCCAGCCCGGGTCTGGGGCTGTGGTGAGCCATCGCAGAGGGCCTGGGTCCCCCAAGCTGACCCGGGTTGAATCTACAGCTCAACCTCTTGACCAAGTGGCCCCTTCTCCGGTCCCTGGTGAACAGCTGATGCTCCGCAAGCCCCCTGGCCCAGTTAGGAGTGTCTCTTATCCAGTGAATCTCACCAAGCAGGGAAACTGAGGCGCAGAGAGCAGCAGTAGCAGCAGCCCAGCCCCACCGTCCAAGTGGGGTCTGCTGGCGACGCCAGCCCAGCACCACCTGCATGGGGACCCGGGCCACACAGCTGGACTCAGGACTCACCGCCCATACCCTCAGGACCAAGCATGGTATTCCACGCACCATCTGTTGAGCAGCCAGGCTGACTTCCAGGCACCGGGCAGCCGAGGGAGTGGGGGGCAGAGCCTGGGAGAGCCTGGAGTGGACGGCGCCTTCCGTGTTTCCCCACCTACCGGGAGCCCAGGCTCAGTACCACGTTCCTGGAGCCTGGATCTCCTGGTGGACGCCTCTTCACGTCCACCCATCACCCCGATGTGGCCCAGAGCTGCCACTGCCACATGGGGTCCAGGCCCCTCAGCAAGTCCCCACTTGTTTCCTGCAGGCGGCATTTACTTGCTTAAACCCACAGGTCCTCAGGGGGGCCCCCAACTCCTTCCCCTGCCGCCCCTGCCCTGAGGCCTCAGTACTCCCTGCCCCCTGCGTGTGAACCTTCACCCCTCTGTGCAGCTGAGGCCTCCTCATCCCTCTGACGGAGGTTTTTCCCTGGGTCTACGTCCGTCTCCCACGGTCCAGGCCTCCCCTCCAGGGCCTGAGCTCAGCCGGAGCCTTGCGTTTATCTGCAGGTCACACTGATTCTCTGGCTGGACTGGGAGTGGGAGGGGCCACGTGTGCCCCCGTGGGCCCAGCCCCGCAGCTCGGTGAGCCCTGCGGAAGCCAGGACGGGCAACCCCGACAGCACCCCTTCTACGGATGCCCGTGCGAGGTGCTAAAGAAAGAACACAGGGACAGCTGCGTAGACACAGACGCGGATAGAGAGGCGCTCGGCGGCTGCAGAGAGACCCAGCCCGGCCCGCCAGCAGCTCCATCAGTTCGGGTCAGCACTCACTGTCAGCCAGGGCGACCGCAATAACCAATGTCCGTGAGACTGCGGCTTACCAGAGCAGCGCCCTGACCAGCAGCAGGAGCACGGCTGAACCTCCAGGGTCCCAGAGGGTCGTGGCAGGCTGAGGACGTGGCCTGAGCCCCCCACTTGGGCTGTGCCTTCTGGGCCTGGATACCCTCCTGCATGGGTCTTGCCCCTCAACTGTGCCAGCAGGCCCAGGGCAGGGGAGACCTGGGGGTTGAGCGGCTCCACCAAGAGGCAGACGGACAGAGCTGGCATACCCCCTGCGACAGGGAGCTTGCTCCTCTTCTGAGTCCCAGACCCATTGGCCCCCCGGTCTGTTGTCCCTGCTCTCCCCACCGAGGGCGGCCTCAGGTCGTGAGCTCCTGGAGGGCCAAGGCCATTGAAGTGGCCTCAGAGCCCAACATGTCCTCCCGGCCATTCGTCAGGAGGTGCTGCTGAATGCCAGTGTCCCCAGTAGGCCAGGCTTAAGGAGGTGGCTGCTGCCACCACAGTGACCCGACCACTGTGACAGTAACTTAGGCGAGAGCCTCAGACACTCACAGCAGCCCTGAGCAGGGGCCCCGAGCCCTGACTCACAGTCTCCCAGCAAGAGACTTACAAATATTCAACTGAGATGGAATTCACATACGATTTTTCTTTTTCCTTTTCTGTTTTGAGGCGGGGTCTTGCTTTGTTGCCCTGGCTGGAGAGCAGCTGTGCAATCACAGTGAGTGGCACCCTCAATCGCCTACACTTGAGCGATTCTCCTGTCTCAGCCTCCCGAGTAGCTGGGACTACGGGTGCAGCCACCATGCTGTGCTAATCTTTCTTTTTCCTGGGCTGAAGCAATCCTTCTGCCTCAGCCTCCCAAAGTGTTGGGAGTACCGGCGCGAGCCACGGCACCTAGCCCTGTTTGTCTTTTAAAGGCAGAAAAGTTTGCTGGAAAATGGATGGGTGGTAACATGCAACTCAAATAAAATCTCGGGCCCCACGTGGTCCAGTCTCATGCACAGACACACACTGCGGTGACACAAATCAATGCTTGTTTCGAGAGTACTAAAGGAGTCACTGAAAATGTCATTCTCACATCAACCTCCTTCCCATGTCCTTCTCTGCTGACCCCACGCCCGGCCCATACGCCTCCTCCGCTCTCCCTCCCCAGCGCTCATGTGAACAGCCGCTCTCCCTCCCCAGCGCTCATGTGAACAGCCGCTCTCCCTCCCCAGCGCTCATGTGAACA
>NW_016107474.1:6023716-6026320 GCF_001604975.1 Cebus imitator | reverse complement strand
GCTCATGTGAACAGCCGCTCTCCCTCCCCAGCGCTCATGTGAACAGCTTCTCTCCTTCCTCCTCTCCTCTCCTCTCATGTGGTTCCCTCTATGTCCATTTTCTGACTCCCTTACAGAAGGCACGGAAGACAGGGAAGCTGGGCAGGGGGAGCCGGAGCTCCTGTTGGGGCTGTGGTGAAGGTCTCCCTTCAGCAGATGGTGTGGAGAAGGGCCCTGGAGCGTGGGTGTGCTCATGTCCAACACTTCTCTCCATCCCTATCATGCTGTGTGTTTAGCGTAAGCGCTGCCCTCCGGGGCCTGGGATCTTGCAGCCAAAATCGGTCCCGGGCCAGGAGTGGGGAGCCCTGCAGGCCACCAGCTTAGCTTGACCATCTCGGGCCCTCAAGCGCCCTGCCTTACTCTGCTCCTCTGAGAAAAGCCCCTGGCCCAGGTTGGTCTCCGTCGTATGTTCCAGTAGAGTCCAGCTCCCTCCCTTGGTGCCAGCAGCCTGGATCCCACGAGGCACCTGCTGTGTGAGTGACGGTCGCCCTGTCTCCCTCCACACTTGGCCTTGCGGTCATGTTCACTAAGCAGCCCCCAACGCCTCACCTTCTCTGCTCAAACACCTCCCATGGCTCGCCAGGGCTCTCAGAGCAAAAGCCAACCCCCTACGCAGCTCCTGCCTGGTTTCTGAAATAGGCCCTGCCCTGGCTGCCCCTCTGCCACGGACTCTAGCAGGCACCGCTTGATCCTCTCCCCGCCCTCCCTCCCCAGCTCCCACGCTGGCCGCCCCACCACTTGCTGGCCCTCCCTCCCTCCCTTCACCTCTGTTCATGGCTGCACCCCAGTATCTAGAATGGTGCTTGGCACACAGTAGGTACTCAGCAAATGCCGACAGGCACAGGAAGGGTCAGGGGCTGGAAACAGGCCGGTGGGGTGTGCCTGGCTTGGCGGGGATGTGGCTAGGTCAACCTGGGCTCCCCCAGCAGGGAGGCTGTGCAGAGATGGGGCCTTGGTTGGTTCTAGGGAAGAGCCTTCGGGTCTCAGCCTGCTCACCCTAGGGCGGATGTGCCGAGTCCCACCTGGCTGGCTGAAGGTGCCTGGCTGCCTGCCCCTGTGGGGTCTGAGGCCTGGGTGGCTGTGAGGGTGCCGTGAGGAGAGGGATGAGACTCAGGGACGGGGGCACCAGCACCAGGAGGGGGTCCTGCACCCACACCCCTCAGCCCCACCACGTCCTCCTGTGGCCAACCCAGTAACTGAGGGGTGGACCTGGTGGGCTTAACTGCCCCAGGCCCTCGGCCATGTCCGGCCTCTCGCTGTACCGTGTCCAGGCTGAGAAGCCGCTGAGGGTGGGTCCAGGCACCCCAGCATGCGTGCGTCTCAGGCAGTAGGCAGTGCTGGGGCCCCTGTGGGCTCGGCACCTCGCTGGGCAGAGGAGGTAAGAGTGGCGGGCAGCGGCCAGCGAGCCTTAGGTGGTCACACGGATAGCACAGACCCAGGTATGCTGACCCAGCAGCCTGCCTGGGCCCTTTTCCCGAGCCCTCCCTGTATCTGGCGGGTCTGTGGGGTCCTCACGGCCCCGACCCTCTGCCCCTGTTCACAGCCAGGAGAGGGGACCTGGGCTTTCTCAGACCCCAGCTCTCATCCCCTCCTCCTCCGCCTCCCTTTCTCTCGGCTGCGCCCCCACTGGGCCCTGCCCATGCGCAGGGTTCCTTGGGTGGGACTGGAATCCAGGTCTGTGCGGCTCCCAGGCCCGGGAGGTCTGGTCTCTCCCCTTGCTGGCCTCAGTTCCCCCTCCGGGCTCCATGTCATAGGCGGATCACGGCTCAGTGAGGCCCTCCCCGGTCCCACGTCTTCCCTCCCATCTCGTGCACTCCTGCCCTCACCGTGGTCCCTGTGTGGCTGCCCATCCTCCCCTCTGACGGCTCCCCAAGGCCTGGGCACTGCTGGGTGCCCCCTGCATGGCTGAAGCCAGAGCACCCTTGACACCCCAGGGGAGCGTCCACCTGCCTCGTCTGCTGTGGTGCAGGGCTGGCACCTGGGAGTCTCTTCCCGGAGCCGTGGCTCCCTCTGACAGATCCTCATTGACACGAGTGCACAGCCCTTCAGTTTATGAAGCTCTGCCAGGATGAAGCACAGGCCTGTAGGGAAACTGAGGCAGAGAACAGCCAGAACAGTCCCTGCCTGGTCCCAGCAGGGGCCTCAGGCCAGCTGCCATTCAGAGCCAAGTGGAATCTAGGTGTTGCCTGGCTCTGGGTGTAGTGGCCTGCCCAGGTCCTGGTTTACCCATCTGGCCAGTGGGTATGCACCCATCCATCCTGCAGAGCTGCTGTGAACAGCGGATGGGAGGCTCTGCAGGAGGCACAGGGGCCCCAGGTGCCGGTTCCCAACAGCTCTGGGGGTTCTGCGGCAGGCGCGGTACGAGCAGGCAAGTGGGCCCAGGCCCCGAGCGAATGAACCTCCGGAGTGTGGAAGGATGGAGAGCGCCACGGAGGCTCGGACGGTGTTCAGGATGGAGAAGAGCGCTGGCGTGGGGGCCACGGGGTGTCGGACGGTGTTCAGGACGGAGAAGAGCGGCTGGCGTGGGGGCCACGGAGGCTCGGACGGTGTTCAGGACGGAGAAGA
>NW_016107474.1:6009325-6023462 GCF_001604975.1 Cebus imitator | reverse complement strand
GGAGAAGAGCGGCTGGCGTGGGGGCCACGGAGGCTCGGACAGTGTTCAGGACGGAGAAGAGCGGCTGGCGTGGGGGCCACGGAGGCTCGGACGGTGTTCAGGACGGAGGAGAGCGGGCTGGTGTGGGGGCCACGGAGAGTCGGACAGTGTTCAGCGGAGGAGAGCGGGCTGGCGTGGGGGCCACGGAAGCTCGGACGGTGTTCAGGACGGAGGAGAGCAGGCTGGCGTGGGGGCCACGGAGAGTCGGACAGTGTTCAGCGGAGGAGAGCAGGCTGGCACAGGGGCCACGGAGGCTCGGACGGTGTTCAGGATGGGGAAGAGCGGCTGGCGTGGGGGCCACGGAGAGTCGGACAGTGTTCAGGACAGAGAAGAGTGGGTTGGCGTGGGGGCCTGGCTTCACATGGGCTGGTCACCAGCGCTTCTCAGGGGTGACCTTTACTGTGACTGAGAAGAGCCCAGGGCAGAGGGCGTGAAGGCAGGGCTCCCCACCTCGAAGTGGAAGGGGCCCCACATGGCCCAGGAACGGTGGGGAGGCAGGGCCTGGAGGCTTTGGAGGAAGCTGGGGTTTTATTCGGGACACCGTGGGAAGCCACCATCAGACACTGAGTAGAATTCCAAAATCTGTCAGGCTGTGTTAGGGTCACTGGGATGTTGAGGGAACCCTGGCCTGGCAGCTGTTGTATCTGCCGCCACCTCCAGGCAGGCCCCCCAGCTTCTGGCCACCTCTTTGGGCTCCCTGGGATCCTCCCCCTGCCCTGAGCCTGCCTCTTCTCTGGGGCTAGGGCCAGTGCGCTGGTCCCCCACCTGTGTCCCCAGGGGCAGGGGCCGGGCGGGGCAAGGCAGAGAGAAAGGGAGGCAGAGGAGGAGGGAAGAAAGAGCCGGGCCCTGAGAAAGCCCTGCCCGGCTGATAGGGGAGAGATTGGTTTCAGCCGGAGCCTCGGCCTGCCAAGTCCACATCCTATCGGCTCGGCCTGCGCTTACTCAACATTCATCACCGCTGAACTCGGAAACTTTATCGACGCTGAAGGTTGGCGCCATCTCTGGGCCCGGCCACTCCCGGCTCTCCGATGGGGCTGATAGCCACTGATAGATTACATGAGATTGTTTCACTCTGGAGAACCGATTACTAAACCTCTTGGGGAAGAGCCCAGGGATGGGATGTGGGGGGGGGGGCGAAGCCACGTGGTGAACAGCTGAGGGGGTGCGCCCAGGGATGGGATGTGGGTGGGGGAGCTGAGGCCACGTGGGGCCAAGGGGGGCAAAACCACAGGGTGAGGGTGAGCATGGGGTCAGGCCATATGTGTGGCAGGCTGGCTAAGCCATGCATGGGGCTGCAGGCCTGCCAGAGTCCCAGGAGAGGTCACAGCAGGGCCTGAGCATTGGGGCTGGGGGCAACCCCCTCCCCAGATGGATAATAAGGGCTGACAGATGGGGTGGGGGCCACGGCTCCCGGAGCCGTCGCAGTAAGCCTGAGTCAGATGGGTGGAGGCTGCTGGCTCCCTGGAAGGGGGCCCAGTTTCAGCAGGATGGGCCCTGCCAGGAGAGAGGTAGGGCGGCGCCCAGACCCCAGGACGGTTGGACGTCATGGCCCTCCCTAGCGGCCGACCCTCCTCCCGCCCTGGAGCCCTTGAGACCAGGCCTGTGGGTGCGCCTGCCCCCTGCCCTCCAGGCCGCTGTGAGAGGGTCCCTCATCAACCTCTGTACAGCTGCGCTGAGGCCAGAGGGGCGGCGGGTGAGCCCACGAGCCCAGGAGATTCCAGGCTTTCATTCACAGAATCCAACCACAGCCCGAGGGTAGGTGGTTCGTGCCACCTCTTCCAGGTGGGCCGTCCCAGGGATTCATCCCAGACCCAGGGGACCCTGGTGTCCAGACCCTCGGATGCTGTTCAGAAAGGAGGAAGTCACGCGTCTGGCTCCTTTCAGCCTTTCCTCCTTCCAGGGTCCCAGGCAGCAAACGGACCGCTCCCACCACACAGCTGCAGAGACCGGGGCTTCCGGGTCCCACGGGGACGACCGAGCTGTAGGGCCTGTGCCCAGACCTCCTGCCCAGTTGGCCCCCAGTTCCGGTGGGGCCCAGGGCTGCGGCATCCTGGAAGCTTGAGGGGCATTAGGGCTCTGAGCTCCGTGTCGCAGACCTGCCCTGGGCCTGCTTCCCTGCCTGAAACCAGGAGCTAACACATGAACCTCCAGCCCGCAGAGCCAGAGCCTCGGACGCCGAGTGGGGCTGGGGTGAGGGTGGGAGCCACGATCAGGCAGAGCCCGTGCTGGGGGGGCGTGGAGCTCTGGGACCCACGGCTGCGGGCTCCCAGCACTGAAGGTACTTGTTTCTCGGAGCTGTATGCTGGAAAGGGTTGATATGGGAAATATGAGTACGTTTTACCACAATAAAAAAATAGAAAAGTCAGGCTGGGTGTGGTGGCTCATGTCTGTAATCCCAGCACTTTGGGAGGCCGAGCCAGGCAGATCACGAGGTCAGGAGTTCGAGACCACCCTGGCCAACATGGTGAAACTCTGTCTCTACTAAAAACACAAAAATTAGCTGGGCGTGGTGGTGCACACCTGTAGTCCCAGCTACTTGGGAGGCTGAGGCAGGAGAATCGCTTGAACCCGAGAGGCAGAGGTTGCAGTGAGCCAAGATTGTATCACTGCACTCCAGCCTGGGCAAGAGAGTGAGACTCTCTCTCAAAAAAACAGAACAAAACAAATCAAATTAACAAGCAGGAGGTGCCACTCTCTCCGTCTGTGGGGCGTGCAGCAGGCGCTCTTGTGTGCCTCTTCCCTTCCTCCCGGGACCAAAGCACAGACCCCAGCACATCTCTGTCTGTGCCCCGAGGGCACCTGCCCTGCCCAACACTGTATCTCGGGTCTTACTGGGGTCCAGCCCTGCCCCTCCCTCCCTGAGCTGTGGGTCCACAGATGGGGTGGGGTTGCCGGTGGCCATGCGTGGCAGGAGCCCAGATGAGGTGGCCTATCTAGAGAGCGGTCTCTGCCGGGATCTCACCAGGGAGGCCCAGGCTTCTGGCTCCACTCCCTGCAGCCCACACGACTCCTGCCCCAGCCCACCCAAGGCTCTTGTGGACCTGCACATCCCCTCAGGAATAACCTGCTGGAAACGTGGTACAGAGCCAGGCTGAGCCCCAGAACCCTGGGAAGTGCCATCCCCAGAGCCTGAGGGCCCTCCCAGCCCCCAGAAGCCTCACCCCCGTTTTATAGATATGGAGACCGAGCCTGTCTCAGCCACAGCCTCAAGTGTCTGTGGTAGATCCAAGGGGACCCTGTAAGTGGCAGGCAGGGACTCATGCCCAGGCCACATGGCTTCAGAGCCGGCAGCCCTGACCCCTACACTGTGCACGGGAGCTGCCGTGGCCCCTGTCATCTCGGGGCCCTGCCCCCACCCACACTGTGCACGGAGTTGCCATGGCCACAGTCATCTCGGGGCCCTGACCCCACACCATGCGTGAGAGCCACTGCAGCCACGGTCCTCTTGGGGCCCTGACCCCTACACTGTGTGCAGGAGCTGCCTCTGCCACGGTCATCTCAGAGCCTAGATGCTACAGCCTAGGCTGGACCCACTGGCTGCTAGCCTTTGCAAGGGTGGAGGTCACACACGGCTCCAGCCCTGCAGGGTCAGCTGACTGGGAGCTCAGGGAGTCCTGTCCCTGTCTGGATTAGGAGCACCCATCGTGGCCAGGGCAGAGTAAGTGGAGAGGAAGAGCATGGTCCACGATGGACGCAGGGGAGCTGGGCTTTCCTTCTCCTGGGCCCCCTCGCTCCTTTAGAAGGTGGTCTCTGGCCGGGCGTGGTGGCTCAAGCCTGTAATCCCAGCACTTTGGGAGGCCGAGGCGGGTGGATCACGAGGTCAAGAGATCGAGACCATCCTGGTCAACATGGTGAAACCCCGTCTCTACTAAAAATACAAAACATTAGCTGGGCATGGTGGTGCGTGCCTGTAGTCCCAGCTACTCAGGAGGCCGAGGCAGGAGAATTGCCTGAACCCAGGAGGCGGAGGTTGCGGTGAGCCGAGATCGCGCCATTGCACTCCAGCCTGGGTAACATGAGTGAAACTCCGTCTCAAAAAAAAAAAAAAAAAAAAAAGAAGGTGGTCTCTGGGCAGCCTACTATGTGGCTGGCAAGGTCACATGAGGAAGGGAATGCCTGTCCTGGAGGCTGGACCACGCCGGGTGAGGTGTGGGCATCGGAACTGGGCCCTGGGTCAGTGTGTCATGCTGCCTCTTCCACCCCAGCCTGGACGACCTCATTCCTTACTCAGAGCTCCCACTGTGTGCTGGGAGAGGACGTGTTTTCCCATGCTGCATCCTCACCTGTCTCTCAGTGTCACCACCCAGCCTGCCACACAAACAGTCTGCTGACAACAGCCTCCCCAGCGGTTCTGCCACAGAGTAGGTCAGACCCCAGGATCAGGGACTCAGGTCCTCCCTCTGTTCACTCTCCCCCATTAGGCTGGGGCTCCATGAGGTCACCTGGGCTCCCTGGCCCATGCCCAGCACATAGCAGGCACTCAGTACAGGTTTGGAGACCACAGGGGACACCCATGGGCATCCAGAGGCAGCGGGTTCCAGCCCATCCAGCAGCCCCATCCCCAGGAAGGACACACAGAACAAACGGTGGCCCTGACGGCAAGGGCCCCGGAGGAGTGAGTCACAGTCCGGCCATAGGGACAAGGACCCTGGCTTTCCACAGGCGATGCCCCCACTGCCCCCACACTGGAGCGGCCTTTGGCCACGATGACGCTGGCTCTGGAGGCCCTGGCTTTTTCTCAGTTTCCTTTTTTTTTTTTTTTTTTTTTTTTTTTGAGACAGTCTCACTCTGTTGCCAGGGTGGAGTACAGTGGCATGATCTTGACTCACTGCAACCTCTGCCTTCCAGGTTCAAGAGATTCTCCTGCCTCAGCTTCCTGAGTAGTTGGGATTACAGGCACGCACCACCACGCTCAGCTAATTTTTGTATTTTTCGTAGAGACGAGGTTTCACCATGTTGGCCAGGATGGTCTTGATCTCTTGACCTCATGACCCGCCCACTTCAGCCTCCCAAAGTGCTGGGATTACAGGCATGAGCCACAGCGCCCAGCCTCGGTTTCTTTTTTCTTCTTCTTGCTTTGCCTTTGGGGACAGGCCGGGCATGGGGAGCAGATCCAGAAATCAGCTGGGGTATGGTATTTAGGGAACACCTGCTAAATGCCCTGAGCTGTCCTGGGGGAGACAGAGCTGCCCGCATGCGTGCAGGCCCCTCTGCAGACTGGGAGGGCCTCGTGGGGAGACCCTCCGCCCTTGCTGGGCACGCACCTCTGGCCCTCACCACTCGAGATGCACAGCACCACACATTAGGGGGTGGGGCCCTGACAAGGTGATATCTGGTTCTGGTCCGATGGCCCCTCCCTACTTCCTCTCCTTAGATCTCAGCTCAGACTCTTTCCCTCCTCGCCCGCCACTATTTTCCACTTACACATTTTTGACAAACACCCACCTCCCGTGGCTGATTTGCAGGTGCCATGGGAACTGACAGGGCCTCCAGCCAGGTCTTGGGCGGCGGAGCCGACCTCAGCCTGGTTTGCCAGCAAGACCCACTGTGCCAGCAGAACACGGCGTACCTTCCCACAGCGTCCTGAGCCCCCCCACACATGGAATCCTGGCACGTGAATTTTTGACAATGGGAAATCTGGAAGACCTCAGGTTTCCAGACTATGCCACAGCCACAGACAGAGGGAGGACCCCCAGAGGACCTGCCACCTCAGTCTCATGGTGTGGAAGGGGAAAGGGCTGCAGGGGAAGGGCCCAGGCCTGCAAGGGACTTGCCAAAGAGCCTAGAGATCATCCTAGCAGCTAGACCTATTAGACTCCCTTCCCGTTTTACAGATGGGGAAACTGAGGGTGGGCAAAGGGGTTGGGACTGTCATTCATTAAGATGGTGGTACATCCCTGGCCTGGCCAGCACTTCAGAAGCCTGGCAGAATGAGGTCCCGGGTGGAAGTCAGTGCGGGGAGAGGGTGGAGCGGTGGAGGCAGCCTGCAGGAGGGTCTGGAGTGGGCCCAGACACGGGGTGGGAGGGAGGCTGGCCGTCCCTGGGCCGTCCCTGCCCATTTGTGAACTCACTGTTCCCACTCGGGAGCGGCTGCCGGCTCCACCCCTCTCCGTCACTCCTGGGTCCTGGTCCCCAACTCAGGCCACGTGGGTCTGGGCTCTGAGGGTTGCCAGGTCATCCAGAGGCCAGCCTGTCCACCCGCCTGTGCTCGGGCAGCGAGGCCCCTAAAAGGCGGGCCCTTCCAGAGCAGATGGCGGTGGCCGAGGGAGGGGTCCCTGTCCAGGGTGGGAACTATTTCCCCAGGTCAAGGGCAGCCCCTGGAGGAGGCCCCGCCCCAACACAGCAGCTCAGCCAATCCCTGGTCCTCACCCCTGCTCATTTGCATACTCCATTTTCATTGGCTACCAGCAGCCTGGTTAGGACCACTGTGCCCTGGCCAGGGGGGCGGGGCCTGGGGGACAGGGCCCTGGGGTATCAGATTCTGGGTGACAGTCCCGGCCCCCAGTCTAGGAGCAGAAAAGAGCTGCCTGGGGGTGGTGGGGGAATTTATTTACAGTGCAGGGTTCCCTGACACCCATTCAGGGATGACTCACAGGGGGAACGGTACTGGCCCAAGGTCGCATAGCCAAGAGGCCGGCACAGCTACGACCTGGCCCCAAGTCCCGGCCGCTCTCCAAGGCCGGCCTCGTCCCTCCTAGGGTTGGGAGGGGTGCTGCTTAGGGCGACTTCTTATTTTCGGCTGCCTTGTCTCGGGGAGGGGGCTATTTTGGGGCTTTCTTTGCAAAATGATAATGGTGATGATGATGAAGACTTTCAGAGAACTCTGAGCACTCAGCTCTCCCTCTAGATCTGGCGGCTCCATGCATTGGGGGCAGTGGGCTCGAGGGTGTGTCGGGGACAGTGAGCTGGAAAGTGTATTGGGGACTGTTGGCTCCTGGGAGTGTCGGGGGCAGTGGCTCATGGTGCACTGGGACAGTGGGCTTGCAGGTGTGTAGGGGGCCATGGGCTCATGGGCATTCGGGTGAGAGTCTGTTCTTGCTTTTGTTCCTGGCATTTGGGTGGGGTGAGATAAGGGGAAGGGGGGCGGCTCAGCTCGAGCAGGCAGATAGATACCAGTGATAGCACCTCCTCCACAGCACGGCGTGCTTCACCCTTTCTATCAAGTTCCCTTTTCTTTTCTTCTTTTTCGTTGGGGGGTGGTAGGGTAGAAAATACCCCCACCCCACCTCCCAAAGCCACAGAACTAGGGGGTGGGGGCCTCCCTCTCTCAGGCCCCAGCCTGGAAGAGCACAGGTCAGCTTAGGGCCTGCTGTGCCCAGCACAACCAGCAGCCAGCCAGAGCTTGTGACTGGAGGGAGGGATCTGAGGCGGCTGTGAGGCCTGGGGTCTAGAGGTCACAGGACCACAGGAGCCTCTGCACACATGTCCTGTAGGGCAGGTCCTGCCGTCTACGCCATCAGCTCCTTGAAAGGACGACGAGAGAGGGGCTGGCCCCTCACTTTATAGGTGGCGGCAGCAAGGCCCAGAGAACTGAAGTTGCTTGCTTGAGGTCATACAGCAAAGGAGGGGCAGCTGGGACCTGAACCAGGGCCTCTCAGCAGGTCACTGGGCAGGGGCTGAGCTCCTTCCTTGAGAAGCCCTGGACGGGCACAGCTGGGAGGGGTGGGGAGACCCTGGGGGGTTGGCCGTGGCCTGCAGGGCCCTATTTGACAGATGGGGACACTGAGGACTGAGCCTCTGGGATGTGGAAGAACCAGGGCCATGGGGGCAGAGGCTGCACCCCCTGCTTGTTTGCTGTGGCCCCGGGTCTGGGTGACTGTGGCAACTATCGGGGTTCACAAGCAGCGGACTCTGCGATCACAGGGATATATGTTCTAGAGCGACTCTGTCTGCTGTGTGATGGGACGGGGCCCTGGGTAATCTCGCAGGTCATGAACACACCGGAGCTGTTTCCTGAAACAGTGCGGTAAGAATGCCAGCAGGATTCAGGGAGGGTGGGCTGAGGGCAGAGAGGGCTTTGAAGAGGTGGCCCCACGGCAGGGACCCTCATCCCGCACATGTTCCCCCCGTTAATAACACCTCTGTTCCTGGGTTGACTGAGACCCGGGATGCTCTGCCCACTTCTGTCCTGTCTCATTCCTCAAAGGCCAAGGAGGCTGGAACTGGGACCATGCCCATGATTCAGGTGAGGAAACTGAGGCCAAGGGGTGTGAAGACATTTGCCTGGGCTGCTGGCCAGGGGTCGGGATTTACACACTGGTCACTGAGGCTGACACTTCCCCCTCCCCCACATACACACCCCACTGTACTGGAAATAGCTGACTTCCTTTTAGAATAATGAAACAAAACCAAACCCAAAAGATAGCAAGAAACCAACTTTCTCACCAAAGGAGCCTATTTTCTGGGGGCAGATGAAATGAACGCAAGAAACAAGAACAGAGGCAGACCGTCCCCTCCCACTGCCAGGACAGGCTGCGTGGTCCTCACCTGTCCCCTGCCTTCTCTGTGCTTGGCCTTTTCCCTGAATGGGAGGGGTGAGCACCTTGGGAGGCTCGTCAGCTGCCGCCCCCCACTGCAAACACCCCAACACCTCCAGCCAGGATGGAGACTCTAAGCCAGAGGCCAGAGTCCCTTCTGTTCTCTCCATGCTGTGTGACCTTGGGTGAGTTACTCAAACTGGATGAACCTTCAGTTCTCCGAGGAGAATGAGGTCATAGGCGCCCCTCCCCGGGCTGCAGAGCACTCCACACCAGCGCTGCCGGGGCTCCGTACAGCTGTGGCGTGACCACGGGCCACCATCAGGATTATTACAACTGGGAGGCCCCAGAACCACCCAGAAATATCACCGTCCGCACGGCCCCAGCGATACTGCCTTTGGGATCCCAAAGGATCTCATTTCTCAAGAGTCACGTAAAAAATAAAATCCAGGAAGGGGGACATGGCAAGCCGCCCTGCACCCACCGGGAGCCCAGGCGGCTCCACGAAGCCTTTCTGTCAGCGAGGGAGCGGCCGGGCCACTGCCTCTAGGAGACATTGCAGCTGCCAGGCCTCGGTATCCCCCTCCACCTCTATGGCTGCCTCACCTGTCCCTCAGCAGGAGGATTAGTCGCACGCCAGGCCCTAATCGCTGCTAATCGCTCCATCAGTGCGGGATCTTGGATCAGCTGAAGGAGGCGGCTTTATCCAGACAGACGCCGCGATGGCACCTGAGTCCCATCTGGGTGCAGCTGTCAGGCACAGTAGCACGGTCAGGGAGCACACAGGGCTTCTCAAGGCAGGCAAGGCCCTCCCCCTCCCCAGCTGGCCAATGGGGCTCTGCCTGGGCCCTCAGCATTTATTAAGCACCTACTGCATAACCGGGCACTGTTATAGACACCAGGGGGAACAGCAGGGATCCGAACAGGTTAAAAGCCTGCCCTGGGGCATTGCATGGCTGGCAAGGCTATGAGGAGGGGCCTGTGCTCCCACTGATTTGACAGGTGGGTAAACCGAGGCATGGAGTCATGGCCCGAGGCACGTGTAGCCAGCCAGGCTCACACTTCTGGCTTGTTCCTCCACCCTTTGCCCACCACCAGGCTGCTGGGAGGTGCTGGGAGGGGCACGTCCCCCTCCCAGCAGGACAGAGGGCTTCCCCGCAGGCCTGTGCTTTGGCTACCAGCTCGAGTCTCCAGCGTTACCACGTGTTTGCTGTTTCTCTTCTGAGCGGACGCTGTGCCCTGCCTGTGCCTCCTCAGCCTGGGCCCTGCTGTGAGCTCACTCTGTGCCTCTGGACATGGGGACTGTAGAGGCCGAGGTGGGGCAGGTTGGGGGTTCACGGCCCAGCCCAGGGGCCGAAAGAGGCTGGGAGAGATGGCCAAGGGCTCCCACCCACCCCAGGCCCCATCCTCCTCACCCTCTTCCCTACCTTCTTTTTCAAAAACATAATTTATCTGTGTATTATCAAGAAATCCAGACACTTTAATCAGTGAGCTATGAAGTCAGAATTTCCATTCTTATCTTCGGGAGGAGTGGAAATGGAGGAGATAGGCGGATCGCTGGTGGGGAATGTTAATGGGTGGAGAGGCTGGGCTATTGGCCACCGAGAAGCTGCTATCTCCTCCATTATCAGGCTGTATCTCCCCCACCATCTCCGCGCAGTAATGGGGCCAGTTCAACTTTCCCAGTTATCACAGGAGCTGAAACCTGTGCCCGCCAGAGGCCCGACCAGGAGACAGTACAGGGCGGCCAGGCTGCAGCCTGCAGAGCCGGGAGGGTATGGGGATGACCTGGATGCCCACCAGCCACCACCACAGTGGGCGCAGGGGGCCTCTCTGCTCTCTGGGAAGGCGTTTGGTTTTGGTGGAGGTGGGTGTGGACCTGTGAGCAATGGGGGAGACTGAAGCCGACCGCCTCAGGGTCCCCAGTGGGCTGAGGCAGTCCCAAGCCTTCCTGAGCTGTGCCATGAAGTGGAAAGAGGGCAGATGGTATTGGGGACAGCAGCAGGACTGAGGTGCAAACACCCCATCCTCCCGCCTTGGGACTCACAGAGCATCCTGTCCCCGCCCCCGGGAGCATATCCAGGCCCCAGGCCTGGGGTCGGGAACCATCAGTCATAAACAGGCAGCTCGGGGGCACCTGGGAGTCCCGACTGGAGGCAACGCTCACATGCCTCAGGCCCTCGGGCTCAGATGTGCTCAGGGCACCCCCAAATGTTGGGGGGCTGCTCGCCTGTCCTCAGGACCTTCCTCAAGATGGGGCACCCAGGCCCTAAACAGAGCCCCTCTGTCCAACAGGAAGAAGGAGCCTCTAGTCCACTCCTTCCATCCCCCAAGGATTGACAGATGGACCACGGGCTGCGGAACAATGGTCTCTCAAGGACTCCTAGCTGGCTGAAGCCTGGACCCACCATCTGGGGCTTCTGAGAAGTGCCCGGGGCTGGCTGTGCCCTGAGTGTGCCCAGGGCTGGCCGTGCCCTGTACGCCAGGTCTGGCCGTGGCTCTCATCTCTTTTCTATATCTCTAAGTCCCTGCTGTGGCCACTTTGGCCCACAGCGGGGAAGGGACTTGCTCAGGGTCACAGCACAGGAGGGCACAGTGTTGAGCCCAGAGGAGGATCTGCCTGGAGACACAGGAAGGCCTCAGTTTCCTCAGCCTGAAGATGAGCATCCTCTGGCCCAGCGGGACCAGGGAAAGGTCTCCTGTAAAAACCACCACTGCTGCCCTCCTCCCACTCCCTCCACAAAATATCTGCTGGTGGTTCCCCTGCCCAGGTGTAGGAGCTCAAGTCCCAGGGCTGGGGTGGACCTGGAAACTCTCTAAGCCTCAGTTTCCCATCTGCACACTGGGCCTCCCTCAAAGGCTGCTGGGTGAAGGACATGAGGTCACGCCTATCGAATCCTGGGCACAGTGGCCGAGCGTGAGGCAGGGCCTAGTGAATGCCCGGGAATGCTTGCTGGCACTGGTGAGCCTGGAGGCCCAGCATGGAGAGGGGCTCAGGCCTGGGGTCGCATCGGGGGGAGGCCCTGTGGCCACTCATGCCAAAGGATCCCCAGGAGAGGGTGAGGGGGTGGCCGCAGGCACCTGGTCCCTCACTGGGGGCTGAGAATGTCCAGGATGGACGCACCATCAATCATGAGGCCCTGTCCCCTGTCCCCGGAGGACTCCCCAGCAGGTCCTTCCCCATGCACGCCACTGCAGGAAGGAGCCGTGACCACCTGGCCCTGGGGCATCCTCCGATCCTGCTCCCTGGGCCTGACTTTGGGAGTGGGGGCTTGTTGGAAGAAAGGTTAGTCGGGGCAGGAGGCGGTGGCAGGTGCAGGTGGCCAGGAAGAACTGGCAAGGAGCGGGTCCACGTGAAGCCGGCCGTGGCAGGGGCACCTGGGCAGGGCAGCGGCCTGCGGAGGGGAGGGGGAGCCTGCCTGTGTATGTGGATTCCGTTACACAGCACAGACCCCACGGGGCCCTGGCCCAGGCTGCATATCCTGTGCCGGGTGGTGTCCATCCTCACAGCCCTGTGCTGTCAGCATCACTGCTCCGTTTTATGGCGGCGGCTGAGTGACTTGCACAAGGACCAGGCACCCCCGGAGTCCAGCCTGGTGCCCTGCGATACCCCCATTTTGCAGAGATGGAGGCTGAGGCTTGGAGAAGCAAAGTAACCTCCCTACAGCAACAGAGCGCCTAGGACACTCCACTCCCGGCTCCAGCTGGACCCCAATCGTGGCTGCCCACAGGGAAGCTCCCAGAGGAACCCGGACACCCGCGGTGGCTGCCCCTCCTTCTCAGGAAGCCGCACCCCCGACAGTCCTGGAGGGCCCGGGTTCACGCAGGCCACCCTGCCCCCGCCGCTTCCACAGCCAGAGCTCCATGCAACGCGAGACCCCAGCGCAGCCGCCACCCTCTGTCACCCTCCATTTTCTCCTGTGCGAAATGGGCAGAGAACCCAAAGCTAAGCAGGCCTAGAGAAGGGCAGGAGGCGGGTGCCCGTGAGGCGCTGAACAGACAGGAGCCCTCAGCAAGCCGGTCGCACGCCAGCCAGGGGTGGGGAACTGAGGGAACAGGAGACCAGGGCCTGCGCACCAGCCCCCAACACCCATTTCACAGCGGGGGAAGCTGAGGCTCCCAAGGCTGCTGCCAGCCGCCCCGGGGACGCTGGGGAAGCAGACAGAGGCCCGGGCGGCTGAGGGGAGGGGCCTGCTTATCGGCTCACCCGGCGGGGACCAAGGTCAGCCTCCGCATTCCTGCCGCAGCAGGCCACTGCCTTCCCCCAAACTCGGGGCAGCTGGGAAGGGAGGAAGAGATGGGAGGAACCCGGGCCTCTCCGGGCCCCAGGCCGATGCGGTGGGGCTGCCAGCCTGGGAGGCTGTGTGGGCACTGCCCAGAGAAACCTCGGCCCACCCCCAGGGTCCACGGACCCAGCTGCCGCATCACATAACCTCCAGCATGTCACCGCCTCCCGGGCCTCCGTTTCTTGCCTGTAAAATGGGTTGGCCGGTGCCAAGGCTGATCTCCGCAGCAGCGGGCCAGATCTCCGGGAGGAAGCCGACGGCTGGGGCTTGGGTGTGAGGCCCGCCCCGCCCAGGGCGTGGAGCACTCCGGGAGAGTCGCTCCTCCCTTCCAAACCTGACACCTGGCTGACGGGGAGGAGGGCCAGCGGGACTCTGCCAAACTTCCGGACCTCCGGGCTTTTGGCAAAATATCAATAATGCAACCAGCAGCTGAGAGGCCACAGAGTGCCCTGAGGCCATGCCCCTAGACAGCCCTTCCCAGCCTGCACCCCACACAGTGGCCGGGAGGGAGCTGTTTGCATCAGCTCCTCCTTCAACAGCAGAAACAGAGGGACAGTCCACAGGGTCACAGCAAGGCCAGGCCAGGACGTGAGGTCCGGCTGTTGTCCCACGCCGTCCTCACCCCGCTCACCTCCCTCTCCAGAGTCGAAGACCAGCATCAGCCTGCAGTCCTGGAGGGTGTATCGTGGGCGGTAGGGCCAGACCCGGGTACGGGGTGGGTGGGAACCCGGGCCCCCCAGCAAGCAGCCTGGTCCTCACCAGGCCACCCACCGTCTCTGTCCTTACTGGCCCAGTGGCCCCATGGACAGCTGCGAGGCCGAGGCCCACGGGAGTGGAGCACCATGTCACCTGGCATGAGCAGCTCCGGTCCCTTCTTGACCCAGGACCCTGGGTCGGCTCCAAACAGCTGCTATTTAAGCACCTACTGCATACCACCCTGTTAGAATACTCAACACAGCTCTGTTAGGAGGGACCCTGTTATTTCCACTCTAACGAGGAGCTCCCCAAGGTGGGCATATGGAGGACACTGGCTGAGGCCACCCCGCCGAGAGCCCACCCCCAACCCTCACTCGGGGTCCTTAAGTGCTAAACGTGAAAGCTGGTGTCGGGCAGAGGGTAGGACCAGGCCCCTGCCCAACTTCCTCCTCACCTGGCAGGACTGGAGTCCCGGCCTCCACCTCCCCTACTTCCTCCTCACCCGGCAGGACTGGAGTCCCGGCCTCCACCTCCCCTATTTCCTCCACCTCACCCAGACAGGACTGGAGTCCCGGCCTCCACCTCCCCTACTTCCTCCTCACCCAGACAGGACTGGAGTCCCGGCCTCCACCTCCCCTA
>NW_016107474.1:6008323-6008977 GCF_001604975.1 Cebus imitator | reverse complement strand
CAGCAGGACTGGAGCCCTGGCCTCTTAGGACCTTCCCATCTTCATCTGAAAAATTGGTGTGCTCATTGAACCAACCGAGGCAGGGAGGGGTGCCGCCATGACATGGCCTGGGAATTGACAGTGTGCCTTCCTGCGAGGACCCCGGCTCTCCCAACCTACTTTCCCAGGCTGAGAGCAGCCCCCTCCTCTCCTGGCCCTGCCCACAGTGGGCTGGGGACTGTCCTTGCTAAGCCCCGGGGCCTCTCGCTTGTGCCTGACCCCATAGAGTGACCCCATAGCGCTTCTGGCTTGGCTTGGTCCAGACCCTCCCAGAGCTGGGTGGGGAGGTGGAGGCACGTGCAGGAGCATCATCGAAGCTCCTCCCTGCTGCCCTTGCCAAAGGAAAGCCCCAGCCCAGAGAGGGCAAGAATGTGCCAAGGCCACACAGCCTGGGGATTCGGGCCGCGCTGGAGGGAGGGCCAGCCAGCTAGAGGGTGGCCGTCGGGGGCTGCCCGACCTGGGGCCGGCGCAGTGAGCTCTGTGAGCTGCAGGGTTGAGGGGCCCTTCCAAGGCAGGGTCCCTGTATGTTTCATATGCTGGGCTGTCCTGGGAGATAGCTTGGAAAGAGGGATTTCTGCATTTCAGATAAGCTGAAAACCAAAGATCTAACCCAAG
>NW_016107474.1:5994720-6007622 GCF_001604975.1 Cebus imitator | reverse complement strand
GGGGGAGGGGAGGAGGAAGAGGGAGAGGGGAGGAGGAAGAGGGGGAGGGGAGGAGGAAGAGGGGGAGGGAAGGAGGAAGCAGAGGAGGGGAGGAGGAAGGGTAAGAGGCACAGGAGAGGGAGGAGGGGGATAAGGAAAAGGAGGAGGGAAAGGAAGGAGGGAGGGGAGGAAGCGCAGGGGAAGGAGAGGGGAGCGGGCTGGTGGCAGCTGTCTCGGATAACAGGCACTTTCCTTCCATCTCACAGCAGCGCAGGTGGCACCATCACTAAGCTCACTTTGCAGATGGGAGAACAGAGGCTCACCTGGGCAGGCCTTGCCCCGCGTTCCGTGTGTAAGGGCAGACAGAGCTGGGGTGTGAGAAGGCCGTGTCCGTTTTGAGCCGCGTGTCTGTCCCGTCATTTATCTGACAGTGAGTTCCGGCAGGCACACTCTGTGGGGACGGGACTGACCCCTGAGTCTCGACTTGAACACAGGCCCTGACGAGTTCAGTCTTGCCGGCTGCTGGCTCTCCCTGGGCTCATAAGGCCACACGCCCTGCCTGCAGTGTGCAGGCGGCTGCCCTCTCACCATGGGGTCATCTGCGGCCAGAGTGGCGGGACTCTCCAAGACTGCGCAGCCACACCAGGGGCAGGCGATGCCCTCTGCAGGTTCTGGACCCCCTTCCCTTCAGTCTGGGCCACTCCTGCTTGAATGCAGAGCAGCAGACGAGGTCTGGAGAGCAGACCTGCGCTGTAGCCTCAGTCTCCCCCTCTGTGAAATGGGGTCAGGAGCACTGGGTACCTCCAGGAATACCCAGGAGTATGGTGGCCTGTGGGCAGGAGCGCCGGCAGAGGCCCGAGTGTGGCCGGGCCGGGTCCATGGGCTTGGCGATACCAATCAGCCAGGCAACAGCTGCCTCCAGGAGGAGGCTGTCGATGGCAGATAGGCCAGCCGGAGTATTATTCACAAGCCCGTCAAGCCCAGGAACGTCTGGTTGGCATAGAAACAGGAGATAAGGGGCACAATTAATGGCATCACATTCCCTCCTCCTTTCTTCCCCAACTGACCCATTTAAATCCCCAGCGGTGCTGGATGCCACGCTGGGTTCCTGGTGACCTCTGGGGAGGGACTGGCTGAGCTGATGGGAGTCCCAGGTCCAGGGAGGACCGGGCGAAGCCTCCCAGGGGACCCTCAGACACAGTAATGTCTTAGGAAGGAGGCCATCTGGGGGTCAGCCAGGGAGGGGCTGGGGAAAGACCTCAGAGGGCCTCTAGTCTCAAAGGCCCATTTCACAGATGTGCAGACTGAGGCTGAGCGAGGCCCAGGGTGGCAGGGCAGACAGAAGCTGGAAGATGGTGAGAAGGCAGCTTGGTGTCCACGGATAGACCCTTAAACAGCACAAGCCTGGCCGCCTGGGTCCCAACGCTGCTTCCATCACTTGCTTGGGCAAGAAACGTCTCTAGGCTTCCGTTTCCCCAGATGTCAGAGTGACCAGAAGAGGGCTGCCTTAAGTTAATACACAGCCTGGCACAGAGACGGCTCGTAAACATTAGACGTTATGAGTATTATTCTTCCCATCAAATGAACGGAAGAGCCATCTCCTTTCCCTGAGGCCCAGGAAAGTGGGCAAATCACAATTGGCCCGGAGCTGGGTGACAGTGTGGGCTCCGGGGTCCGCCTGACTCTGCTGGAGTCCAGGCTTAGGGGTGGGGGAGCCTTGAGAGGCCCTCCTGATCTCTAATTCTCTCTGCTAAACATGGCTTGAGGGGAGGTGCAGTGGCTCATGTCTGGAACCCCAGTGCTTGGGAGGCTGAGCTGGGAGGATACCTTGAGCCCAGGAGTTCAAGACCAGCCTAGGCAACATAGTGAGACTCCATGTCTATTTTTTTTTTTAAATTTGATTTTAAAAAAAAGAGAGAGAAAAATGTGTCTGGGACCAGGACTGAGGTGACAGCGATGGCTTTGCAGCCTAAGAGCCAGGCAGGTGCAGGCATCGCTCCCTTTGGGGTGGTGACCAGGGACGGGGTGACTGGGCCAAGGACTAGGTAAGCTGAGGGCAGGACCTGAGCCCCTGGATGGCAGACAGTCATACCCGTTTTTCGGACGGGAGAAACGGTGCCCTGGAAGGCACAGTAGCTTGTCCCCAGTGGTTAGGCACCAGGGTCAGCCAGGCCCCCAAAGTCTCCTCTTTCCTGGATGCTCTGCCACCCCCCTGGGTAGTGGGTGTGGTAAGGTGGCCCCTGAGAGCCTGGACACCCAAGTGCCTACCTCACACAGGAGCCCAGTGTGGATGGCTGTGTGCAGACGTCCAGCTCATGGTCATAATACGACACAGAAACCACCCCATCTCCTTCTGGGCCCCTCAGCCCTCTCTGGAACTGGAATTGGCCCTTGCCAGATGGCACCGCCAGCCCCACGGGTGGGTGCTGGGCAGAGCAGGTGGGTGACTTTGAAGTTTGGAGTGAATTAGTCATCCTGTGGCTACCAATAATTTGTTTAATCAAACTCTGAGAGTGTGTGAAAAACACCTTCCTCTGAGCTGCAGCAGCTGCCTGGGCTGGGACGGGAGGGGCTCAGGGACAACCCCCCCACCCCCCTGGCTCCTTCCGGAAGGCCCTACCCAGCTGGCCTAGGGTTCTATCTGGCATGGGGGATCCATGGGACCCTCCACTGCAAAGGGCCTCTGAGGACCCTCAATATCTCCAGCCTGACCTGGGGGACCCCCAGTCCCAGGTCCTAGTCCTGACTCCATTATTCAGAGTGTGAGACTGAGGACCTGCCTGGCCTCCACCACTCCCCTGACCTCACCCTTGCCTGCTGGCACGGGCTGTCCCCCTGCAGGTGCCTCTTGGCCCCTACTCCCCTGACAGCAGTGGAGAAACTGAGGCCAGCCCTGCAGTGCCAAAGATCACCTCCTTCCAAGAAGTGTCCCTGACCACCAGACGTGCCCCCTGCTCCCCTTTGCTGCCCCTTCTGACGTCCTCAGCCCCTCTCATTTGCCACCGGGACCCAGAGCCTGCATGCAGCAGTGCTCAGCAAACAGTGCTCAGCCCAGACAGGTCTGCAGTGCCTCCTCAACAGGGCGCACTGGCCTCCCCCAGAGCAGCCTGGGCCATGGAAACCACCTTGATTTTTTTTTTTTTTTTTTTAAGAAAACTCCAAGCAGCGTACACTTGTTCTTGCCAGGAACTGCCAACAACACCAGCATGATTCAAGGGGAAAACACCCTCTCCTCTCTCTGGAGGTGACAAACCCACCTCCAGCGGTCTCGCACCATCTAAGAGGAATCGGGGCGGGGTGTCCTTCCCGCTCCCCCTCCCGGCCAGGGCAAAGTCAGTTTTCTTTCATTTTGATGGACTGTACCACCGGCCACAGGGGAGGATCAACTTCTTGGTAATTAAGCGTGTTTGGGGAGAAAGCTCCCCCAGACAGACCAGCGCAGGGACGCCGGTCCCCCGGCCCCCACCCGGGCCGTTCCATACCCCCACTCGCCCCAGCCTCGACGCCCCCGCGCTGTTCTCCAACCCGGCCGGGCCTGGTGGCCAAAGATAAGGCCTCTTATCGCTCTTGGCGATCGCCATCGGGCAGACCGGCCCAGCGCTTATCGGAGCTCACATCGACTCGGGCGGGAGGAAAGCCCGACGGGCTGGGGGCGCTGGGGGTCCCGAGCTGCCCCGGCCCCGCGCTCCCCGAGGCGGCCCGGCCTATCGCCTTCGCCATCTGGCCGGCCAAGGCCGCGCTCCCGCCTCGCCCTGCCCCCGCTCCCACGTTTGAAGTTAATAAATGGAAGCGCCTATCGCAGCCACCATCGGTTGCTCGCCTTATCAGCGCGGCACATCTATCTCCGCACGGAACAAAAGGCGCACAGAGGCGCGGGCAGCTGCGCCAGGGCTTTGATGGGGGCGCGGGTGGGGGTGGGCGGCCCAAGGCGCTCGGCCCCCGCCCCTCCGCACTCTTGGCCGGGCCGCAGGTGAGCCCAGGGCAGGGGGCACGCACAGGCGCTGGCGGAGGGCGGGCGGGGGCCGCCGCTTGGTGACAATCAGCCTCCGCATCTTAACGTGCTGAGATCTGCCAAGGGGAGGAGGCGCCCCCGGCGGCGAGCGGCCCCGCCTCCCTCGTTCGGGCCCTTCCCCAGCCCGGTCCCAGGGCGCAACCAGGATGCCCCGCGAGGGCGCACAGTGCACCCGCCGCGGTCCCAGTTCTCAAAGTGCGCGCGCTCTGCCCGCCCTGATGGGCTGAGCTCCGTGCTCTCGCTGGCGCTGGCGGCCTTATCAACTCTGGTGATCGGTTCCCAACCTGCGATCTCCCTGCCGGAGCTATCTGCATTTCTCATCACAGCGAAACACACACACACACACACACACACACACACGCGCGCGCGCGCGCCCCAGAACCCAACAGAGGCGCTCAGGGGAGGAAGGAAAAAGAAACCAGAGAACCAGCGCAGATCGGGACCTGTGGGTGGTTTTTAATACTTGAGTTGACATGATAGAAGGCGACTTTCGGAAAACAGGTCCCGTTTGCTCGGGGGAGTTGGGTTACGGGAACCCGGTTCATGCCTGTGATCCCCATTCCGCACAAGGGGTCCTGGTGGCAGCGGGCGTGTGGACAAAGGAGGCAGTGTCCGGGCGCCTGCGGCTGGGCAGCGGGCGGGTTTTCGTCGTGGCCTCCCGGCAGGGCTCAAACAACCTGCCGGTCAGGCTCCGAGGAGGCGCCACGGGGAAGAAGACCTGCGCCTCGGCCCTACGTTGGAGGCGCAAAGTTATTATTGGCGTAGGGTGGGGAGGGGCGCTTCCTGTGCGCTCGCTTTCTCCTGGTAAAACCCAGAGGCCCAGGCCAGACAGTGGTCCCGACAGCGCAGTTCTCACCGCTGGGGCACCGGCAATGTGGCGGCGGGGCAGCAGCCTCTGACCCCGCAGGGAGCCGGACCAGCGAGAAACTTGGTCGCGTGCAGGGGCGACCCCGGCCCGGGGCTGCGTCCTGGGAGGCGCTTCTCTGAACCGGAGCAGCCCCCTGGGATGCCAAGGGCACCATTTGCGGCCCATGTCGCCTTGGCTGGGACACTTGCAGGGTCCAGGAGGTGTCGCCAGGCAAGCAGGGCTTGGGTTGAGAACCCCGGCGCTAGGGCACAGGGGCCGGGGAAGGGGAAGCTGGGGGGCTGGAGCCAAGTGCCTAGGCTGCGGCAGCTGCGCGCTGCCCCCTCCCCTGTCCTGCGGCTCTGCAGCGGCACCGGTGGGGTGGGCGCGGGCGGGTCCCTGCCACTTGACCAGGCATCTCCACGCGGCCCCGGGTGTCCCCTCTCCCTCCCAGGTCTCTCTCTCTGCTTCTACATAGAAAGCCTGGGAGAGTCAACCGCGCCAGATAAGATCACAATTTCAGCCCGTCCCGACAGAACGATCTTATCAGGACGGGACTTGCAGAATGGAATATTTTAAACTTTATCTGAGCCCAGATCGGGGCCGCCCTATCACCGCACCATCTCACAGATGCGGGGGAGGGGCAGGCCGCGAGGGGCCGGGCGCCGCCCGGGCCGCGCCCCCAACCACCCTCCTCCCAGCCTCTGCGCAGCCCCCTCCTGGGCTGGACCCCCGGTGCCCAAGCCGAGACGCGGGGGCCCGGGCTGCCGGCAGAGATTAGATTACGGCGCGCTTGGCACAGCGCGGGGGGCGCGGCGCGGGGTGAAGGTCGCCAGCGCCCGGGGCAGAGCGGAGACGGGGGGGGTGCGCGGGGGAGGCGCTGGCGGCGGGGCCCCGGCGGGTGTCGGGCGCGCGGCGGGGACGGCGGGCAAAGTTTGACTCACGCTTGATCTGCCGGGGGTTGCTCTGTTTCCTCCTGGACATGTCTCTGGCGCCGCGCGCCCTCCCGGCGGCCGCCTCTAGCCCCGGGCGGGCGGCGGCGGGCGGCGGGGGCGCGGCGGGACCGCGGGGCCGCTCATGCCCCCGGCCCCCGGTCTCCGCGGCCGCCCCGGCCCGCGTCCCCAGCCCGCGCGCCCGGCCCGGGAGCCGCTGGCACCGCCGCGGAGGCCCGAGGCTACGGTCCGGCGCTGCGGGCGCGCGGACTGCCCCGGGGACGGGTGCCGGCTCCTCTGCTCCAGCGCACTCGCCGCCGCCGCCGCTCGGCTTTTCTCAATGGAACCCGCGGGCGGCGAGCGGCGGAGCTGGCGGCCACGGCTCGGGCGCTCCGGGCGGGCGGGAGGCGCGGGGCGGGGCGGGGTCTGAGCGACGTCGGCCGCCGCACCTCCCGCCCCGCCCCGGCCCCACTCCAGCTCCGCCCCCAGCGCCGCGGCCACGCCCCCGCCCGCCCGGCTCTTCCCGGCGCTGGCTCCGCCTCCAGCACCACGGCCCCGCCCCCGCCCGTCCAACCTTTCAGGGCGCTGGCTCCGCCTCCAGCGCCACGGCCCCGCCCCTGTCCGGCTGGGCCTTCAAGGCACTGGCCCCGCCCCACCTCGAGGACCCGCCCCTTCCTGGTTCCGCCCCGCCCCCGCCCCGGGAGACCTCTAGCCTCCCCCACTCCTGCTTTGCCCGGAGGCCATGTCCCCAGGCCTGGCTGGGGACTCTGAGGCCTGTTCGGTTCTGCTGCCCCGCGGCATCTCATCCAGCCGGGCTCCAGGCCCCTCTGGCCCACCTCTTGGTGCCAGCTCCGTCCCCAAACCTGACCCGACCTGGTTGGGCCCTGGGACGCCGAGGCTCCGCCCTCGCCCTGTAACTCCGCCCCCAGCCCTTGGTCCCGCCCCAGACCCCTGGGCTCCGCAGCCCGCTCCACGTGCGCGGTGGGGGCAGTGACGACCGGGTCGGGAAGCCCGAGGTCTTGACGCCGACGTTTGTCTTGGGACAGACTTGGGGTGTGGAGCGGATTCGGGCCGAGGTGGGGACTTCCGTCCCAGACTGCGGTGAAAGCACACGGGGTCTGCGACCCCAGATGGTGTCGGTCCCCGCCATCAGGACCACAAGGAGAGCGGGACCTCGGGTCTTCCCCTGTAAGCTCAGTCCAGGCTGGAAATCGAGGAGGGGGCGCGGGAGCTGGCAGCCCTGGGCTTTGCATCTTGGGGCCTCTTTCCTTACCGAACCTCTCCAGGGTGACCCACAGGTGACCCACGAAGGAGGGGTGCCACAGCGCCCGGGTCACAGCACCCTCTTGGAGCATTCAGAGGTCAGCGAGGTTTCTGCGCGGGATGCTGTCAGCTCAGGCCTGGAAGTGGAGTACTGAGGCTGTTGCTCTTTGGGGTGTGTTCATGGCATCCGAGAGCCCCACCTCCACTTTCCAGTGAGGAAACGCCTCAGGGACTTGCTCAGGGTCACTCATTGAGGGGTTGTCCCCACTCCCTAATGAGTTGTATCATTTCCTTTTAATGTTCTCAGCCTGCACTTGCTACCTGCTCCCCATCCCCCATATGCATAAGACACGGGGAATGAGTGGGCCCAGGGGCTTTCAGGAAGGACCCATCTCACCAGATGATGTCATCGCATAGTGAGACTGGTGAAACACTCGCCAGCCTGCTGGGAGCTCCTGAGACCCCATCGCATGCCAATTTCTGACCTCTGCCCGGCTCCAACGAAGAGGAGAAGTGGAGGCTTACCCCCAGAGCCCGGGCTCTCTCCCCAGCATAGGAGAGTGGCAGGTGGGCAAGGAGAGGCAAGCGTATATCCCTGGATACGTGTCCCCCTGCCGTGCCTGCTGCCATGGACAGACAGGAACACTGAGGCCAGAAGGCCAAGAGAGCTGCCCAGGGTCACACAGCTCCTCCAGCTCTCCCTGCTCTGTCCGTGTCTAGTGGGTGCGGCCTTCCCACAGCTGCCCTCTGGAGGGGGTGGGGCCCATGTCTGATTGGTTCATTCAATGCAGGACCCCCCCCCTCCCCAGTGTTTGTCAACTGGATAGAGCCTCCACCTGTCTGGGTTTCCTACTGGGCCTTGCCTTCTTCCCTAAAGGAGGCCACTTTAGGGGATGGGGCCCTGGGAGTTAGAGGAGTTACTGGAGGAGGCGGCCATGGGCTGGCGCTGGGCTGGGTCTGAGGCTCCACACACAGCGAGTAGCACCCAGGCTGGCGCTGCTGGAACGGCTGGAGATCTGTGTTGAGGTGGGTTCTGAGGGTTAGAGGTGACAGCCATGATCATCCCTGACCGATGTCTGTCTAGGCTGCAGGAGGAGACAAGGGGTAAACATTTTGGCTGCCTTCTTACCCGATCTGGTTTATTTCTATGATCCCATATATAGAAGAAAACATGGATTCCTCGAGAGAAGGAGGGACACGCCCAGGGCAGCCAGCGACTGAGGCGGGCGGCGGGTCCAGACCACAGCCTGCTGCCCCGGCTCCGTCCCTTGCAGAGCCCCATGCAAAATGAAAATATGAAAATGTGGAGCCCCCTCCACCACAACTCAACAACGCCAGGACATCAAAGGCAGGAAGTTGAGCCCAGCATAGTGCCCTTCCCAGCTCAGGCCCTGTGCCCCTGCACCGGTCACAGGTCCCCTAACCCTTCCGCTGGCCCAAGCCAGGGCTGTTTTTGGAGCAGATTCCTTCTACACTGTGCCCCGCTACCTGCCCCAGGGGGCGGCATTATTACAGATGAGAAAACCGCAGCCGTGAGGGGCGCTGCTGGTGCTCAGTGGTAAAGCCACAGGACCTTGCACTCACCGCCAAACCCTCAGGAAGGTCACGGCGATAACCACACACGGAGGCAGAGAAACAAAGCACGCTGTCTAGAGGATGGCCTGGGGGGGACTGTGGAGCAGGAGTGGCTGCCTCTGCCTGGGGAAATTAGGAGGTGACATCCAAGTGGGGCTTTGCAGGACTCCCTGATGAGGTGGGGTTGCTGAGACTGTCTGGGCGGAGCCTGCCTGGTACCTCCATCCCCCACCTGCTGTCCATTGTGACCCCGCTTCCACCTGCCCCTGCATGTTCTCGAGATGTGTGGAGATTCCCAACCAAAGTCACTGGTGGGGAAACTGGAATTGCACTCAGCCCGCAGCAGGTTCTCCCTGGTGGGGAAACTGGAATTGCACTCAGCCTGCATCAGGTTCTGCCCTGCAGGCTTCCAGGGAGAGCAGGCCCTGGAGCACATAGGAAGTGCTGTCTGGCAGTGGCTCAGAGACTGCCTTCTTCTGAAAATGACCTCAGCCAGAAGAAGACATTTTTGGAGTTCGAGCAGTGGGGGTATGCAGGGGGGGCTGGGTCAGTGCACATAGAAGTCCAGTCTTCTACTGGGGATGGGGGGGAGTGTGGGGGGGCAAATGCCTTCCTATGCCTCAGCCCTGCCCCTGATGCTGGGTCTGTTTTAGGGGAGGTCCTCCTGTGAGTTGGTGAGCCCTGTACATTTGGGGTTTAGGGAGGAGGCACTCTGAGATGGTCTAAGGGCTCCCAGCCTCCGCTCCCCTTTCCGGGGCCTGTCAGCAACAGCATCACAGCACTGACTTCACGCCTCCAAGCTGAAGTGTGCCAGGGCCATGCCACATTTGTACAACTAGCTGGGGTGAGGGCTCAGGCTATCCCCAAATTATAGAAGCAGAAACCAAGGCTTGGAGTGGGCCAGTTGCTTTTCAGGGGTCCTGTGGCTTGGAAGTGCTAGAGCCGGGAGGGAGCCTGGATGTCTCACTCCAGAGCCTGTGTTCTTCATCCTGACGCTGGGAAATCGGGGTTGGAGTCCTGGCTCTGTCATTTTGGGGGCAGCCCCAGGCCATTCCTTTGTTTTCTCCTGTGTGAGGAGGGTGGGATGAGGGCCCTGTGGCCCTCGGCTTGAGTCCGGCCTGACCTGTGGGCTGGCGACATTGGCCTGGCTCCTGTGGCAGGCCTGTGTCCAGCTATTCTGGCCCAGGAGGGCCGCCGGGGGCTGGTTGGCAGCTGTGGGTGGGCAAGGGGCTAATTGTGGCTCCACCCATGTGCCAGGCCCCTCATTGGCTGCTGGGCTGTGACTCAAGGAGCCATAGAATGTTCTAGAAACTTAAGCTGGACCTTGAAGGATGAGGGCAAAGAGGATGCTCGAAAAACAGTGATGGGAGACAGAAGGGCATTCTTGTGGAGAGGGTGCAGGGGCAGAAGCCGGAGGCCGGGGAGGGTGGACCCGGGGTTGCAGCGGCTGAGGTCAGGTCACGTGGGGCCCTGGAACAGGCTGCACCCAACTCCTCGGACTGCTCCCACCATCCCCCATGGCCGGCTTGTCACCAGCATTCACTTCCTTACGGCTCTGAGAGGCCCCCACCCTGCTCCAAACCTTCATCAGCCTCATCTTGCCCACTCTCCCCCACCCTGCCTGTTCTCCGACGGAAGGCTGAAGCCAGCGAGGCCTCCTGAGAGCCACGTGTGATAACTTCAGGCTCTGCCCTTCCTTCATCCTGAAGCCTTCCCTGTACGTGGGTCCAGGGATCCCCCTAGGCACAGGCTGTTGGGCTGCCAGACGCACCCTTCCCTCCGTTGTCTGGCCTGGCTGCCCACCCCTCCTGAAGGAGTCCCCTGACCGCCTCAGGCAAGCTTAGGCCTCTCCACCCCAGCGTACAGAGCAGGCCCAGCTGCCTTTTCTTCCTCGATCAGTGCGGCCCTCCTCCAGCAGCAGCCGCAGGAGCCTCTGCACAGGGCCCTTCACAGCCAAGCTGCATATCTGCATATCTCAGCACGCTGTGCTCACAGCAGCTCTCTGCAGAAGGAGCTGTCAGAATTCCCATTTGCCAGGTTCAGAGAGGGGAAGGCACTTGCCTGAAGCCACACAGCAGGGAAGCGCAGGGCAGGAGTCTCCCCAGGACATGCATGCTCTAAAATGCACTGGGGTGGCGGACGTAGGGGAAGGCAGGGCCCAGGACCTGTTTTGTGGCCCCTGCCTGGACTGGGCCTCACTCCCCCAACTGCCAGTCATCGCCAGGCCTTGGTGCTGCCGGTCAGCCAGGCCGGGGGCCCATTCTATGTTTGTCAAGGCTGGCTGTGTGAAGGGTTTAATTAACTTCCTGTTTTGACGGGGGGGGGGGGGGATAATGAGTTTTAAATACCACGTGATTCCGTAAGGAGGTCAGACAGCAGCAAAGATGTCAAAATAAATTGAGTTAGGAATTGGGAGGCTGCCCTTGGTGGGCGGCAGTCCCTCTGGCTCTGGGATGCTGCCTGGGCCACCCGGGGTGGGGGCTGCTGCTGTGGCCCTGTCATCACTGGAGCTGGCTCTGGCTTTGGAGATGGGGATTGTAGGCAGTCCCATCCTCAGCTGGGGACTGACGTGTGCCACCCTCTTCCTGGTTCCCAACAGGGGCATGGGTGGTGTTTGTCCTGTGCCACATGCCCTGCCCCCTGAGGTACCGGCATGCCTCACGGGAGGAATTCCTCCAGGGCCTCAGCCAGGCCTGGCCCGATCTAAATGGCAGGGCCCTGGGCCTGAGCCTGACGCTGAAATGCAGTGAGACTTTTGAGGGGGCTTCTGGAGGGGTCAGTGTGCTGTGTCTGGGCGGAATATAATCTGTGGCCAGAGAGCAACTGTGATGGTTTTAAAACGTGGCCCCAGGATCTGGGACACACCTCCATGCGGGTGGGGACACCCAGGCCCCTTCTTGGGTTCCGGCTCCGAGACTGCTTGGCCTGCAGGCTATGCAGGAAGCCACACCACTGTAAGTCCCAGCCCAGCCCTCCCGAGGCCGGCAGTGTCTGTGTCTCGTCTCTCGTGACCCTCGATGTGGGGACTCAATCACCACGTTGGGTGGAAGCTCTCTCGGAGACGCCGGCCCCCAGGGATGCCCAGCCCTGCCCAAATTGTAGATTTGTGGGCAAAAGACAGGATGGCTGTTCTGAGCCACTGAGTGCTGGGGTTGCTTTTCATGCAGCCAGAGGTGACTGAGACAGAAGGGTGGGAGAAGGAGTCAGAGAGGGACAGGGCCCCAGCCGCGCCAGCACTGGCGGGGAGGAAGCACCATGTGACTTTCACTCTGCCAGCCTCGCCGCAGGGGTCCAGGTCAGTGTGAAAGGCCCCAGTTGTGGCGTGTGCTTCTCCTCACAGTGACTGCGCCCATGCGCACCATGAGGCCAGCAGTTCACAAATACCGTCTCACTCCTTCTCTCCACATTCCCGAGAGCTCTTAGGGAGCCCATTTTGCAGACAGGGGAAGCTGAGGCTGGGGTGTGCAATCCAGCCGGGGTAGGGAACCGCAGCTCCTCACCTGGAATGGAGCCCTGACAGGGAGCTGCTGGGAGCCGGGGCTGGAAAGGCTCTCAGTGGCCACGTCACCCGTTTAACAGCTGGAAGAACTGAGCTGGGGGGCCCATGACCAGCCTGAGGCCTCGGCCCGCAGCTCAGGGCTCGGCTGCTCCTGGGCACCTCCTCGTGCTGGCAGAACACATCTGTGTCCTCCTTGGGCTCGGAAGCAGCCCGGGGGTTCTCTTGGGCAGTGCGGGCCCAGGCGTGTGTGTTCACCCCCTGCTGAGCCCCGGGGCCTTGGTGGGGCCAGCTCTGCCCTCTCTCCTCAAGGCCGTGCCGGCTCGTCAGTGAGACAGACACTGCACTGGGGAATGGGGCGATGGCCTTGGGGCCCAGGACTGCAAAGACAGACACCCCTGGGCCTCAGGGTGGCTGTCCTAGCGCTGAGATCCGCCCAGGACTGGGGACTGCTGCCCACTGCTTCCTGGCTGGAAGCTGAGGTGACCGGCTTGCTGCCTATGCACTGGGAGGGGGAGACACAGGCTGGAGTCTCCAACTTCAGCTGCATCTCTGTGGCCCATATGTGGCACGGGACAGAGGACATGGCAGGGCTGAGCTCCCCACGGGACAGACGACATGCAGGACTGAGCTCCCCACGGGACAGACGACATGCAGGACTGAGCTCCCCACGGGACAGAGGACATAGCAGGGCTGAGCTCCCCACGGGACAGACAACATGCAGGACTGAGCTGCCCACTGGACAGAGGACACGGCAGGACTGAGCTCCCCACAGGACAGAGGACACGGAAGGGTTGAGCT
>NW_016107474.1:5983145-5994205 GCF_001604975.1 Cebus imitator | reverse complement strand
GCAGGACTGAGCTGCCCACGGGACAGAGGACACGCAGGACTGAGCTGCCCACGGGACAGAGGACATGGCAGGACTGAGCTCCCCATGGGCTCCAGGGCATCCAAGTCCCATCACCTCATGGGGTGCTTCAGGGAATCCTGGCATCGGCTGCCCCCGAGTCACCAGGACACAGCTGCGTCCCCAGGCCGGTCCTCTCCATCCCCATCTCCCCACTGCCCCATCCATACATTTTCCCAGGAAATCAGGTGCTCCAAGGTGTAGGAGAGCCTGCTTTAAATGATGAGTTTCCCAGTAAACCGTTCCTGCGTCTGTTCCCTGAGGAGGGTGCACCTCTGACCCTGCCCTGCCCACCTCATCTCTGTGTGGCGGGGTGCAGGGGATGGAGCTGGGCCTGCCGCTCACCACTGGGATCCCCCATCCTCCGCTTCCTCGCCCCACAGGCTGAGACCCAGGGGTACCTGGCACGTGCTTCCCTGCCTGCATCTCCTCCAAGGCTGCCTGCGTCTCCTCCACACCTGCCCACCCCTTCTGTCTCCTCGGCCTGGCCCAGGGCACCCCCGTCTTTCCTGATCCCACTTACCCAGCAGCTTCGGGGGCAGGCCTCGGGATCTAGCAGTGGCTCTGTGGGAGCTCTGCACACCCATGGCCTCCCGCCCACCCTGCTGCTCCATGCAGCTCATCGTGGGTGCTGGCCACAGAGGGTCTCTGGAACCTTGGGACAAACTGGGACTCAGAATCCGGGGTGGGAGAGACAGGGTCCCTGGGTCAGGAGGGTTGGTGTGGACGGTGACCTGACTGTCCCCATGTTGGGAAGGTTGGTGTGGATGGCGACCCTGACTGTGCCTGGGGCTGGGCCTCAGTGTCCACTCTGTCCGCAGGGGTCCCCTTGGGACCCGCACAGCTCATGCCCAGGGTTCCTCCGCTCTCAGCTCAAACACCTGTCCTTCAGGGAAGCCTGCAGGGACATCCACAGCACTCCCTCCTGGGGCCTTGTGAGTGGACCAGCAGGGGCCTGAGTGCACCCGGGGCTGAGCAGGCATGTGTGCATGTGGGCACGAGTCTGAGTGCCCCGATGCCCGCATAGGTGAGGCTGTGCTGTGTGTACACGTGCAGTCTGGGGCTCCCTGCCTGTCTGTCCCCTTTAGTGTGTGGAGGTCCCGGGTGTGCATGCGGGTGACTTGCAGGTCGGGTGGGTGTGGGGCTGGCAGGTGGGTGTGGGGCTGGCACATGCAGTGCCTCTGGAGGCTGCAGGCAGCTACCCTGCCCAGGTGGAGGCCAGGTCCCCAGGCCGGGCGAATGCTGCCACCTGGTGGCCAGGCGGGGGAGCATCCACTCGTGGATCTCCAGCCACGGGGTGGTCTCAAGACTCACGGGAGGAGGGGTATGTGGACAGGGACAGCTCCCTCCTGACAGTCCCCTAGCAGGGCCTCAGATGGCTGGGAGCAGCAGCCCTCCAGCATCGGCACCTGACGCTGGTGGGAGCGTGTGCCCAGCCTGTCCCAGAGCCACTGACCTTAGTAGGGTGCTCTAGATCCTGCCGGCTGGGGCTCTGCCTGAGACACGCTCTGTTGAGGTTAGCGAGAGTCCCGGACAGAGGACCTGGTGGGACCTGGAGGTCCCCACCCATGAAGTACTTGGGACTCTTTGACACACCAAAGCCAGACAGGCTGCCCTGCAACCCACCACGGTCCGAACACCAACTGAGCCCAGTGCGCAAGGCCCTTCCCACGCCCTCCTCTCCAACCCCCATCTACGCCTCCTCATTAGAGACGGAGCCTCCTGCTCACCCACGAGGCGCAGTCCTTAGCCAGTCGCCACCTGTTCGGAAGGCCCTGCTTGGGAGCTGCGTTCACTGGCTTCCCAGGGCTAGGGTCCTTGCACAGTGGGCAGGCGTGACGGTGTCTGACATCCACCCTGAGACACTGGCTTCGACGTCAGGCACTGCCGTCCCCACACCGAGCCCCTTTGCAGATGCCCTCGAGGTGTGAGTTCCACCAGCCACAAGCAGAAGGCAGGAGAGGCCCAGCGCCCACCTGGGGGAGGGGTGAAAGCTGAGGAAGTCCAGCGGCCAAGAAGACAAGAGGGTGCTGTGGTGGTCAGCAGCAGGCACGAGAACATTCCAGAAGACAGTCTCAGGAGAAGCTTGGAAGGGCACAGGAGGGAGCAGGCTGAGGCAGGGGCACGTGGACACCTGCACGGACCAGAGCGTGGGGGAGGAGGGGACAAGGCTGTGTGTCTGTGTAGGTGAGGGGGCCTGGCTCCCCAGCCTGGGAGGGCCACGTCTCGGTGCGTGAAGGCTGGAAACTCACACCAGACGGGTGCCTGGGGGGAGGCCCGAGGGTGGCAGAGCCCAGGTCCCCATGCTCACCCTCCCTCAGCCCTGCCTCCTCTGTGGATAAGGCCAGCCCCGTTGCTCCCTGGGCCCCTCATGATGCTTCTGACGTGGGGGAGGGGCACCAGGGCTCCTCAGCCTCCCCTCTGTTCCTCCTGGGGGGTGTGGGGGGGTCCTCAATGAGGATGGCAGGGGTGGGCTTGCCCCTTTCTGGAGAGCCTGGGCCACCCCCCCCCCACCTGCTGAAGGGGTGTTCTTAGGACACGGCCATGGCCCACAGTGGCCCGAGAGTGACCGTGGCACAGACACCATGGGAGCCACATTCTGAGGCTCAGGGAGGTGCAGGTGAGGTGGGGGCCGGCGGGAGGACAGACGTCACACAGCTGGGAGGTTTTCTGCGAAAATAGTGGGAATATATTTGAAAAGACAAGTCACTATGACATTTACAGTACAAACTCAGGGCCCCTCCGTGCCTGCTTTACGACACTCCAGAGGCGGGAGGCGTTGTGAATGGCCCACAGCACCTTCCAGAGAGGCCAGCTGGGCCTGATTTGGTCTCTTTCAAATATCAAAATAAAAACTTTTGACATACACATTGCACCCAAGATAAAAACTAAACAGAGCAAAACAAACCATAAGTCTTCAAGACACTTACGGAGAGAAGGAAGCTCTCCTGCCCTTCTACCCACCTTCACAGACACGGCTGGCTCTGTGAGTGGACACGTGCGTCCTGGGCCTGGGCCGGGTCCTCGCCCGAGGCCTCCCTGGCTGGGCAGCGCCTCTGCAACCCTAGCCCTGAGCATCCCCGTCTGGCCACACAGAACTAAGGTTCACAGCCTGGCAGGGGAGGCAGGGAGAGTGCCACACGTGGGTGCCCGTGCCCTCCACACAGCCGTGGTGCCGCCTCTCTGACCCCATCTGTCTCACCCGATCCCCTCATTAAAAAAAATCAAGGAAGCCTGTATTCACATTACAACACCAAAATAGCACCAGAAACTTCAGAGTAACATTGCAGATAGGCAGAGCCCAGAGCTCCGTACAGCAGGTGGGCTCCAGGAGGCGGCCATGGAGGCTGGGGCGGTGGACCGGGAGGACCCATGGGAGCTGGCACAGGCGCTGTTTCTTCCCGGTTCCACATGGAAACCTGGTTCCCGGGGTCAAGGTGCGCTAGAGATGGGCTTTTCTGTGGCAGCACAAGCAGAGGCTGGCACGAGCCTGTGGTCAGAGGGAGGAGGCCTGTTGTGCTCTTGGGGGACCAGGCGGCTCAGAAGCAGCTCTTCTAAGTGGTGAGCGCTGCCTTCCCCTACGTGGTTTCTTAGGTCACTTAGGAACTCCAGCAGCAGCAGCAAGACTAAGAGGGAACCTGCCATCATCCCATGGCTGCCTCGACTTACTTCCCTGCTTCGTATGGGGAAGGGGAGGCTGTGCAAATCTCCAAATATTGGCTTCTATGGCGTCGGTGCCTTGCCAAAAGGGCACAAGGCTGTGGGTGGGGGGGATAAGGTGCTGTCTCTTCAAGTACTTGGTACCAAGAAAGCAGCTGTGTGGTCTCAAAGGGGCTGCAGTGGCCCCGTCTTTCACCCGCAGCCTTCCAGCAAGAAAGGTCCACCCTGGGCCCTGTTCAAAGTGTCACAACCTCAGCTCTGACATCAAGGCACAAGAAGTCAAGTGGCCACAGAGTGAACCGTCTCAGGGAGCTGGAGCTGGCCGCCCCCAGCTCTGCTCCCAGGCTCTTGCTCCTATAAATTACTCAGAAACATCTTTCTTTAAAGGGATTTTGAATCCAGTTAGTCTCTGCCCGAAGAGCTGGCTAAGGAGGTCACTCTGCGCCTCGGCGGTCCGGTGGGTGTGTGGCTCTGCAGGTTCAGCACCGTGGACAGCTCTGCCTCTCTTGGGGGGCCTGAGTGGGGGTCGCCTTTGGGGGAAGGCCTTGCCCAGTCTGTCCCTTCTGTGCACGTGGCCTGGCTCTGCCTTCTGCTGATCTGAGGGCGGCGGCCTGGGTTTGTTCTGGCTGTTGAGCTTGGGCTTGGCCGGGAGCACACGGCTGGGAGCTGCCTGCTTCCGAGGGGTCCGGGGAGGCTTGTCAGGGGCCGAGGGGGCTCTCCCGAAGCTCCCCACACTCTCAGTCCTGGCTGCTCCCGGGGCCTGGCTCTTTTTCCTCTTCATGCTGCTTTCTCCCTTCTCATTGGGACCTGGGCTCCCGTGGGTCCCCTGCTCACCAGCTTCCCTTGCCCCCTTGGTGCAGCTCTTGGCCTGCGCTCGAGGCAGGAGCCTGTCTGGTGCAGGGCTCTGGCTGGGGAAGCTAGGCTTGGCTGGGGTAGTGGCTGTCTCACTCTGGAGCTGCCCACTGGCTGGCTGGGGCTGGCTGCCACCGCCTGTCTTGGTGCCAGGCCGAGGGCTTCCACTGCCCTGGGGGCTGGGGCCTGGTTTGGCTTTGGGGGTGTCAGGCTTCATCCCGTTCTCTGTGCCATGGGCCAGCTCTCCGGGTGCCAGGCTCCCCACCACCTTCCTTGGATGCACTGGGAACTTGGGTGCTTTGTTGGGGGTGGATGCTGCCGACCTGTCCATTGATGAGCTCTGACAGCCCCCAGGCTTGGTGGCACTGCCCTTGTGGAAGGGGCCTCCAGGCTCCCCCTCAGATGCCATGTGGCTTGAGGACACCTGCTTCTGTTTTGTAAGCAGGGCAGGATCTTGCTGGAAATGGTCAGGGGCACCTCTGCCTCGGGCAGCTGGGGCCCTGCGTTTCCCTGAGAACAGGAGGGGAGCCCTCTTTCCCTCTGCATCTTGGTCTCTGGCTCCCGGCGGTGGCACAGATGCCCCCAGTGGAAGCGCTTGCTGGAGAAGAGTCCCAGGGCTGCTTGCGGGAGCCTCATCCTCTGGCCTCTCTAGGGCTCTGTCCCGCTCGCAGTCCCCTCTGCCTTCAGCCAAGGCAGCTGGGTAGGGAGACAGAGACGGCGGGGGACCCTCCTGGTGGTCGGATGGCCGATTGCAACCCCTGATCGGGAGGGTCCCAGGGTCTGCAGGCCTCTCTAGGGTCTCGGGCCATCCCTTGGTGGTGTTGGGAGCCACCTCCGGGCAGGGCTGGAGCAGGGCTGGGAGGGACCCCTCGCTCAGGGTGGGGCTGTCCTCCTCAGGCCCGGGGGCACTGCCGGGCATGGCCACCCTGCGCCGTTTGCTGGGCAGTGTGCCCTCGAGGGCCCGGGACTTCTGCCCTGGAGCTCCCGGCCTCCGCACACCATGGAACGTGAAGGGCTGCTGCTCTCTGCGGGGGTGCTTGTCCATGTGGCGGTCAAACTGCTCCTTCTTGGCAAAGGTGTAGTTGCAGGAGCTGCAGGCGAAGGACTTCTTGATGATGTGCATGACCGTGGCGCAGAGCTCGCAGGTGTAGAGTGGTGTGTGCTGCAGCTCCAGCGGCTCCTGCAGCCCGTGCGCCCCGCCCAGGTGCACCAGCAGCTCCCCGTGCTCGGAGTAGACCCGGGGGCACCGGGGACACAGGAAGACGCGCTGTGGGCTGTGCACCGCCAGGTGGCGCTGCAGCTTGAACGGCTTGGGGAAGCGCTTCCCGCAGTGGTGGCAGTCGCGGGAGGGGTCCTTGCAGGCCTCGTGCACTGGGACGGCCTGCAGGAGGGGCTCCCCGCCGGTCCAGGAGTCTGGGGACAGGATGGGGGTGGTCTTGGCGGGACCCGGGAGCAGGGCCGAGCTGCAGGCCGGAGCGGGCTTCTCGCAGGCTGCAGGGCTGCCCGGGTTGGCCAGGGCTTTGGGACAGAGGCTGTCTGGTGTCACGGCCCTGTCTGGGTGGCTGGGGGTGCTGCGCCAGCGGGGTTTCGCCCTCTCGCTCCTGCTGTCTTTCCCGGCCTCTCCCTCCGGCCCCGAGGAGTCTCCCGGGCTCCCACTTGCCTTGCCAACGGAGTGCTTGTCCCTGTGAGGTTTGGGGGTGGGTTCCATGATGCCGCTCAGGAGCTGGGCAATGGCGCTGCCGCACTGCAGGCCCCTGGGCAGGTCCCCCAGAGACCTCCGCACCTGCCCCTTGCGGGCGAACCGGGCGGCATGCTCCCGCAGGTGCTCATTGTACATCCAGATGTCGGCCACCTCCTTCAGGCACATGCCACAGGCCCAGGGACCCGCCTTGCTCTGTGCGTGTCTCTCTTGCAGGTGCCCCCGCAGCAGCTCCCGTGAGCCGAACCTGCGCTCCACGCACATGTAGCAGGTGGGCGGTGGCGCGGGCGTGTGGGCCATCTTGTGCAGGTCCAGCTCGCCCAGGCTGCGAAAGCGCTGGAAGCACACCCGGCACTTGTAGGAGGCCCGCTTGCCCTTGGTCAGCCGCCCTCGGCCTTGGACCCTCCCCGCCCCCGTGGCTGCCTCCATCCTTCCGTTCTGTGGCCCCCGGGAGCTCGCCGTGGCCTCGAAGTCTAAGAAGCTGGTGGTTGGGAGACATGTGGGGTCTTCAAAGGGTCCCAGAAAGCACAGGTCTCGCATCTCAAACTCGGAGCTCAGTGTCTCCAAGTCCGCGGCCTGGAGCGGCAGCAGGTGGGCATTCCCGGGCAGCCCACTGTCATAGCGTTCTCTCTCCAGGCTGGGGGGCTCAGGGCTCACGTCTCCAAGAGAAGAGGAGGCGTCATTGGCAGGGACCGGCAGCTCTAGTCCTCGCCAAGCTGCCGGGACCATGTGCAGCTCGGGAATGGCCTCGGGCCGATCGTCCTCAGGGCAATGGGAAGGCAGCTTCTCTGCACTGGCTTCCTCACCAGGCTCCAGGGCCCACAGGCTGAGGCTGGGGGCCCAGGGGTCGATGCCAGGCACCCTGTTGCTGAGCAACCCATCCAGGAGGAAGGACTCAGGCAGGCCTGTGGGGTCCTCGTCCTCCCACGGAGCCTCATGGCAGAGGCAGAGGGAGCCGGAGTCGCTGAGGTCCGTGGGGAGGCAGGCTGGGCCGAGTGTGGGGCCCTCCTCCACGCTGGGCTGGGTAGGCAGCTGGGGCTCTGGCTTCTCACAGCGCTTCCCATAGACCCTCGGGTTCCTCTTTCGGGTCAAGCGGCCGCCGGTGGGGAAGAGCTGGGAGAAGGAGACCTCGTCATCAAACAAGCTTGGAGGATCCTCCGCACTGGAGCCGGGGGCTTTAGGAGTGGGGCCCTCAGGCCCCTGGACTCCACCCTGGGTGTCTGGGTTCTCCGGGAGGCCCTGGAGGCAGCCGCTGGTGGTGCTGTCCACTGGAGAGCTGGAAGTCTTGGGAAAACCCAGGGCACCCAAGGGGCTCACGAGCTCCTCCCAGACGCCTTCCTCAGACCCGCTGCGGGCCCCGCTGCTGTCGTCCGCCGGTGTGCTCCCAGACTCTTTGCAAACACCCAATGCCTTGGTCTCTCTCGGTCTCCGGAGCCCCCTCGCCAAGGCTCCCTTCTGCCCAACTGGCTGTTCCCCGAGAGCTGCACCGTCCATCCTCCCTGGACGCAGCAGCTGATCTCCAGGTAGCTTCTGGGTCCCAGTCTCCACTGCACACAGAGCCTCCAGGTCAGTCCCCGCAGCACCCTCCATCACCCTAGGCCCAGGCGTGGTCCAGCGAGGTGGCTGTTCCTTGTCAGCCTCAGGCCGTCCTTCCACAGGGAGGCAGTGGCTAGGGGGGGCCGTGGAGCTGGCCGTGGCGGGGGCTGGTCTGGGGCCGCGCCCATCTGAACTCTCTTCCGGAGAGACTGGAGGAGCGCTGCCCTCCCGGAGCCTTCTCCCTCTCAGCTTTCCTGCTTTCTTACTTGACTTCCCCTTGGAGTGGCTGGCGGAGTCCACCATGGGCTCTCTGTGTCGCCTCCGGCCTTCTCTTTTCTCTGCCTGTTTGGGATGGAGCTCATCTTCCCCGACCTGGTCTGGTCTTGGCTTGGAGGCTGGAGCCTTCACATCCACCCCATTTTCAGCAGGGCTTGGGGGGTGCTGCTGCTGGCTGGGTGCGGAGCCAGGTGTCCTGAGAACCTCCTTCAAGCCCCGGGTGACGTGGCTTGGTCTCTCCTTCCCAGGTGCCTTGTGGCTCTTCTTCCTAGGGGGCTGGCACTTTTGGGTTGGGGGCCCCGGAGGCTGCTGAGCAGGCAGGGCCGCTGGGCTCGGCTGTGGGGGTGCTCCCGGGCGTGGCCGGTGCTTCCTGGCCTTGTGCCGGCTCAGGCCCGGCCGGGAGCGGAAGGAAGCTGTGCAGACCTCACAGGTCACAGGCCCGAGTGCAGCCTGGCCATTCTCTGTAGACACTGGCTTCTTTTTATAGCCACGAGGCCCCTGTTTGAGGTCTTGGGGATGGAGGGTGTCCCCATGAGAAGTCTGGTGGGAGGCATTTCTGTGGCTTTTGGGGGAGTCAGACTGGAAGTCACTTGCTGTGCTGCTTGGAGCTGTGGTTACGCCCAAGCAGAACCCTGCGGAAGGGCAGGTGACGCTGGGCACCTTGGTAGCACCAGAGTGCCCAGCCTCAGAGGTCCCTGGGTGCTCCGGCCCCTTGCTGCTGGTCCCCGCCTCACCTTCCAGGCAGGTGGGGAAGTCCGACCCTGCACCCATTGGTATGGGAGACTCAGTGGGCACAGCTGTGACAGCGTGGGCTTCCCTATGGCCGAGGAGGGCAGCGTTGCTTGGTGAATATGAGTGGCCTCTGGGCATCCTGTCAGGATTGGTGTGGGATGGGGTTCCCCTGCTTTGGGGTTCCAGCCCTGGGGGTCCTCTGCCTGCCTGTGGCGCATCTTTGGTGAGAGTGCTGGACAGGTCAGCAGCCCTCAGGGCCATGGTGGGGGAAACAGCCCCTGCCAGGGGAGGAGAGGTGGCTCGGCCAGGAGACTCCCACAGCATCTCTTTTCTGGAATCCTCTGGAATTCTTAAAGTGCTGTCTTCGGGGCTGCCCCTGCCATGAGTGTAGGCTACGGCACTGACTGAGCCAGGACGTCGGGAGGAAGGCTCTTCCAGGAGGCTGCCCTCCCCCTGGAGGATGCAGTGAGCCAGGGCTCCCTTAGGATCACACGGGCTTGTGGTCAAAGGTGGGGGAGCCACCGGGGGATCCCCAGCCCCAGTATCTGTGTGGGCTGGGATAGCATCTGCCTCTTCCAGAGGCGCCTGGGCAGGAGAATAGGCCGGTGGGTGCTGGGGGCTGGGAGGGTCCCTGCAGGATGGAGATGCTGGCAGCTGCCCCCTCAGCCCACCTTGGGCTCTGGTGGTACTGGAGGGAGAGGTGGGGGGGTCTTCATGGGGCAGGGGCCTGAGGCTGCAGGACATAGGGGTGGCTGAAGGAGAGGGTGAGGGGGCGCAGGCGGCCAGGTCCCCAATGGAGGGTGCTGGACTATCCCCCGTGGCCAGCAATGGCTTGTTCAGGCCCAGGCAGGATGCCCTCTGTAGAGCACAGCCCTCAGGTGCATTTTGGGTGTGGGTCAAGGCTAGCGCCAGGGACTCCCTATCTGGGGACGGGACGCTTGGAGGATGTGGGGCCTCGCCCTGAAGGCTCATGGCTGCCCTAACTCCCTCGCATTTCTCTAGCAGGACTGCACCCGTGGCAGGCCTGGCCAGTGCTGTTTTGGGACTGGCATTGACGGAGGAGAGGTCACCTGCCCCCCCTGGGCCCCCTCCGTTCACTGGCTGAAGCCGGCTGGCTCTGCCTTGGACCTGGGTTTTCTCAGCTTGGCCATCTGCCTCCAGCCCCAGCTGCTGCCCGGCCACTGCAGGGACAGTCGTCACCTCCACGCCCTCCAGAGGGCCCAGGGCGGGGCCACAGGCCACCTTCCCTCCTTTCACAGTGCCCCCTTCCAGATCTGAGGGGTTCCCTTGCAGAGGGCTCTGGGCAGCAGGTGCTGGCTCTTGCAAGGCTGGGGTGCCATCTTTACTCTCAGCTGCTCCGGGCCCCAGGATCGAGAGCTGACGTAGGGGGCTTGAGGCTGGGTCCTGGGACCTCCTGCTGGGACCTGTGTCAGACACATAGGCGGGACTTGGCTCAGAGACAAACCAAGCCCCCCTGCCCCGGGGGGTGCTCATCGAGGACACCCCCGCTGGTGTAAACTCATTACCCTCAACGCCAGGCCTCCCTGATGCGGAGTAGAGGCGCCCGCCTGCTCTGCCTGCAGAATGTCCCTGGGCAGCATGGCTCTGACGGGCACCAAAAGGCCAGGTGGCGTCTAGCAGTGGGGCCCCGTCACCCTGAAATGCCAAGTCAGGGGCCAGGTGGACTGCAGGGCTGCTGAAGGCTTCCAGAGTGGGGGCCTCTGGGCGGGGCCCATCTGCGGTGCCGGGTCCTGGGAAAAGCCATCCTCTCTTTTCACAGGGAAGCGGCCGCAGGGTGTCCTCACTTTCTTGTGAGCTGGTGACCTCCTTATTTTTAGGAAATGAAAGCTCCTGGCCAGGGCTTGCTAAACTCCTGGCATCCAGTGGTGGCCCTGGCTGCTTGCTGGGCTCAGGCAAGCAGACATCTTGGGAGGCCCCACTGTCCCCTCCAGGCAAGCAGACATCTTGGGGGGCCCCGCTGTCCCCTCCAGGCAAGCAGACATCTTGGGGGGCCCCGTTGTCCTCTCTAGGCAAGCAGACATCTTGGGGGGCCTCGCTGTCCCCTCCAGGCAAGCAGACATCTTGGGGGGCCCCAATGTCCCCTCTAGGCAAGCAGACATCTTGGGGGGCCCCACTGTCCCCTTCAGGCAAGGAGACATCTTGGGGGGCCCCAATGTCCCCTCCAGGCAAGCAGACATCTTGGGGGGCCCCGCTGTCCCCTCCAGGCAAGCAGACATCTTGGGGGGCC
>NW_016107474.1:5973841-5982820 GCF_001604975.1 Cebus imitator | reverse complement strand
CCTTCAGGCAAGCAGATATCTTGGGGGCCCCCAATGTCCCCTCCAGGCAAGCAGACATCTTGGGGGGCCCCAATGTCCCCTCCAGGCAAGCAGACATCTTGGGGAGCCCTGCTGTCCCCTTCTGCCTGGTGGAGTCCAGTCTTGGAGACCCCAGCTTTCTGCACCAGCTGAAAATGGAGGCTGGCTCCCATGGGGCTGAAAGGAGACCCAGAAACCAGGTCTTCTTGGGCGCAGGAGATGGGGGCTGATTTTCCTGGGTGGAAGGAAGCTGGGCAGGGCCATGTCGCTGTGGGCCTTTGCTGAATCCCTTCCATGGTGGCCACAGCGGGTCCTGCACCCTCCTGAGGTGCAGTGGATTCTGCAGTGACCGTGAGGTCAGCCGCTGAGAGTGTGTCCTTGTGGGGCATGGTGGCCTGGCAGGTGGGCAGCAGGGAGGGTGCCTCTGTGCCCGTGCCTGGCTCCACCCTGCCCCCAGATTCAGGTTCTCCGAGCTCCCTCGGGGGCCCAGGTGTGTCTTTGCTGCTTTGCAGTTGACTTTCTAATTCGGTGACCAATTTCTGGATCTCCAGTTCGTCCTCGGACAGGTGGCTCATACGAGCAACGCTACATCCACTACCCTTCCCAGGCAAAACTGGGGCTCCGGGGGTTGCTGTCTGTTCAGGGGGACACGTCTTACTGAGCACCTTTCCCCCTGAGGGATCAGGAAAATGGTCGGGCAGCATCGGGGGTACTTCTTCAAGCAGCAAAAAAGAGGAGAACGGTGGGTCTGATGGGGGCTGCTTCTGGGGAGGGTCAGCACATGTGAACGGCACCTGGGGGTCCCTGTCTGCAGACAGGCTGCTGTAGAGGGGTGGGTCGAATCTGCCCAGCGGCAGTCCTGGAAAAAGGGACGTGGACTCCAAGGTCAGTGGCGATGTGGCTCTGCCTGGGTCTGTCCCGGCCACGCCGGGGAGGCTCTTGGGCAGCAGTGGCTCGAGGGGGCCAGCATCCTCGCCATCCTGGCAAAGGCAGGAGCTGCTGGTCGGTGGGGTGTCCATGGCTGGGGGCTTGGGGTGCAGGTCTTCCAGGAAACAGCCAGCCAGGTCTTTAGGTCCAAGGAACAACTCACTGCGGGGGCTGCCGTAGGGCTGAGGCCCCTTTCTGGCAACTGGAACCCCCACGGGGTCTCCGTTAAAACCAGCAGGTTCACAGCCAAAACCGGAGATCTTTGAAGACAGGATGCCGGGTTTGGGGCAGGCAGTACTCGAGGGGTTAGCCATGGGCGCCAGAAATTCTGCAGGATGGTGGGCAGGGGGTTCCTCTCGGTTGCAGGAGATGGGGGCCTTTGTGCACCCAGGGCCATCCAGCAGGCTGCCCAGGCCTGGCGCTGGTGCACTCCTGTGGGGCGCCACAGTGGTGTGGGGTGCCATGTTGGGGAGGCTTCCCGACAGCTTGGGGCTGCCCATGTCCTGTCTGCTGGGCTGCGGCTGCTCTGGAATCAGGAGACTGGGGCTTCCTTCCACACAGCTGGCTGGAGAAGAACTCAAAACCCCTGTGAGTTCTGTGGTGTCCACGGGTGACCCTTTGACAATTTCAGGCTCCTTGCCCTCCTGGGGGAAGTCCAGTGGTGGGTGGTTTTCCTTGGGGCTCTGGGTGTTGGTGGGGACCTGCAGGGGATCCTTGGGGGCCAGTGAGGGGTCATCAGCACACTTGGGGCCTCTCTCCCTGGAAGCCACTCCGGCCTCCAGGCTTTGTGGTGGGCCGTGGGCCTCGGAGCTCCTGCTGGGGTCTGGGCAAGGCCTGCCTGGCTCCTCGGGGTTGTGGGGGGCTCTGTCCCCGCCGGCTTCCTGCCTCACTGCCTTCCTGTGCTTCTGCTGCTCTCCATCCTTTCTGGGACCCTGGGTCAAGTCCACTTCCTTCCTCTTCTCACCTCGGGACCTCCGGCCTCTGAAGCCAGGACCCCGCCTCGGAGGAGGCTGGTCTTCCTCGGACTCAGAGGCGTAGTCATACTCCTGGAGCCTGCGGTCCTCGGCACGGGGCTGGGGCCTCTTGGCCGCCAGGGACCCCCGCCTGCCCACCTGCCGCCCCAGCCGCTGGTAGTGCTTGTTCTTCTGCTGCACAATCTTCAGGATGAGGTCCTTGCCCCAAGCGCCGTCCCGAGCCTTCCTCCTCCTGGAGTCCTTCCTGGGGGGCAGTCGGAGGCGTGGGGAGGTCCTGGTCTCCTCAGGGAGGGTGGCGGCTCTCTGGACCTCGGGGGTGGGGTCTACATGGCTCTCGGGGGCCTGAGTTCTAAGGTCCCGGGGACAGGGTGGGGGCCGCTGCCCACGACTGCCCTTCCTCCTCCTGGGCCTCAGGGCGGCTCTGCCACCCCCACCTAGCCCCTCTGCTGCTCTGGTGTCCAGATCCTTCTGGAACAGCTTCAACTGCTTCCCTCTCCTCTGCTGCCTGCCCTGGCTGGGCTTGTCCACCTCCGTGGGGGCCAGACCCAGGGAACGCGTTTTGGGCCTGCCTCGGGCTGGGCAGCCTCTGTCCCCAGGGCGGGGAGCTTGGGGGTCTCGTGTGGCTGCTGGGAGTGGGGGTGGCACTTTGTTCTCCGGAGTCACCTCTGCCTTTGTCTTAGGGGGCTGTCCAGTGCTGGGACCTCTAGGGCCGGAAGGCTCCTCGTCTGCGAAGACGTCAATGAAGCTGCTGTCGATCTCGGGGCTGTCCGAGTGGTACTCCATGCCGTTGAGCGCCTCGGTGATGAGGCTGTCCAGCTTGGCGTCATCCTCCATGTCCAGGTCCGAGGCAGGGAGCGGGAAGGGGGTGGCGGCCAGGCTGGGTAAGAAGCCGGTTCTCAGGGGGTCGTCTTTGCCCTCGGCCTGGACATCCTCAGCCGGCAGGAAGGCCTTCGAGTGGTTGAGCATGCCGGGATGTGCGTTGGCGGGGACTCTGGGGGCAGTGGTGGGCGAGGGGAGCCCAGGGGGACCCGGGGGACGCTGGTGGCCATCCTTGGCCCTGGCCAGAAGCAGGCCGCAGAACTGCCGGTGTGCCAGGAAGGCTGTCAGGCTGCTGTAGTTTTGGTCACACTGCCTGCAGGTCAGCAGCACGTCGAGCTGGTCCAGGCTGGCGCTGCTGAGGGAGAAGTGCTGGGCAGGGTACAGCGGTGGCGCCCGGGGGAAACCCTGCAGCCCTCCCTGGCCCACCTCGGGGCCCTCGTGGGGGAATGGGGTCTCCTCCAGGCACTGGAAGGTACCCTCAGCTCCCAGCCCATCTGCAGGGAATGGGAAGGCCTTGGCCGGCTCTGGCTGGTAGTGGGTGGGGAGGGAGTGGGGGGGCTCCGGGGATGGGAAGGGGCTGCCCGTCTCCTGGGGATGAGTGGGTGGGTGGAAGAAGGCCGAGGGCCCTCGTGGGCCGGGGAGCTGGCTCTCCTCTGAGCTGGGGTTGGCTGGGCTGCTGGACATCGGCGACAGTGAAGAGCAGGTGCTGCCGGCCGTGTTGGTGGCCGGTGATGGCAGTGGGGACTCACTGGGGGAGGCTCCCACCACCCTGGGTGGTGGCAGGCTGGGTGTGCCGTGGGGTGAAACCTGGGGCTGGGCCACCCCGAAGAACAGGGGCTGGGCTCCGGGGTCTGTCAGCCCATTGTAGGTGAACAGCGCCGGGGAGGCGTCCGGGCCACTTCTCATGGCTGCCAGCTTCTCCCCAGGTCCCGGTGTCTTGCCAGCAGTGCTCAGGGCTCTGTGGCTGTCCTCCTGCCACTCAGGGGCCCCAGCAGGGAAAGGCAGCCGGCTCGGCATCTCCATTCCGTGGGGGCTTGGCCCAGCGGTCGGGAGCGCCTGGGGCCACGGCAAGGGTGCACTCTGTGAGAGGCGGAGCCGCTGGCCTGGGCTGGGCTGGCCATTGAAGAAGGCACTCCTGGTGGCAGCCAGGGGGCCCTTGGCAGCTGCGGGGTAAGGGGCTGCTGTGGGGTCCCACAGCTGGGGCAGCCTAGGGGGTGTGGGCCCTGGGGTGGCCAGCTCAGTGTCCAGAGGCCCTGGGCTGGTGTCCACCCGGCTGGCTCCATACGCCTGCCCTGGGAAGTGCCTCTGGGGCAGGGAGCTAGGGGGCTCCCTTGGGCTCCCCAGCCCCTCCTGGGCTGGACGTGGTCTTTCGGGAAGGATTTTGGTCAGGCTCTTGTGCAAAGTGTCAGAGAAGGGTCTCGGGGCCAAGTGAGCAGCTCCAGGCGGAGACAGGGCACCACTGAGGTTGCTGTGGGGGTTGACGCCACCTGGCTGGCCCTGGTAGCAGGGCAGGGGTGAGGGTGCAGACTGGGTGGGCAGTGGGTAGGCTGGGCCAGCGCCCATGGCCTCTTCCGGCCACGCTCCCCGGGGCTGGTGGAAGGCAAACACCAGGGGCCCGTCGGTGAATGCGTGGCCGGCCATGTTCGCAGGGAAGGGTTTAGCACCAGCCCCACGCAGAGCTGGGAAGGGGAACTGGAAGGAAGCCCCCACGGGGCTGCCGCCGGGCCTGCTGCCCGTGGGGATGGGCTCCGACTCGGCAGGGGGAGCCCCGAAATTAGCACCTGGGAAGCTATTCTCAGCAGCAGGAGGCCAGGAGTCGGCCCCACTGGCCTGAAGTTCAGGATAGGGGCTGGGCTGGAGGGGGCTGGTGCCCCTGCTCTGGGGGGGCCCTGTGGCTGGGGGCCTGGGTGTGGCGCTTGGTGAGGTATAGTTGATGGAGGTAAAGCTGGAGCGTGTCTCCTGAAAGCAGCTGTGGAAGCCGAGCTCTTCAGCAGTGGGCTGGGCCTCGGTCCTTGAGAGGCCGGGCCTGAGGGGAGCTCCCGTCCCAGGGCCCTGGAGGGCCTCCACCTCTGGGGGCTGGGCAGCCTCCAGCGGTGGGTTCTCAGGCATCTGGTCCAGGGTGGCCTTGGCTTTCGAGCCGGCGATGCTCAGACTATAGTGCTTTGGGGGGCTGCCATCTGCCTTGCCCACCGGTCTTGAGGGAGCCTGCAAGGGGCTCCTCCCCGGCGGTGTCTGGGGGCCACCCCCCTTCGTGGGGGTGCTGCTCAGGGCCTGGCCTCTCAGGGGTGGGGGCTGGGGCTCCCCATCCCTGGCCTGCCTTGGCTGGGCCTCGGGGAGCTCCATGGCCTGGGCCCGGCCGCCAACTTCCCTGACACCCTTGGTAGTCCTGCTGGCTGGGCTGTGGTCCTCCAGTGGGGCCTGGGAGGGGCGCCCCAGGCTGCTGGCAACGTGGCAGGGCTGCAAGTCTCCTGTCATGGTGGGGGCTGGTGCTCCTCGGGGCCGTTCCCCTGGCATGGCCCCTCCGTCCTGGCGCTAGGAGGATGCAGCCGTCCGAGGGGTGCCCTGGGGAGTGGGCTGGACAGCCATCCTCAGCCCTCGGAGGGTCCCAGGGAAGGCTGTGCTCATGGTCCTGAGTGGAGCCTGAAAGGAAAGGTGAGGGGTGAGCAGGGCGGAGGTATGGGTGGCCCTGTCTGGGCAGGGAGCTCCATGGGCTTCCTGGCTTTCCACCCAGGCGTGGCCGAGCCGGAAGCAGAAGAGGCGGGGTGTGCGCATCACAGAGGCTCCCAGCTTAGAAGGGATGCTCGGTTCAGCCCCTAGGAGAAGCAGGCAGGGAGAGGGAGTCCCACCAGATGGAGCAGGGACCCTTCCTGTCTCAGGCAGAAGAGGGCTGGTGGGGGGCGGGGGGCGAGTGGAGGGAGGCAGGGAGGGAGGGAGTGGGGTGAGAAGGCGGCTTACAGCCTCAGAGCATCCGCTGGCGGGCTGTGGAGAGGACAGGCCCCTCCTGTGCGGGGGATGAGCTCCGGACCTGCAGGTGCTCCCCAGGGAGGGTCCCGAGAGTGTCTAGGAGGGCCCAGGTGGGTGCCTGCACCTGCCATGGGGAGGGCCTGGCGGCCGGAGGCAGGGGATGAGGCAGTAGGGAGGAGGGGCCTGCCCAATTTGGGCCTAGGTCTGCAGGGTGGGTAAGGCTCCAGCCTGCAAGCACCACACCACAGCACCAAGAAGAGTCATGGTGGGTGGGGTGGCCTGGGGGTCCCTTCCTCCTCTGCCACCTCCACTGAGGGGCATCCTGTCCCATGACCCCAGGAGAAGGGTCCCTTTCCCTCTTCTTGGCTCCACTGCCAGGGAACAAAGGCCTGGGAGTCCTTGAGGCAGGATTCATGGGTGAGGTTTGTTGAATGAATGAATGATGCCAACATCAGCAACAGCAAGGCCGGGCACCCGAGCACTTTCCTGCACTGCCTCCCTCGTGCCCATGGTGGCTCAGAGGTGACTTGGTGATTGTCGCCCTGAATTTATGGGGGAGGAATCCACAAACAGAGAAGTGGGGAACCCACTTGAGGCCTCAGCCAGTGTAGGCGGGGTCCTCCCGGGAGGGTCGGCTCCTGCCCTGCACATCTCCTGCTCTGCACTGGGCTTACCTGTGTCCCACATGGCTCGGACACTCACTGGGACCAGGCTGTTGGGAGTAGGAACAGCAACAGCCAGGCCCCACATGAAGCCCGGGTCCCATGGGCCAGACCCCCTACCCACGGCCACAGTCCTCCAGAAGGTGATGGAGGAGGAGGGGGCTCAGAGTGGGGACCTCAGCCCAGATGGAGCATCAGAAAGGCTTCCTGGAGGAGGTGGCTTTCACTGAGTCCTGGACGGTGGTGAGGAGTGCTGGGAACACAGCTGTGCCCAGTAGCTTTTAACAAGGGCAGGAGTTGGTCTGCTTCCGTGAGGCCGGCTGGCTGGGTGGCCACCATGAAGAACACCAGGGGACACACCTGCCTGCCTGGCTCAGAGCTGTGGCTGGAAGCCCTGCTTGGCGACCCCAGGAGATGGCTCTCCGGAGGCAGCGGGCAGGCCCAATTACTGTCCTGAGAGGGCGAGGAAGGCTGGGTGGGTGGGGAAGGGGCCTCAGGACCAGGGCACCTCCCGCCAGCCTGGGAGCAGGCTGCTGCCTCTACGTACCTGGGGAGTCAGGGGCCCCTCAGCTGGGACGCCGCACAACTTCCTGAGGAATGAGAATTTCTTGGCTGCAAAGAAAATGGAAAGCACGTCAGGGCCGATGTGGTGCCTGGCTCTGGACCATGAGCCCCAGGAGGAGCCAGGCGGGAGTGAGCGGCTCCTGGGCAGAGCCAGCTGCAGCCTCAGGGCCCCAGGAAGCTACCAAAAGCCACTGGGGGATGGGCAAGCTCCTCCCTGAGGTCAGCAGGCAGCTCAGCTTGCCCAGGGGACCCTGGAGGGTTTGGGGGTCAGCTGGCTGCCTCAGCGGCAGCTCTGACAGTTCTCTTAGGTTTCTTTTTGTGAGGCCCTTATGGATGCAGGCTGTATTCACGGGGCTCCAAAGCTTGAGACTCCATTACGTGTGGAGACGTTGCGGCGCGAATGCTGCCCCTCCCACCCCTGCCGCGATCCCTCCCTAGTCCGCTGGGAAAACTAGAGGAGCTTCTGGTGTTTCCCTCAGAGTCCCCTGGTGCAGACACGGGCACACAGGACCGCACACTCCCTGTCCCCCCTTCCTTGAACACAACTGACTTTTTCCATCCAACGACATCTCCCATAGATAATTCCACAACATTCCACGAAGACGTTTTTGACTCTGCCCACCTGTCCTCCATCCAGGGCTGCAGAGCACCCAGGCCTCTCTGGATGGGCACTGGGCCAGTGCCTGCACTCGGCGCTTAGAAACAAGACAGCAGAGGCCACACACGGGCTACGGAGCCTGTGCTGCAAATGCTGAGCATCCGGCTGCATCAAAGGGCACCTGCGTTTGACATCTGGAGGGAGACTGTCCAATTATCAGTCTCTGTGATGGTTTTAAAATACAGCCACACATTCTTCAACCCTCCGCCTTTCAAGAGGTGGAGCCTAGTTCTCTCCACTTGAACATGGCTGAGCTTACCGACTTACCACTAATAAACAGAATATGCTGGAAGTGGGGGTGTTTGACTTTAAGATTGAGTTCTAAAAGGCATTTCAGCTTCCTCCTTGCACACTGAGATCACACAGGTGGGGAAGCAGCTGCCATGCTCTCAGGCACTCAAGCAGCCCACCCACCTGTCCATCTGTGCACCCATCAATCATCATCCATCCATCTACCTAGCCATCCACCCACCTAGCCATCCACCCACCTATCCATCCACCTATCCATCCACATTCCTACCCATCCACACTCCTACCCATTCATCCACCCGTCAATCATCACCCATCCAGCTACCCACCCATCCACCCACCCACTTACCCATCCATCCATCCATCTATCCATCCATCCACCCACCCATCCACCCACTCACCCATCCATCTACCCATCCATCCACCTATCCAACCACACTCCTACCCATTCATCTACCTGTCAATCATCACCCACCCACCCACCCATCCACCCTTCCATCTACCCATCCATCCGCCCACTTATCCATCCATCTATCCATCCAACTATCTATCCATACACCCACCCACCTACCTATCCATCCATCCACCCACTCACCCATCCATCTATCCATCCTCCATCCACCCACTTACCCATCCATCCATCCATCCATCCACCCATCCATCCATCCATCTACCCATCAATCATCATCTGTCCATCCACCCACCTACCCATCCATCTATATATCCATCCATCCATCCACCCATCCACTTATCTATCCATCCATTCATCCACCCACCCACCTACCTATCCATCCATCCATACACCTACCCATCCATCTTCATCCATCTACCCATCCATCCATCCATCCATCACCCACTCATCCATCACCCATCCATCCATCCATCCATCATGAATCACCCACCCATGCATCCACCCACCTACCCACCTGTCCAGCTACTCACCCATTCATCCATCCATTTATTACCCACCCACCCATCCATCCATCTACCCATCCATCACCCACCCACTCATCCATCCAACTACTCACCCACATACCCATGCACCCACTCACCCATTCATCCACCCATCTATCCACCTGCTTACCCATTCATCCATCCACTCACCCATTCTCCCATTTACCCATCCACCTCCCCATTCACCCAT
>NW_016107474.1:5965573-5973641 GCF_001604975.1 Cebus imitator | reverse complement strand
TCATCCATCTATCCATCCATCACCCACCCACCCATCCATCCATCCACCCATTCATCCACCCATCTATCCACCCACTAATTCATTCATCCATCCACCCACCCACTCCCCCATCTACCCATCCATTCACCCATCTATCCACCCACCCATTCATTCATCCATCTACCCACCCACTCCCCCATCTACCCATCCATTCACCCATCTATCCACCCACCCATTCATTCATCCATCCACCCACCCACTCCCCCATCTACCCATCCATTCACCCATCTATCCACCCACTCATTCATTCATCCATCCACCCACTCACTTCCCCATCTACCCATCCATCCACCCACCTATCTACCCATTCATCCACCCATCTATCCACCCACTCATCCATCCATCTAACACCCACCCACCCATCCACCCTTCTACCCATTCATCTACCTACTCATCCATTCATCCATCCACCCGCCCATCTACCCCCCTCCATCCATCCGTGAGTCCACATGTGTGTGGGATGCCGTGTCAGGTACTGGGCACATGGTGGTGTGACGGATTCGCAGCCTTGGGCTGACCAGAAAGTGAGTCAAGAAATGGCTGCAAATGAGGAAGTTGCAGCGCAGAGAGGTGATGTGGCGGGTCCAAGGTCCCATGGCCGACACAGCCGCGCTGAGACGTGAAGGCAGGATGCCTGTGCCTGCGCTGCTTCCATGCTGAACAGAGAGTGGCCCCGCCCCGCCGCCTCCACACCTGTGCCTCTGCCCTTCCCATCCCTGGGGAGCCCTGCCTCTGTGGGCCTTGCCTGTTCCAGTCCCTCTTTCCTGTGTCCCAGGACGGCGGCGATGTCTGCCTGCAGCAACCTGGGGCACTCCAGGGTCACAAGGACGTAGTCCTCAGACCTGGGTGGACCTGGGGGCAGCGTGTGCCCCAGGCCTCAGGTTCTGACCCCGCCCAGGCTCTTGGCAAAGCCCCTTGGTGCCAGCCATCGGTGTGGGTTTCAGCAGGCCGGGCCACTTTGAAGTCGGGAGATCTTATCCCTCAGATCCAGGGCCAGCCCCAGGGAGACCCCAGAGGAGTGTGAGTGGCTCATGTTCTCTCAGAAACAGGACCTGGCCCCTCTCTAACTGGCACTCTGGTAACTCAAGAGCGGGTTGGGCTGGCTCTGGCCAGGGGTGTGGGGGCTGCCAGTGCCTGAGGGGAGGGGTGCCCCTGCCTGGGCTCCTGCCCACGCCTCTGCTCCACACCTGGCCACTGCTCCCAACCCTCTTCCCCTCACCTCCTCTTTCAACCTACTCAGTTTCACCTATGGCCTCTCCACCCTTAAGAGCCAGGAGATTGCCCCCCAGCCCCATCCTGGCCCTTCCTCCCCAGCCCCTCTTGGGGCTTCTGCCTGAGAAGCTCCCTTGGGCTGCCCTGCCCCTTTCCTGCCCTCCAGACTCCCACTCACTCTTGGCCCACCATGCAGGGGGCTTTGGGGCTGGCTCCACCTGGGCTTCACTCTCAGACTCGGTTCTCCCTGACTGTGGGATCCAGGCCCCATTCCAGCCTCTCTGAGCCTGTTCCCCACATGTGAAATGGGGATGATCAGAGTCCTGACCTCACTGGGTGTGGTCAGAGGGTTAAAGAGAACAACGCAAGCCGCCTCGGGAAGCACACAAACCAGCACACGGTGAGTGCCCCACAGACACTTGCTCTGAAGCATGGCAGCCCTCTTCCAGGAAGCCCTCCTGGATTGCCCATGGCGAGAACTCCTCGGGTATGTGTCTCCACAATCCTGCAATTCTCAAAAGGCGCCTGTCCTTCCACATCCTGGTGGCCGTCCCCTAAGCACCAGGCCTGGGAGCCCTGCACACTCGGCTGCCCTGTCCGATTGGGGCTCCTGGCCTCAGTTTCCCCTACTGTAAATAGAGGTTGGATCCAATGGGTCCTCGAGCCTGTGACACCCTGATGTTAAAGCTCACAAAGCCCCACTGGCAGGCAGGCATCCTGAGCAACCCACTGCCCCCCTCCCTGTGAGCAGCCCCAGCCCTTTCAGCTGCAGCTGTCCCCGGCATGGGGTGGGTTTCATTCTTCTGGCTGATTCTCTGTGGTCAGGGCTGGCCCCTGCCTTCCCCAGCAGCAGGGACCAGCTCTCCCTGTCTTCCTGGCCCCTCCGTGGGGAAAGCAGAGGGTGTGAGGCTCCCGGTGAGCAGGGAGCGGTGGGAGCGCTGCCCTTTCTCCCCTCGTCCTGGTGTGGGGCTGCAGCCTGGTGCCCCGCCCTGCTTTCCCCACACGTGGCCCCTGCGTATGCCCCCATGCTTTCTGGACGTGGCACCAAGGAAGAATGGCATGGCTGAGAGCTGATCCTGCAGTCGGGGTCTGCCACGGGGTGCTGTGTGGCCTCAGGCTGGCCTCCACCTCTCTCTGTGCCTTCCTCCCTTTGGCAGAGGAGGGCAGTGGGCGAGCCCCACAGGCCTCTGAGCCCTGCCTGGCTCAGTCCCAGCTCCAAGGCCCTGGCACATGGGGCCTTCTGGGGGACCTGAGTGGCCGCTCTGGTGATGTGAGACTTCAGGAAGGGCTAGCCTTGGGTGAGGGTCTCTCTGGCACAGCATCGGGGGCATTCCTGGCTGTTGGAGGAACGTTGAGGAGGGGGTGGAGTGCTACTGAGGGGGCACATGGTACTTCGGGAGGTGGGGCCAGCACGGGCATCAGGGGCAGGGGGTGGGAGGCTGCTGGGGTTCAGGGAGGCTGCCGGGGGTCAGGGAGGCTGTGCACGTCTGAGCCCTGTCTACACCCACTCCCAGGGCCCCGCCTGTCCCATCCTGGACACCAAACAAGGGCCAAGACATATGTGCCATGGGATGGGACGGGGCTGGGAAAAGCAGCTGGGTTCCCAGGCCAAATGGGGAAAACGAGGCTCAGAAAACCTGGCCAAGGCTACGCGGCAAGCCTGGGAGCAGAGCTGGGGCAGGACGTTGCCTCCCACGCTATGCTCCCCTGGCTCTCCGGGAGGCACCGGCCCATCCAGGGATCAGCTCCGTCTGCTCTGTCAGTTCTGCTGCCCACCGGGGCTGAGCCTGCCCAAGCTGTGTCACCCTGGGCACCATCCCCTGCTGTCTGGCCCCCCTTCTGTGGCTTGGCACAGCCCCTGCAGCCAGCTGGCCGCTCCCCGATGGGCGTGAAGCACAAAGCCAGACGCCATGTGTGCCAGTGCTGCTGGGCAGGGGCCTCCTGTCCCAGGTCACCCGAGACAGCGAGGCTGGAAGCAGGGAGGAGCTCGGCTGTGCCCATGGCCTCCGAGCCCCGGCTTTTGTCCTGAGCACTGTGTCTGCCCATCATACCCGTCTGGCCCTATTCACAACTCGGGCGGGCGGCCAGGCTCACCCCAAATGCCGAGGGGCCTCTGTCTGCAGTCCTCGCCACCAGGGGCTGCAGCGCTGGTGCCTTCTGACATTTATTTCAATCATTCTCCTTTCCTTTTGCTTCAAATGCTGCCGCTTTGCTTAAAAACTATCTGTTACCTGAGTGCTCAGATAAACCTTTGCAGGTAAAATTATATCTGAGATATGGCCCGCAGGGTACGTTTAAGAATACGGTGCAAATTATCAACTGCATTTATCTTAATTACTTTGGGGGAAAGTGGAGGCCGGCGATGGAGGGGCTGGGGAGCGGTGTTCATCCCACCTTATCGGGGTACACATTTGAGATCCCTTAACAGGAGGCAGATAAGGGGCACGTGGGGAAAGAAGATGATGTTTTCGAAAATGACAGGGAAGCGGCTGGGGGGCGGTGGGGATTTGTGCTGAAAGACGGAGCCCTGTCACCCACTGAAATTGCTGAGAGCTGGCGCACAGCAAGAGGCAGGCAAGAATGGCAGCCCTCCTCTGCCCCTCTGTGCCACAAAGGCCAATATTGAGGTGGTCATTACCCAGAAGGAAGCCAGGACCTCACCAGTGGCCAGGCCCCAACCCAGCTCTGCTCAGTCTCCTAGACAACCCTGCACATCCTCACCAGCTCTAGCTCCAATGCCACCTCCTCCAGGAAGCCCTCCCTGACCGCAGAGCTGTTGCTGTTGGTCCTGGCTCTGTAGATGGTGTCTACTTGCTACTGTACTGTCCCCTGTCCTCACTGCTGGCATCATACAGGGAGGGGCCGCAGGTCTTCTGCTTGCCCTGGTGCTGGGCCTGGCAGGGAGTTGGTGCTCAGGACCCTTAGTGGGGTCCAGCTCGGGCAGCTGTTATTCCTGGGGTCTCCAGGAGCTGCTCCTTGACCCTAGGGCTCTAAGTTAGGGTGAGGGACCAATCTGGGTGGGGTGCAGGGTGGGGACAGACCTCCCCTGTCGGCACACATGTGGACACACTCGTGCACACTTATGCTCACCTGTGCCCACGTGTGAACACATGCTCATCCTTGTCTACATCCACACATGGGCACATGTGCACACACACATGTGGGCTCCCCTGCCAGGCTGTGTCACAATGGGCACCAGGGGCTTTGGGGGCTCATTTCTGCAGGAGGCTCCAGGAGCTCCCCGGCACTGGGAGGTGGAGGCGCTGTCCAGCAGAGCTGGGCGTGTGGCCGTAGCATGCTGCCCGGAAATGACTCTGGAGACACAGCCTGCCCTCTTAACGTGGATGCTGTCCCAGACTCCGGCCATGCCAGCTGCCTCCATCAGCACGTGTGTCTGAGGTCCTTCTCTCCTGGCCAAATGTGTAGGAAGCAGGACCATATGGGGGAGCGTGAGAACCGTCTGGGGGCCGCCTTGCCAGGCATCTGGCGTGGGGGGACTGGAGTGGGATTCAGTGGCCCCAGGAGCCTTCTAGAACAGCAAAGGTGAATAAAGCCAGGCGGGTGTCCCAAGGCTGAGGTACAGGCTTGTCCAGTGTGCAGAGGCGGCAGGCGGTTACAATGGCGACGGTGCCCACAGCCCCAGAACCCACTTTAAAAACCAAAGATGGGGGCACCTTTCTCTCATTGGCTGGTCGAGCAGCCCTGCTTGGATTTCTAGAATGAGGATCTTTGAGGGTGCCTCGTTCCAAGTGCTCACCTTACAGATGGGAACAGTGGCTCAGAAAGGGCACAGGCTTACCCCAGGTCACACCGTGGCAGGGCTTGGGCTCTCTTGGCTTTGAGCCCCCTCGCAGTGATGCTCAGGGCAGGGTGGTTGGGGGCCTCGCTCTTGGTCCCCCGAGGAAGGCAGAGAAGATGCCCTCCAGATGCCAAGCAACAGCTCTGGAAAAGGGCAGGCAGCACCCAAGTCTGTCTTTCTTTCGGAGCTGTCAGCCCTCATGCCGTCACACCGAGAAGGATGCCAGGTACCAGGGAGACTCCGGGAACCCCAGGAGGATGCCCTGAGTGTGTGGGTGGCTGTCTCCAGGCCCTGAGGTAGGCCCTCACCCCAGGACAGGCATCTGCTCAGGCTCTGTCCTCCAAGAGGAGCCCTGAGTACCTGCCGGGGAGCGAGTGTACCTCTTCCTCCTCTTCCTCCACAGGATCCTTCCGCAGGCTGGGTACCATGGAGGAAGCCCCATGAGGGTGAAGGGTTCGAGGCCCTGCCCGGTTGTGATTTTGCAGGCAAGGTTGTTACCATCCCTCCCTAAAACAACCAATCACCACGTGACTGCTTGTTGATTATAGAAACCATAGTTATTTTCCATGACTCTTTCCCCAGAAAGCCAGCATGCCAGTTCTCATGCTAATTGTGGTGCTGTCTGAAGGGGCTTCTTTCAGTGGTCTTTTCTGGGACCTACGCAGACCTTGTGGGTCAGAAGCTTCAGGCCAGGTCCAGAGCTTGCCCTGGAGATCCTGCTGAAGTCACACGCCACTACGATTGCAAAGTGTCACAGTGCGAAGCTGGTGTGGGCAGGAGGTTGGACGGGAGGCCTGGGTGTCTCCTCATCTTCCAGCCTGGGGTGCTCCAGTAGGCCCATCTCACAGATGAGGATGCCAAGGCTGCCGTGAACTCTTAGCAGCCGCCTGGACTCCCCCGTGCCGTCAGTGACCTCCTGAGAAGTTCGCCTCCTCTGGCTTTTGGGAGCGGAGCCCATCCCACCTCAAGTGAGATCTCTGGATGAGAAACCCACGTAGGGGTCACTGGTCCTCCTGCTGCCCCTGCACAGGTTTAACGAGCTGTCTCCTGTTGACATGATTAGTGAGTTCCTCAGAGGCCTGGTGGCTGTGTTAATTACTCTCCTGCCTCCGTGGGGTTTGGAATCACATCAGCCTCCTTTTTCAATTAAAAGTGATGATAATTTTGCCTCCTAAGGACAGAGGATTAGTGAAGTACCCGTGGTGGGAGCTGGGTGGGACAGGGTGTCCGTACTCAGGCTCTGCCGTGCTGGGAAGGGAGCCATCCTAGGAGGGGCTGGGCTGTGTGTCTGCTGCCCTGGGTTGAGGAAGGATGCTTATGGCCGTGTGCTGCGTGTGGGCTTCCAGGCAATCGGTCCAGGGAGATGCCAGGCTCGGGGCTACATGCTCGGACGAAGCCCTCGGCCTGTTTTCAGAGGAGGAAACGGGCTTGTGTCTGTCCTGGGCTCCAGGACACACGGCTTAGATGTGGGGCTGGGACGTGTACCCAGCTCTGGCCACTGCTGGGCTTTCTCCCTCCTCCTGGACAAGGGGGATCCACGTCTTCCCGTCCCTGGAGGACATCCTGTCTGGGTGACCACCTGGAGTGCCAGCTGTGGTCCTGCAGATGCTCCGCAGAGGGGCCTGAGTCACCTGACTCCCACTGCACTGCCATTCCCAGGCTGGGGGCTCAGTCTCTGTGCTCAGCTGTAAAATGGGCACAGCACTGCCCTGGCAGCACAGGCCCTGAGGGTCCCCAGGATGCAGCACCTTCCTCCCTCATGCAGCTGGGGAAGGAGTCTTGCTGAGGATTGAGAAGAGGCTTTGGGGAAGGGCCCTGGCTCCTGGTGGGGAAGTGGGGTGAGCCTTCGGTGGTTGGAGGCCCTGAGCGACAAGTGGGGTGTGTGCTTCTGGCCTCTCTCCAGGGCCATTGCTCAGGTGTGACCAGTACTGGCTGGACGGACTCTGAGATCCTGGAGGGTCCCTGATGTCCCGGGTGCTCACTGGGCCAGCACTGCCTCGTGAATCCTCTCAAAGCCCCAGGAGGTGGTTCTGTTCCTCCCCATTGCTCAGATGAGAAACCGAGGCTCAGAGATGGGAAGGGACTTTTCCAAGGCCACATAGTGGGAATCGGCCCCTGGGACAGAAGTCTCCACGAGGCTGGTGCGGCGCCCTTCTCTGTCACAAGTGTCTTTCTGAGGCTATCTGGGCCCTGGTGCGGCTGGCCCTGCTGTCCCCACTTGCTCTGTGGCCTCAGCTGGTTTCTGGGCAGCGGGAATCTGGAGGCCTGGCTGACCAGTGGCTCTGGGAAGGCTGGGCTGGGTGACAGTGGATGTCTGAGCAGGGCTGTTCTGCGTGTGGACCACAGAGGCCTGGCAAAGGGTGGCCTTGTGCCATCCGGGCACTGAAGAGCCCGGGTTCCTTGGGGTGGGAGAAACTGCCCCCCACTGGCACTTCTTCTTGGGTTTGGTCCATTCCTGAGATCAGGAGGCCATGGCCAGGACAGAGGAGGCCTCTACAGTACCAACCTGAGGCCATGGGGCCTGCGTCTCCTATGGACCTGCCTGCTGTGCGTCCTGCCCTCAGGTCACAGCTTGCTCCCAATCTAGGCCGGCTCTGCCCGGCCTGGGGGCCTCAGCCCTCACAGCTGCCTCCCAGGAGGCTGCCACCTTTCAAATTCAGGCTCCACAGTATCCAGGGTCTCTGGTGCCTCGAGTCTGTGTCCCTGGAGCTCTTCCGGGTGGAGGTAATAAGACTGTGCTCTCCTCTAGGCGCCCTTGAGGCCAGATGTGTCCATCCTGCACCCACATTTGTTCCCGCTCCCTGGTGCCCAGCTGGTGTTTGTGTTGGAGGCGGAAGCCTGGGAGCAATGGGATCCGTGGCCGAGTCCGACCTGGAGGCCCGTGGCCTGAAGCCTGGGAGCAATGGGATCCGTGGCCGAGTCCGACCTGGAGGCCCGTGGCCTGAAGCCTGGGAGCGATGGGATCCGTGGCCGAGTCTGACCTGGAGGCCCGTGGCCTGAAGCCTGGGAGCGATGGGA
>NW_016107474.1:5962341-5965239 GCF_001604975.1 Cebus imitator | reverse complement strand
TGGCCAAGTCCGACCTGGAGGCCCATGGCCTGGGGGCTGAAGCCTGGGAATGAGGGGATCCGTGGCCGTGTCTGACCTTGAGGCCTGTGGCCTGGAGGAGCAGCCTGAACCCAGGTGGGGGCTCTGGGGTCCCAAGGTCGGACTCTGCTCTGTCTTCCTGTGGATGGGACCTGCTGCAGGGAGCCAGCCCCGAGGGCCTGCAGCCTCCAGCCATCCTCCAGGGAGTCCCTGAGGGTGTAGGGAATGCCCGGATGCTGAGGGTCCCAGATATCTCCACCGCACGGTCCTGGGGGTATCACTGGCCTGGCGGCAGCAGAGCCCTCCTCCTCACCCCTCTTGGTGAAGGCTCAGGGTCACTGTCTCAGAGTGCCTCCTCTGCCCCGCCTCCACGGCACCTGCCACGGCATGCACAGAGCCCTGGGTGCTGGCCCAGTCACCTTCCCGGGGGAATGTTGCGGAGCCCGCGGAGGCCCCTGTGGCACTGCCCAGGTGCTGAGGCATGGGGCCCAGGAGCGGGATCTCTCTGGGTCCTGCACCCTCTGGACCACGGCTGTGGTCAGCACTGCCATTACCACCCCATTTCACAGCTGAGAAAACTGAGCCGAACGCCCAGCTGGAGGCAGTGGCAGGACTGACCGAGCCCTGTGACAGCGCTGCCCCCAGCCCTGCAGGACACCCTCTGAGGCTCACTCTGACGCAGTCGCTTCTCCAGAGGTCTGGGTTCACAGGCAGGCAGGATGGCGGGGCTCAGCGGGGCTGAGCAGGGCCGCCACACAGCCCAGGGCGCCCCGCTGTCAGAAAACCTCAGAAAACATGTCTGTGCTGGGAAGGCCACGGGGCGCTGGGCCTCGACCTGCCTGAGGGCCTCTGCTGGCCTCTCCTGCGCTGGCTCCTCCTCCCGCCACCACTGCCTCCAGTGCCCACAGGTGGGTGTTTTGCGGGATAAGGGAAGGGAGGGGCTGAGGGAGAGATGGGACAGGCCTGTCCTGGAGAGTCACTGCCCAGGCCACCGCTTCAGCATCCAGCCGTCTCCGGCCACTCTGCCTCCTGGGTCCCGGTCTCTCGTGCACACCAGAGTGCCACTGCTTGTCCCATTTATCACTTGGGTGCGGGTACCCAGATTTTAATTGGCTTTTACGCACCACTGTGCCCCCGTGCCTTGGATAAGGCAGAGACATCACCCAGATTTGTTCAAGGAGGGAGCAATGGGGACGCCACATTGCTGGTGCCTGGCCTGGTGGTGCCGTGGGGGGCCTGGTCTCCCGGTGACCCTCCCATTCAGGTGGGGGTCGCAGGGTTCTCGAGCCCACAGCTGGATAAGCACCCACGCTGCTTGGGCCCTGGCTGGCTGAGGCTGCCAGGAAATGGAGCACACTGGCAGCTTTTCTGATTTTTCAGGAAAAGCCAGAAATCTAGGTTTTCAAGTGAAATCTCCCCATTTTAAAACTTTGGCAAGAATCCATGTAAAACAAGTAACTACTATGTGGGCCGAAGCCACAGGGGCAGACTGGCCCAGGGTTTATGGCGTGTGAGCTTTCTCTCCAGGCTGCACGTTTTCCAAGCTGTCCCCACCCCAGTGAGGTCCCCTGGTTCACCCACTCACTCTTTCGGGGTTATTCAGTGAGCCCTGGGACATCGCTGAGGAAAGGACAGACGACCGCCCTCCCTGCTCCCACTCCGGCAGCACACTGATATCCGAGAGGGCCCAGTCTGGGGCGACTTCAGGACAGAGCAAGGTCCCTGACACTATGGCTGGGTCTAGGCTGCTGTGCCCAGGAAAGGTCAAGGGTTTCTGGAACCGCCATTGGAGCAGGAGAAGCCTTCACTGGCAAAGACCTTGTGAGCTATGCAGCAGGCTGAGAGGTGAAGTGAGGTGCCCGCAGTCACACAGCAGGCTGTGGAGAGGGCAGCGGGAGGGTGAGCACCGGGCGGCTGGGTCTGGCTGTGCAGAGAGGCCTGCGTGGCCGAGTGGGGCTGGCGGATGTGTGTCACCTGGGGCCTGGGACTGGACAGAGGCTGGCACGGCAGGCTGGGCCTGGGTCAGGGGGTCTGGCGGGCTCCTGATGGAGGGTGGGGCTGCATGCTGGCCCTCACCTCCCCACCGCCTCTCCGGACCCCCACCCTCTGCTCCAGAAGGAGACAGAGGCAAAACCAACAGGGAAAGGGACCCCAGGTGCGCCCAGCAGGGCAGTGGTCCCCAGCTCCTTCCCAGAGCCTTTGGCCTCCCCTCCTAGGGGGCAGAGGTTGGCAGCCCCTCACCCAGGCTGTCCACAGACAGCAGCTGGATCTGGCCTTGCTGTCCTACACTCCGTCAGGGTTCCACGAGCACCAGGGTTTTGTCTCTTCAGGGAAGGCAGGGCAGGCAGGCGGAGGCCCTGTGAGGCCCCTAGGAAGCTGAAGGACAGAAGGAGACCCCAAGTATGACCTGGTTCAGCTATGACAGAAGGAGAAACAGGTGGGGACCTCACACACACCCTATAGATAAAGAAACCAAGCTCAGAGTGAGTGAGACACTCGCCATGGACACAGAGCAAGAGGGCCAAGGCCCAGAGGACTTGGGCTGGTGTCTACCCCGCGCCACCTCAGGCCTCCATCGTCTCCTGCCCAGAACATTTTGACACTTGTCTCCAGCTTCCCAGGGCTCCCTCCACCCCATTCTCCCTGAGGCCGGCCAAGGGGTCCTTCCAAACACACCTGAGACTGCGTCCATGCAGGAGTGCCATGCTCGTACACCTGACTGCTCACACCCCTGCCCGCTCACACCACTCACACCCCTGCCCACTCACACCACTCACACCCCTGCCCACTCACACCCCTGCCCGCTCACACCCGGCCTGTTCACACCACTCACACCCCTGCCCGCTCACACCACTCACACCCCTGCCCGCTCACACCCCT
>NW_016107474.1:5955060-5960438 GCF_001604975.1 Cebus imitator | reverse complement strand
CTCACACCACTCACACCCCTGCCTGCTCACAAGCACACATGCCTCCTGGCCTTGCCCCCACTGCCCCACCACCTGTTGCCCCCATGGCCCCTGCTGCCCCCACCACGCCTGCTTGCCGCTCCCCCTGGATCACCCGCCAGGCCTGTGTCAGGCTCTGGAGGCCTCAGCCCAGATGCTGGCTCACTGGGTCCGAGAGGCCGCCCCACGGAGCCCTCGCCTGCGCCTCTGTGACATCGTCTGTGTGGCACCTTCACCCTCTGGAGCTGTCACTGCTGAGGTTGGGTGGAGGGTGGGGAATAGTGAGGTGTGGGCTGAGGTGTGTCCCCCAAAAGCAAGTCCTGACCCCAGCACCTGTGAATGTAACCTTATCTAGAAATGGGGTCTTTGCAGATGCCATGTGCTAAGACAGGCCGGGCTGGATCACATGGGTTCTGCCTCTGAGACAGGTGTCCTCAGGAGGGGCCACAAAGGAAAGAGAGACGCAGGAGGAGGCCTCGCCCAGATGGAGGCAGAGGGGCCAATGTGGCCACGAGCCAGGAATGCCTGTGGCCACCAGGGGCTGGAGGAGGCGGGAGGGACCTTCTCCTGGGACTGAGCAAGGAGCTGGCCCTGCCCACACCTGTCAGTCATCAGTCGTTGCTTCACTGTGAACTTTACCATGAATGTGTGAACGTCACTGTGAACTTCGGGATCAACAGTGGGGCTTCCCTGACTTGCTAAATCACCTTCCCTCCCCTACCCCACATCCAACCCATCAGCAGCTCTGCCTTCTAGAGGCCCGCCTTGCCCAGGACCTGCTCTGAACCCCCGACGCTCATCTCCCACTGGACCACAGGGCATCCCCTTCCTGGGCGCTGTGCACGTGCTGCCCTGCCACCTTCCAGCAGCCAGAGCTGACCTGGAACACCTGCGCCGGGCCCACCCCGCCATGGCCGCCGCACCTGCTGCACTCAGACCTCCGCTCACAGGCTGTCGAGTGAGCCCCTCTGACCTCCGTGCCCAAAGCTGCTGCGTGCCCTGCCCGCGCATGTGGGCCGGCCTGCTTTCCTGAGCTTTGTTTGCATTTTCCTCGTGAGTGCTGCACACGTGTGAACACGTGCATTCTGTGTCTCCATTCAAAAAGCATCACACGTGTGAACACATGCATTTTGTGTCTCCATTCAAAAAGTGTCCGTGAGTGCACACGTTGATGTATCGTGAGTGCGTGGGGTGCGCACGGCATATGAGGGGAATGTCCCCCAACCTGAGCAGCCAGGACCCCTCCTTGGCTGGCGCCCTGCCCCTGGGAGGGTCTCCTCCTCCCACACTCCCAGCAGCTGGCCCGAGGACGCAGGTGATGGTGTGTGGGGTGCTGGGCATAGGTGGTCCCTCTCTTGGGCAGGTTGGGATCTGCAGGGATGGGGGGCAGGCGGGAGGGTCAGGCCCAGCCTGGGAAGCCCGTGTGGCACCGGCAATAAGCCTGATAGAGAAGATTCCAGAAGGAAAGACGGAGCGACCAACTCAGCCCTCTGTAGTCAGTGCTGGCGGGTGGTGAGAGGCCAGCAGGCCTTCCTGAGCCTCGTGCGGCCTGCTGACCCCGATTTTGGGGAGGTCTCCACGGTGACAGCCCCTCACTCTCATTCCTCTCCTTCCAACTTTGTTTCATGAAAACTTGCACCTCCTTTATTCCAAAAAGTATGAAAGGGGGTCGGGCACGGTGGCTCACACCTGTAATCCCAGCACTTTGGGAGGCCGAGGTGGGCAGATCACTTGAGGTCAGGAGTTTGAGACCAGCCTGGCCAACATGGTGAAACCCTGTCTCTACTAAAAATACAAAATTAGCCAGGCATAGTGGCACATGCCTGTCACAGCTACCTGGGTGGCTGGGCAGGAGAACTGCTTGAACCCAGGAAGCTGAGATCGTGCCACTGCACTGCAGCCTGGGTAACAGAGTGAGCCTCTTCTGCAAAAACAAACAGAAACAAAAAACCTCTAAAACCAAAAGCAGTAAGGGGTCTTAGGGTGAACGAGGCCTAACCACAAGAGGCTGAGACACAAACCACAAACCAAAAACCTTACAGACAGCACGTCTAAGCTCTGAGCTTCCTGGCCACCAAGGCAAAAAGGGAACAACACACAGTGAGCTTGTCTCTTTCATGACCTGAACAAGGGGCCGTGAGTGCCCGTGGGTCAGATGCTTGCACTCCCACGATGCGGCGGGCACATGCATGCATGTTCGGCTGGGTGTGTACACGTGATTGCTTATGTCCCGCCTGTGACATTGTCTTAATTTGCACAGACGTGTACTCAGAGGCAGAGCGGGCACCAACAGGGCTCCACAGGAGACGCCCGCATACCCAACTCACAGGTGGCAGCATCTGAACACCGGCAGGGCCGTGGCGTCACCACGCTGGGAGTAATTTAAACCTGGGCCCACAGGTGGGACTTGGAGGTAGGAGCCATCTCAAAATGCATGCCAGCCTGGAACCCAGGCTCTGCCACATGCCAGCCATCTGGGCAAATGACTTGCCTCTGCCCATGCCTCAGTTTCCCCTGCACAATATGGGGACAAGGACACAGCCATATGGGGTTGAAATGAAGATGAAATCAGATGTCTGATGCATAGGGCCCTGTTTGGTGTCAGGCACCTGGTGATTCCTCATTGAAAATGATCCATCAGGATACTGAATTAGGGGTTATCGGCCACACTACAGATACAGAGAGTCAAGGGGACCTGGGTCCGCCCCATCCCTGTACAGCTTTGCTCCTTCCTTGGCATAACACTGAGAAGAGGGGACCGTGAGCCCTCCACGACGCTGGCTCCCAGCTCAGGGCTGCCCACAAGTCCTGGCGACAGGTTCCAGATGGTCCTTGTAAATGTGGATGCAGCTGAGAGAATTCCCGGTGGCTCCAGAGCTCCCACCCTGGGGGACCCAGCCCAGCCTCGCCTTGCCCTTTTGGGAGCCCTAAGCTGCAGCCACCGATCAGGGAGAGCTAGCCTCAGTCCTGGGATGCAGAGGGTGGAGAGAGCACAATGGCCCAGGAGTGGCGGTCATGGCGGTCAAGGGGGTCAGGGGCGGCTTTGCAGGTAAGCACCATCCCCAACACCTCAGGCGCAATCTCCTGGTCTTTTAAAACATATGTTTATGCTGATTTTTAAGGCAGAAAGATTGTAGGAAATGAAAGAAAATGTCCATTAAGGGGGACCCACAAGGCACTGAGCCACCTGAGGGGCTCTGAGCAGCTGCGTCACAGAATTAGGAGGCCTGGGGGCCAACGTGGGCAGGAGGGTGCCAACCCTGTGCCATCCCTAACTGAGAAAGCACACACTATCCCATCTTTGTAAAAAAGCAAAGAAAAGCCACCTCTGTGCCCAGGCATGCACACATGGAGAGGACTCTGGCCCTTGGAGGCAGGGGCTGCAGGCGCATGGGAGTGGCTGTCTTCTCTTCTGGTTACTGACCCCTCCACATCTACGTCCCTCACCCTGTGCAGGGACGGTTTTTGCAATGAGAAGAACCCAAGCATGGGTCCTTCTGAGAAACTCGAGATCCTCTGCTGAGGTGGAGGCGGTTGGCGCAGGCCACCTGGGCCCTGGCCGTGCAGCCCCACAGCAGGGAGGAGGACAGGAAGGCCACAGGGGGCAGTGGGGGCTTCCCAGCATGGGGGGCACTGCACGGCATTCTTGGATAGCAGGTAAACTGAGGCACATACAAAGGGCCATCCTGAGACACACACCGCACACACAGCTGCCCTGGGACACACACGCACACAGATGTACACACACGTGCACACATACATGGCCACCCGAGACACATCCACGTTTCTGCCCTCCCGCCCCATTTCCCGTACTCAGCTCTGGGCCCCACAGAAGGGCGGTTTCCTGGGCAGTCCCACCTCTGGCGAGGCCGCACAGGTCGTGGGGCCTGGCTGGACACCGCGGCTCGCCGTGGCGTGGTCAGCTCCGGGCTGCTCCCTCCCGGGCCCTGTGGAAAGTTGTCCCTGGCTCCCGTCACCTTCCAGCTTTCCCATCTCAGCTGGTTTTAATTAGTTTCCTTCAAAGTCCCCAAAAGCAATTCAGCCACGTTAGCGCTCACCAGCTGCCAAGACGCTCTGATGTGTGTGTGTGTTTTGGGGGCGGGGGTCCGGAGGACGCGGAAACCATCTTGCGTTGCTAACTGCAGAGGCTTTTCCGCTTCTGAGGCCAAGAACTGCAGGGCTGGAGGCGTTTCTGGCCTGGGCTGTGGGGCGGGATGGGCAGGGCTTGGCAGGGCGGGCTATGACCGGGACGGATGCTGTGGTCCCACTGAGCAGGCTCAGAGTGCCGGGAGCCGGCACGCCCCATGTGTGCTTCCCGGGGTACTCTGAGCGCCCACAGCGTCCGCGGGGCCCAGCCGCAGCCTCCGCTGTGCTGTCACGGGTGTTTGAAGAAAGCTCCTTGGTGTTCCCTTCCCTGGGGACCTATGTCCACTCTCTTCCCAGCCCCTCCCACCGGAGTCCCCTCCAGCCCCCGAGGCCCAGATGCAAACGCCCCTGTAGCTGGGTGTGGACGCCAGGGAGGCAGGTGGGCTACAGGGCACGCTGGGGAAACTCATGGCCCATCCCGAGGGGCAGCAGTGCTGGGCCCCACCTGACTGTCGCCGGCAGACACCATGGGCCATGTGGCCACTCCCCCCTGGTTTCCAAGAGAAGCTTGGATATTCTCGTACGCCTCTAATATTTTAAAAACAGTGGAGGCCAAACCACAGTGGTAGCCCAGGGGCTACCTGTGTGCCAGCCTCGCCCTGTGTAAGGCCACACCCCAAGGCTCAGGGCTCAGACACTCTTGCTCTGCTGTCGTCCTCCTTTCTAGCCCTGGCCCATCCTGTGGCTGCAAATCTTCCTTCTGTGTGGACATCTGCTCCTTGCCTGCCCACCACCAGCCTCCCGTGTTGGCAACAGCGCCTCAGGCACTCTGCGTGGAGCTGACCTTCCTTGCCTGGCGCTCATGTGTTCTAGGGGGCTGACTCCCTCCCTGCCTGTTAGACTGGATCCTCATGCCACTGTTTGGGCACCTGGATCCTGCTATGCCTGAAGTCCCCCTGCACAGCCTGGCTATGTGAGCCAATAGATTCTCCTTTCTGCTAAACCTATTTGGAACTGGGTTCTGTCCTCCTGAAGCTGAAAGGTGTCCTGACCAATGTGATCCCACGTGGGGACTCACAAGTGACCCTGTTGGGTGCTGATCTTGTCCTGGGTCACTGTGCATCTGCACTGGCTGCCCTAAGGGCCCGACTCAGCCCTGTGGCCACTAGCTACCTTTCTCCTTGTAGTGCCACCCACGCTAAGCCCTCTAGGCGGTCAGTGCCCCCTTCCTGCAGCGTCCCTCTGTGCCCACCCCACGCTCACCCCTCTAGGTG
>NW_016107474.1:5951674-5953974 GCF_001604975.1 Cebus imitator | reverse complement strand
CTTCCTGCACTGTCCCTCTGTGCCCACCCCACGCTCACCCCTCTAGGTGGTCGGTGCCCACTTCCTGCAGTGTCCCTCTGTGCCCGCCCCCGGCAGAACATGCACTCATTTGCATATCAGCATGTCCGTCTGCGGGCAGTCACCCCACACTAGAACCTTCTGGCTGCTCCGAGGCCTCCTAGTTCTTCCCCTGCAACCCGGTATAGCCACGACAGCGGCCCCTTCCTCTCCCCACAAGGGCCCAACGGAACATGACCAGAGCGACGTGTGGGTCCTGGTTTAAATCACACACGTGAACAACTCACTTATGCTGCTGAGTTGCTCACAGCACATGCCCTGCTGGCACTCCCCAGGGCCAGTCTGTTGTGCCTCTCAACGCTGGCTGTGGTCCTTGTTGAAGTCCTTACAGGCAAAACGACCTGGCGTCTAGAACTTGCTTTAAAAAGCACAGCAAGAATAAGCATGGGGGCAGAGGCAGCTGAAGCCAGAACGCCCAGGGGTCGGCACTCACCATAGCCCGTGCCGGGGGTGTGGGGCTGTGACACATCTCTCACTGCTTTTGTGTTTGTTTAAAAAGATCCACAATTAAAGTGTAAACACAAAGGTCCTGTGGAACAGCTGTCCCCAGAAACACCCCGACTGCTTTCCTAAGGACCCCACAATGGCGGGGGCGCTGACAGACGGAGGGGCTTGGCTCTGCCTGTCTGCACTGTCAGTGTCGGGGAGGAGAGGCCTCTGGAGCGCCAAGCCACAGAGCAGAGCAGGTGGGCAGGGTGCTGTCCCTTCTTGCCCACCCGGAACCCTTGAATTTGCTTTTGAACCAGGCTGAGAGGTGTCCTGGTACTAAGTGGGGGGCACCTGAGTTGGGCACGGGTTGGGGAGCAAGTCCAGACGGACCCAGGGCTTGGCCTTTAGGGAGGCTGGAGAATGCTTTGCCCACACTGGGCTACTTGAGAGTAAAACCATTCAAGTCGTGGGCTTGTAACAACTGCAGGGTGGAAAGCGTCCGTGGTCAAGACAGAAACAAATGGCATAAACTGTGGCTGCCGAGGGCAGGAGGCCAGGCTCCCTGTCCCAGCAGCTGCTCTGCCATCTCGCCTGCCCCGGTCCCACCCTGCCTGGCGCCTGCAGACTTCGGCCCGGATGGCAGCTCACAGGCCCGCTGCTGACCCCCAGGCCCGGAGCCCTCCGCCGTGTTTCTGCGGCTGCTCCCGAGACGGCGGTGGGAGCTCTGTGGGGCCTGGGAGAGCGGTGGCCTGCCCAATTCCACCACCATCTAAAAGAGAGCGCATGTTTGCCCCATTCAACGAGGGCAAGACAGGACCCAGAGCCGCCAAAAACCCACCCGGAGGATTTTAACACAACCATTAATATCACCGGGCTAAAGCATGAGAAGTCCAGGGGAAATGCCCACCCAGCGGGGAGTGACAGCAGGGACTCTCCTGGGCGGGTAGGATGCGTGGCCACCCTGGGGAACAGGGCCCTGGCAACAGACGGATGGAAGCGTCCAGCACGGCCACTGGCCACGGGCTTCCGGCCACACTCGGCCTCCACCCAAGATTCTCTCCTGGACTCCCTGATCCCTCCCATGCCTCTCCTGAAGTTTCTGGGCCTTGTAAAGTTAAAAGTGCCTCAATGCACACGTGTCTCCCACGCATTTGCACCCTGGTGTGCAGGCCTGAGTGCTGCCATTAGCTGCCTCGTCTTCCCAGGCCGGGCTGGCCCCTGGATGGGGCCTTCCTGTTCCCAGCGGGTTTCTCAGCTGAGAGAGTCAGCACAGCCCAGGGAAAGCCTGACTGGTGGACTGACCCTGGGCCAGCCGCTGCACCAGCCTGGCCTGCCTCAGTTTCCCCACTGGTAAGATGAAGTGCATGAGAGAGTCCAGTGGGAGATGAACCCAGCTCCAACAGAGGCCCTGGATCCAGAAGAAGAATGCCCAGAGGCAGGCGGGGACCGCGCCCCATTCTGTGCCCCCAGATCCTGGCAGGGCTGGCCTGGCATGTGAGAGGGCCCTGAAAAGCAGGTGAGGGTGGAGGCCCTGACTGTTGGGCAGATGCAGGTCAACTGCAAAGAGGTCTGAGCTGCAGCCAGCGTCCAGCGAAAGTCCACTCACAGAGGGAAAGCGAGGCCCCTGCCGCGATGCACCGTCCCTCCCCACAGGGCCCATCAAACACAGCACAGCCCGGGGGTATCCTCTCCCCACGTGGTGCCCCCACCTGTCTCATCACCATCTTCCCCTCCCCATGGGGTGCCCCCACCTGTCTCATCACCATCTTCCCCTCCCCACGGGGTGCCCCCAC
>NW_016107474.1:5944035-5950552 GCF_001604975.1 Cebus imitator | reverse complement strand
TGTCTCATCACCATCTTCCCCTCCCCACGCGGTGCCCCCACCCCACCTGCCTCATCACCATCTTCCCCTCCACTGCGCTCCTGTGCCTTCACGATCCAGCTGTGGTGCTGCCCACAGCACTCAGCATCCTGAGCATAACTGGGGTCAAGTTCTTGATTCACCCACATTCACCTGGGTGAATGTGCTTCCTACACTAGATGGGACATTCTTCAAGGACAGGGAAGAGTAGGACAAGGTCACCACTGTGCTTCTGGTGCCTGGCACAATGCCTGGTGGACTGCAGTCACCATCCACCATCCACCCACCCACCCATCCATCTAGCATCTATCCCTCCATCCATCCATGCACTCACCCATCCATCTACCCACCCACCCATGTATCCATCCACCCATCCATTCACCCATCTATCCATTTATCTACCTATTTATCCATCCATCCACCCACCATCCATCCACCCATGCATCCATCCGTCCATGCAATCACTCATCCATCCACCCACTCATCTATTCACGTATCCATCCATCCATCCTCCACTCACCCATCCATCCATCCACACATCCATCCACCCACCCACTCACCCATCCATGCATCCGTTTATCCACCTATTCGTCTACCCATCTAACCACCCGTTCATCCACCAATTTGTTGACCCACCCACCCATACATGCATGCATCCATCCATCCACCCACCCACCCATCCATCCATGCATTCATTCCTCTATCCATCTGTCCGTCATCAGGACTACAATCTGGGTCTCGGGCCCCCAAGTGCTCTCTTCTAGCCTTGGCTTACTGCAGGGCTCAAGGTGCTGTGACATCGGGCCCTTGGCTTACTGCAGGGCTGAAGGTGCTGTGGCATCCTGGAGTGAGCAACTGCCCTACCGTCCCCCACTGCCCAGCCTCAACCAGAGAGGCCCTGACGTTGTTAGGCTGTACAGCACAGCGCCCGTGGTACTGTATCCATTTTATCCAGAGGTGGCATGACCTGCCCAGAGACAGACAGACGGCCGACCCACAGGCTAACCTTGGGTGCAGTCCCAGCTTGCCCTCAGCCTCTGGAACGGGGCCTCACACTGCCGACCATCAGCTGACCCATGCCTGGCTTTGGTCCAGTCACTGCTCCTGCTCTGTTTTCACAGCTGAGAGGATGGACTGATGTGAGAAGTTGGGTCGCGGGCCCCAGGAAGGCCGTCGGGGCTCTGTGGGCTTAGAGGTTCCGGAAAGCAAGGATGAGAAAACCACTTCCAAGACCATAGCAGCTCCGGGCCTGCACTCCTTCCTGGTGTGGTCAGCTCATGGGAGCAGCAGCAGGAGCTCTGACAGGTGTGAGCCGGCAGGGCCTCAGTCTCCCCCTCTGGAAAATGAAGCCGCTGTCCCAGCAGGTCGATTTTACAGCAGGACTCCCAGCTGCCAGGCCTAGGCACATTTCGCTGGGCTCAGCAGGTGGGGTCACAGCACGCTGAGGCTCCAAGGAGGGCAGATGAGGTCCTGTGTAAGCTAGGGCAGAGCCAGAGCTCAAACTCAGGCCTGCTGACCCAGAAGCCCCCTTCCTTGCTGGGTGACCGTCCCCCTGTCCCGAGGGCCGTCAGCTCTGCGCCTCCCCAGCGATGGCACGATGGTGGGTGCTGCTGACAGATGGCTGGCCTGGACACCACCTTCCTTCACCCACAACCCCACCATGCTTCAGCCGGTCCTCACTCGCCCTGTGAGGCAGGCATGATGGTGGCCCCCATTTTCCCAGCGAGGAGTCCAGGCCCAGGAAGTGGAGGGACCCACCTGGGGTCCCAGTGCTGCTGGTGTCCATCCACCTCTCCAGGGATCTGCTTTTCCTGAGGTGGCCCCAGCCCTGGGTAGAGCCATGGGGAGGGAACAGCAGGCAGAGGGGCTGCCATCCTGGCTGCTGTCCCGGGACTCCATGCCTCCGGTGCGCCCCCTGCGAGATTGGGCATTGGCTAAGAAGGAAGGACTGGGAGCTCCATCCAGAGCAGAGAGGGTGCATGGCTGGCTCAGGCTGCCGGTGTGAGGCTAGGGTCAGGCCACATGTGGGGGCCGCAGCTCATACCTGGTCCCAGCAAGGTCGTTCTGCTATTGAAAGTGTGTGGTTTGTGGTGATTTCGAGCAGCTGTGAGGCACCACAGATACTCATTTCTGGCTCATGTGACAAGGTAGTCCATGCCCCCACCCGGCCCACCCGTGAGAGTGGCTCTCTCTGTTTTGCCTGATGCCCACACCTGGGCTTCTCACACAGCCCCTTCCTGCCTGGCCCAGTGGCCATCTGCCTTTGTGACCTGTGGGCCCACACGCCCAGTTTAAATTTCAACACTGTCATCTTGTAGCTGTGACTCTGGGCAAGTAATTGAATGTGGTCACAGTCCCATCCAGACATGGAGTTCATCCTTGTCCCTAGAACCCGGCTGGCCCCGGACTTGCTTTGATCATTGGGATGCAGCGGAAGTGATGTCAGGTGAGTCTGGAGGCTTCACCACCACATAAGGGAGCAGAGGGGAGTGAGGGGCCCAGACCCAGCCTCAGACAACGGCAGGCACACATACAGAACCTGCTGGGCCCAGCGGGCTGCCTGCCAAAACCACCTGCCTGCCGAAACCGCCTGCCTGCCAAACTGCCAGCCAAATGCAGCCCTTGGGTGGCCAGGCAAGACCTGCAGAAGTGTGGCAGCCAACCTCAGATTCTCAGAACAGAGGAAACTGTTGCTATGTGAGCCTCAGGGGTGGGGCTGCTTGTTACACAGCAGTTGAGAGCTGCCATGGTTAATGTCTCTCTGCTGTGTTTTCTTATCTGTTAAACGAGGTTAGAAATAGACCCCTGGGGTGAGGGTTGGGTTGATGCAGGGATGAAATGAGGCAGTGCAGGTCACAGCAAGGGCTGACAAGTGACTGTCATCCTCTGCTTTGTCCATGACCCATGAAATTGACACTTTCCTCAGATCTGCCCTGACCTTTGGTCACGAATACCAACCCAGACGCCCTGGGCTGCTGCAAAGGATCCAAATCCAAGTCCATCCAGCTGCCCCATGTATCCCTTCACCTGGGCTCACCTGTCCCCTCACCTGTGGCTCATGTTTCTCCTCACCCATGGCTCACATGCCCCCCTCATCTGTGGCACACATGTCCGTTTGTGGCTCACACGTTCTCTTCATCTGTGGCTCCCCTATCTGTAGCACACATGTCCCTTTGTGGCTCACATGTTCTCTTCATCCATGGCTCCCCCATCTGTGGCACGCATGTCCCTTTGTGGCTCACACGTTCTCTTCATCCATGGCTCCCCCATCTGTGGCACACATGCCCCTTTGTGAATCACACGTTCTTTTCATCCATGGCTCCCACATCTGTGGCACACATGTCCCTTTGTGGCTCACATGTTATCTTCATCTGTGGCTCCCCCATCTGTGGCTCACATGTCCTCTTATTCATAGCTCATCATGTGTCCTCCTTCATCTGTGGCTTATATGTTGCCTTCATCTTTGGTTTACGTGTCCCCCTTAATCTGTGGTTCACACGTCCTTTCATCCATGGATCATGTGTCCCTTCATCCGTGACTCACACCCACATCTGTGCCTTGCATGCCCTCTTGTCCATGGCTCCATGGCCCACTTCATCCATGGCTCATGTGTTCCCTTCTTCCGTGGCTCACATGGTCCCCTTCATCTGTGGCTCACATGCCCCGCTTCATCCGTGGCTCATGTGTCCACCCTTCATCTGTGGCTCATATGTTCCCTTCATCTGTGGATCATGTGTCTCTCATCTGTGGCTCACATGCCTCCCTTCATCCGTGGCTCATGTGTTTTCCTTCATCCATGGCTCACGGTATCTTGTGTGCATGGCCTGAACACAGTGGTCAGGAGTATGGTGGAGCCTCTGACCCTGCACCTGAAAGCCAGGCCCCTGACACCAGGAGCCTGCACCCCTGATGGGAGACTGTGAAGCAAGAGCTGAGTTTCTCTCTTGACCTTGACTCTCACTCCCAGGCATAGTCTCCAAAGTGTCTGGGATGCACAGAGTCAGAGGCTGTCCAGGGTGGGGATTTCCAACATTCTAAGGCACTGACACCTTCGTTTAAATGACCAGAAGAAGACACCTTACAGAGGAGGATCAATCTCTCTCTCCTCACCTGTATATCTACGTGTCTCTATCATATCTATCTAATCCATCATATCTATCTATCCCTTATTAATCTCCATCCATCCATCTACTGCATGCACACATACATACTACATACATAAATATCTATACAAATATTCAGATTTGGATTTATATGATGGGGCAAAGACTGCTAACATTGAGATATATGACTTTGACCTTTAACTTCCCTGAGAATCCTGAAATTTACCAGCCCCATTGATCTCCTTCCTCAGCCTCTCTTCCCTAGCAGTTTTCTTAGCTGTGACGAGGGCAGGCAGACCTACATGACAAAGGGAGGGAGATGATGAAGGAGGAAAGGCACTCCCAGGCCATGAGCCCCAAGTGGGGCTGACCCTGTCCCAGGTCCTGTGGGGGTGCACGGCCCAGTCTCACCAGCTGGGGCACCATGTCCATCCCAGGGCCATGGTGATTGCTTGAGGGTAGGCACAGGGTCTGCCAATGAGAGGCTTCCCTTGGACCTTTGCTGGAACTTACAGAAGGAGGTGATTTCTCTGTGCTGGCCGGATGGAGGCCTAAGCCCTGGGGGCCACTTAGCCTCCCTTCAGGAGGGTCTCCACTTGGACTCCCTTCAGGAGGGTCTCTTGAGTTTGGAGCTGATGTGTAGAAGAAAAGCAGAGCCAAGAGATGAAGAGAGACACCCACTGGCACTGTCCGAGAACCTGGATTTAGCTCTGCCTGAAGCCCATCATTCCATGGACTTTTCAGTCTCACAAGCCAGGAGATTCTCTGTTGTGCTCTATGAGTTGTTCTTCCGTTTCTGGCGCTCAACAGACCCAAGGTGCAAGCACCTGGAGAACACAGCTTGACCGTCACACTGGGAGTGGGGTTACCGGGAGAAGGGACACGGAGGAGACATGACTGAGGGTTCTGGGTCTGCCCTTGGACCTCAACTCTGCCGTGTGCGGGAAGCCTGAGCACGTGCCTGGGAGGGCCTCACTTGCAGTGGGATGGCTGCAGAGTTCACCTGGGGCAGCCCCGGGTTGGGACCCCAGGACAGAGGCAGAAGATGGGCATGGGGCCTGCCTGAACACAGCATGTGCTTTTGACCCATCCAGGCCAGAGTGTGGCCTGATGTGTGTCAACATCCTGTGCCACGGACACCACGTGTGGCTGCAGCTCTTACAGCTGGGGAATTGCCCAGCAGAGTGAAGGATCACACTCTAGAGCTTCTGCCTCCAAGTTTTAATCCCTTCTCCTTGCTGGTCATGCAGTCCTGGGGGAGGCATTTAGCCTCTGGGCCTCAGGTGGGAATAATAGCATCGTAATGCTATCTACCCAGAGGGCTTCTATGAGGGTACTGACACCAGTGAACCTGAGCAGGTCAGAGCATGGCGCCTGGCATGTCACACCCACGAGTGGAACACCGAAATCCATTAACATCAGATACAGAATTTGTATTTGTACATACATGTGATTATATATTATTTATACAATAATACATATAACATACAATGTTACATAAGTATACATAAAATAATATCTGTATATCTACCTACCTATCCATCTATCCATCCACCCATCCATCTACACACCTATCCATCCATCAATCCATTCACCCATCATCTACACACCCATCCACCTGCCCATCCATCCACCCATCCACCCATCCACCCATCCATCCATCCACCCATCCACCCATCCACCCACCCATCCACCCATCCACCCACCCATCTATCCATCCACCCATCCACCCATCCACCCACCCATCCACCCATCTACCCACCCATCTATCCATCCACCCATCCACCCACCCATCTATCCATCCATTTGTCTACCTATCCACCCACTCATCTATCCATCAACCCACCCATCTATCCATCCACCCATCCATCCATCCACCCACCCATCTATCCATCCACTCATCCATCCATCCACTCACCCATCCACCCACCCATCTATCCAACCACCCATCCCTCCATCCACCCACCCATCCACCCACCCATCTATCCATCCACCTGCCCACCCACCCATCTATCTAACCACCCATCCACCTACCCATCCACCAATCTACCTACCCATCTATCCAACCCATCCATCCATCAACCCATCCACCCATCCAACCATCCATCCATCCACCCACTCATCCACCCATCCACCCACCCATCTATCCATCCACCCATCCATCCATCCATCTACCCATCCACCCATCCATCCATCCATCCATCCACCCACTCATCCACCCATCCACCCACCCAACTATCCATCCACCCATCCATCCATCCATCCACCCATCCATCCATCCATCTACCCATCCACCCACTCATCTATCCATCAACCCACCCACCCATCTGTCCATCCACCCATCCACCCACCCATCTATCCATCCACCCATCCATCCATCCATCCACCCACCCATC
>NW_016107474.1:5915636-5943605 GCF_001604975.1 Cebus imitator | reverse complement strand
CCACCCACCCATCTATCCATCCACCCACCCACCCATCCACTCATCCACCCACCCACCCATCCACTCATCCACCCACTCATCCACCCACACATCTATCTATGCACCCATCCACCCATCCACCTATCTACAGAGCTCCCTGGCTGGCTGTCCAGGGCATAAGACAAAGTTCCTCTTGGCTTCAACTTTCTGAAGTTCTGCCTACAGAGTTCACATGGAGGTAGACGGGTCCTTGGGGCTGATGTACTCCTTGGGGTGAGGGGCACCTGAGCCAACCTGAGGCTGAACTGGCCAAGAAATGGCAGATACCTGGGCCTACCACTGGTATCGCAGCAAAGCCCAGATCCCAGGGTGGAGAGGCTGATGCGGGCAAAGCTGTTGCTGGGGCCAAGGCAAGTAAAGCTGCCCCAGAGAGCAGGGAGGGACGGGATGAGTGAGTCCAGGTTGGCACAGAGGCTCGGGTGCCTGCCCAGTGGTGGGTCCAGGTATCTGTGGGGACCATAAGAGAAGGGCCACATGAAAGCCACGGTGACAGGGCTCTGAAGGGTCCAAGGGGGACTCCACATGCTCTGGTCACGCTCTGAGAGGCCCTGAGTCCCCTGTTCCCTCAGGCCCTGCGTCTTTTACTCTCTGAACACCTGGATGCCTCCTGTCCTCCAGGGCCAAGAAAATGACAGGTACTCCCAGCATTCAACAAGCTCACCAGCTGGCAGAGCAGACACCAGGCCTGACCTGGGGAGGGGTGGGAGCGCAAGCCCCGCCTCACACCCTACAGGCCCCTGGCCACGTGGGCCACGTGCTCCTTAGCGCTCACAATGCGATTGAGAGGCACCCTCAAAGACCGAGTCTAAGAGAATGTGACATGCTTCACAAATAATTTTAAAAAATCCAGACCACATGCTAACACAAAACTACTGTGGCTGTGCTGGGCTAAATAAAACGTATAATTAAAGCTCATTTCACCTCCTTTCTCATCTAAAGCACCTGAAGCAGCTGAAACCACTGTGGCTCAAACCCTGCTCCTCCCCGACAGCACTGGTATAAATCTGAGCCCCTCCTTCCCGAGGCGCCAGCCTTCGGGGTCCCCCATGACCTCTCCCGACACATGCCCCACCTGCTGTTGGAACCGTGACCGCCGCTGCCACACGCCACCCTGGCCTCTGGCTTTCAGACCAATTCCCAGCCACGCTGGTTGCCACCTGTGTCCTGGAGGCAGGACTTGTGACGCCTGGGTACAGGTGGGGAAACTGAGTGTGTGAAATACCTTGACAAAGCTCACAGCTCCAGGGCTGACCCCCACTTGAGCCCCTCCGCCTGCCCGGGCAGCTCTGCGCTGGGACAAGCCCGCGCCCGCTCTTTCCTCCATGGGCTCCCAGGCTCTGCCCGCCTTGGGTCACAGGGCATAGAGGTTCCAGGCACCTCCCGCCTACGGCAGGCCCCCCGCGTGCCCTGTGGAGACTCTAATTATTCCCCAGGCACTGGTCCGGCATAAACACAGCCCAGACATCCAAGGAAAGCAGGCTGTCGGCGCGGACAGCCTTTCCTAGAGCTAAATGCAGCTCCCAGCTCCAGGCAGGTCCTGAGCGCTCAGCTAACAATCAGATGCCACGGGCCCTGGGCTGACCCTGCTGTGGGCATGCTCCCACTCACTGGGAGTGACCGCTTGGCCAGGCATGGACGGCTGCTGGCGGCCTTTCTTCCGCTGGGAGGGCGCTCCGGGGCGGGCGAGGCAGGAATGCACATGGGCTGGTCCGCGTTTACAATGTATTTATAGACTGGCCACAGCTGCCAGCCGCGTGGTACCCACGAGGTCAGCTTCCTGCCAGGCCGTGCAGCCAGATGTTTACTGAGATTGCAGAGACCAACCCACCCACACACGCCTGGACTTATCCCACATCCACACTCCGTGGCCTCTCTGTGCCAGGGCCTCGCGGGCTCTGGGGCTCAGAGAGCTGGTGGAGGTAGAAGGGTCCGTGGGGCTGATGCACTCCTTGGGGTCGGGGGCACCTGAGCCCCAGTCACAACCCTCAGCAGGTGTCACTGCCTCAGGGACTTGGGACACATGGGACTTGGGACCAGCATGGTGCCTCAGGACCAGCATGCAAACCACAGATTTACAAGGGGGAAGGGAGGTGGGGGAGGGCGCCTCCCTGGGAAGGGAGGCCGTCTCAGAGGAAAGGTAGGGCGATGTTGGATGTGGGTTTTGAAGGGTGAATAGGAGTCTTCCAAGAATTCCAAGTAGAGATGAATAGCATGAGTAGAATGATCTGGTGGTGAGCATGGAAGTGGGGTGTCTGGGGACAGCAGCAGGTGCCTGAAACATAGCATCTGGGGACGAAGAGATGAGGCTTTACAAGGGTCTCAGACCTCAGCGTGGGTAAAAATCACCAGGGCAGCCTGAGAAGCAGGCCCCAGGCCCAGCCCCAGTGCTTCTGATTCAGCTGGGAGCCTGCAGCTTAACCAGCCCCTGAGGGGTCTGACCCATACCCACTGATACTATTTTAAGAAACTAACTCTCAGAGAAGAAAGAGGTCCGTGATGGCCACAAAAGTCAGGTGTGGCTTCCTGGAGAAAACGGTTGAGAAGGCTGTCAATTGTGAGAAGGCTGGGCTGGCGACAAGGCACCTAAGCTTGGCATTTGGCATCAGGACTGCAAGGCAGAAGGGCACTCAGAGACCCTGGGGGCAGGCTGAGCTGCTCATGCAGCAGCCACAGGCACACGTGGTCACAGAGTGCTTGCATGTGGTGGGCCAGAATCAGGATGCAGCGCAAGAACAGAACACGGGCCACCTCCTGAGAGAGTGCAGCGGCGAGGATGTGCACCCACTCATCTTTGTGTTGATTACACGGTGGAGTGAGGGTACCTGGAAGATACGATGCATTTCACCGGTTTCTTTACATCTTTTTTAGTGTGGCTGCAAAGTCGCTTGTGTGGCTTGCATTTGTAGCCTGCATAAGACACTGTATCATGTTTTATACCCATACCATATAATACTGTATCATGTGATGTATTACCTAACCCATGTTAATTGTCATACATCTTTATATTAATTACGCTTTATTATATTATGTTGTATATCATATTATACTATATTTTTCTAGCTAATTCTATTGGTGAGCTCTGATCCATATTCTGCAAACCCAGCCTGCACAGGGTTCAAAACACTCTTAAAAAAGTTGAGCCAAGAGAAGTTATGTAATAGCTCAACTAGGCGTCTCTTGAAAGCCGATGAGATGTGGCCGCCAGCAGCCTGTCTCCTTTCATCTCCCCTGAAGATGTGTCGGGCGCTGGCCGTGGGCCAGACCACACTGCTCCCTGCTGCCTCCTGTCCTCCGGCCCCACCTGTCCCAGGAGCCTTCCTATCTGCGTAGGTCAGAGGCTCCCACCCCAAGGCATTGAGTCTGTGCCTCCGGGAACCACTCAACCCTTCACTTGATGAAGAGGACGCCACGGCCAGAGAGGGATGCCCCTTGCCTCGAGTAGCAGAGACGGTGGACCCTCAGAATCTGTCCAAAATGATGGCCTGAATTCGCTGTTCCCCAGGGCTTTGCCCAGGGTCAGACTTGAGCCTGTGGGTGGTGGGACTTGGGAAATGTGGCCAGCCAAGTGCGGTCACACGGAGCAGCTGCCCGGCTCTGCCCCTCCTCCCAAGGGAGAGGTGGCAGCTTTGAATCCCAGGAGCTCCAAGCCCTGGGTGCTGCCCAGCTCCTTCCGTTCTCCATTGGGTGCTGGCGTCCAGACCCTACAGGCGGTGCCTGTCTACGCTACCTCAGCACCACTGGGGTGCTTTCCACATCTCATCACTCCACTGTGCAGTGGGGAAACTGAGGCTTTGGGGAGCTTGCCCACAGTCTCGCAGGCAGCAGCTGGCACAGTGGGATTCTACAGGATACCTCCCAGCTGCGATGCCATGCTGTGGGTGGAGGGCAGGCGGAGCTGGTCCCATCTCCAGGGCAGTGGCGCGGTTTGGAGAAGCTGGTGCAGACCACTCACCCGGGCCTAGTGCGGGCGGCCGCTTGGGTTGGGTCTTCCGGGGCTGCTGACCATGAGACGCCAGGGGTTCCGGTTCAGCCAGGAGGAATGTGTCTCTGTGCCTTTGCCTATGCCTCTTGCTTTGCTTGGAATGCCCTCTCCCATCTGGAGTGCTTGGAGAACTCCCAGTCACCCTGCAAAACTCAGCCAGCTCAGAGGCGCCTTGCCCCCGGAGCCTGCGTGGGCTCCTCACACACAGGACGGTCTCCCTAGTCTACCCACTGGCTTCTGCCATCTGGAGGGGCTGCTTGGGGGCAGTGCCCAGTGGTGTCCGCAAGTTGGCACTGTGGCCGTCCCTGCGAGGAGGCTGTTTTCTCCAGCTGAGCGTAGCTGACAGCGCAGGAAAAGTCAGCCTGCCTAGGAAGGGGACACTGAGGCCTCCTCGAGGGTGTGTCTAAGTGAGACCCGGGTCAGGAGTCACAGTGGGGGTTCCTAGGCAGAGGGGCCTCCTCCTGTTTGGTTGGAGAAGATGCACAGTGCTCGTGGACCCCACGTCAGGTTACACAGTCCAGCCTGCCTCCCCAGCTCCTGACTGCTCCCCACTGGGTGGGCTCTGGGTGGGTGCCCTGACATCTGTGGGGTTGGAACCATGGGTGCTCAGCTGGTGGGCACCACTACCTACTCCCATGTGCATCCAGAACTGGGGAGGCCCCATAGGACAGGTCCCGGGACCCGCTGGGCCCGCGGTGAGACAGGCCTGAGCTGAACCCCATGACCACCCGCCCTCCGTGCGCCCCTCTGCCTGGAGGACACAGGAATGTCGTGGATTTCCTGGAGTAAGGGTCAGTTCAGAGCCAGGGCCTAGTGGTCCTTGAAGGTCTGATTATTTCTTTCTTCTTGATACACAACCACCCTGGAAAAAGGCCTGGGGTCCCCGAGGAGGAGGCTGTGGAAGGATGAGAGGCATTGTCTCCGGCAGTGCAGCGGGGCCCCTCCCCAAGCTGACCCGGCCTCACTCAGGGCTTCGCCAGGGTCCCTGTGAGGAAGACACCGTGCCCTGCCCACGGAGAGTGGACACTGAACAGGAGTGAGGGCTGCACCATCCTCAGGACTCCAGGGAGGGCAGCAGGTGAGCCCTGAAGACTGCACCGTCATTCAAAGACACAGCTTTGGGGTCCCGACGGCCACTCACTCGCTTGCCTTGATTTCCCCACTCAGGGCAGATTCGATCCTGGCCCCAGTTCCCGTCGTGTGGTCCTGAGCCAGAGTCTCACCCTCCCCGGGCCTGGGCTCCTCATCCACAGAGGTGGGGTAAGAGGTTCCCTCCACGGACACACTGGTGAGAACGGAACGGTGCTGCTCTTGTGGGAAACTGCCCAGCATCGTGAAGGCCAGGGTGGCGCAGGACGTGGGCTTCCACTCCTAGGAACCCGCCCAGGAGAGATGAAAACGGGTGTCCGCAGAGGCGGGACACACATGCTCACACAGCTCGATTCACAACAGCCAGACAGCGGATACAAGCCGGGTGTGTGACGGAGGAGGGGTGTGTGCACAAAAGGTGCTCTGTCCACGCACAGAACAGTGCTCAGCCTCAAAGAGGGAGGACGCTGACTCCCACCACGCACGGATGGACCCTGACAACGTGATGCCGAGCGACAGAGCCGCTCACAAAAGAGGAGGGTGTAGGAACCACGTACTCCAAGTGTCCAGAAAGGACAAATTCACAGACCGGAAGGAGTGGCTGCCCGGTGCTGGCGGAGGGAACAGGGAATGACTTCTTCACAGCCACAGGGTTTTTTTAGGGTGATAAAAACGTTCTAGAACTAGATGGTGGTGGTGTTTGTACAACTTTGTGAGTATCCTAAAAGCCACTGAACTGCACGCCTTACGAGAGTGGTTCTGTGACCGAGAGCTTTACAGACACCTCTATGTGAAAGGTTCCTACAGCGAGGGGCTGGGGAAGGCAGAGACGGCCTTGGCACCCACTCCCCAGCCTCTGCAGAGGGGCTTCCTCCATGTGCAGACCTGGGTGTGCTGGCTCCCACGCCCCTCTGCTCAGGATCTTAGCAAGCCTACATTCCTGCCCTGCCTGGAATGCAGAGAAGCTCCATTCTGAGGCCTCCCAGTGGGCAGTGCCCGGCTGGCCTCATCCAGGCCTGGAGAAGCAGGCTCTGTTTACACACAGCCACCTTGGCCCAGCAGCCCCTGAGGAATGCGGAAAACCCCGCTCAGGGACGTTCCCAACGGTCACATTCTGCAGGCGGCCGCCGTGCCCGGCCGGTCGGGAAGCCTCAGTAGCCGCTCATGAATGTGGAGTCTGTTTGGCCGCTGGCTGGGATGCTGGCCCTGTGAACAGCCCAGAGACAGGACAGACACTGTGAGCAGGCGGCCCGGGACGGAATGTCCCCCGTCCTGCCTGTGGCTCCGGCCGGCCTGCCAGGAGGGGCTGAGGGTGGGGAGTGGCTGAGGGCTGAGGAGTGGCCCGGGCGCTAGTTCATTCATCCCTCCACTCACCTGCCGCTCGGCGCCTCCTCTCCAGGGAGCCTCTCTGCAGCCACTCTGGGGCTGCAAAGAGACTCCAGGGGCCGCGTGCCCTGCTTGGTAATGCAAACGGCTGCCCTGTCCTGGCGGCACGGCTGGGAGAGCTGAGTGAAGCTTGGCTCCAGAGCTCCGAGGCCTTCAAGCCCGTGTTCTTTCCACCTGAGGGGCCACCCAGCCTGATCTGAGGTGCAAGGGCTGGGGACAAGACGGGCCCTTGGCACCCAGTTCCTCCAGTGCAGGGGACAGAGCTACTCTTGCTGCAAGAGCCAAGTGATGGGGCAGACAGGGTGGCGGGAGCCCCAGGTCCACCAACCAGGGTGGGCAGGTGAGTGCCCCTCAGCCTGGCTGTGGACTCTCCTTGCTGGTCACAAACAGAGCTTATATTTGGAATTCTCCCCCACAAGGCCAGCTCCCGTTAAACCACTGTGTGATCCTGAGACCACTTCACTCCCGGCAGAGCTGGGTGAGTAATGAGAGGAAGCCTGTAGTTTGAAGCCGGTCACAGGCCCAAGCACCTCCATCGTCGTCGCTGATCTCACTTTCTGGTCCTCTGGCCTCGGGACCAGCGACCGCAAGCAGCCTCGGGGGGTGGGGCACGCTGTGAAGAACATCTGGAGGCCGTGCTGACTGCGGCCGGCCCGAGTCCCTGGCACCCGGGGCGCGTCCTGCCGCCGCTTCCCACCCCGCCCTGAAGCCGGCCTGGTGAGCCCAAGGGGGGAGAATCGGCAGTGACGCAGACTCACAAGAATGAGGGGCCTGGACGCTGCCGGCACCTGAGGGGGGCTGAGGGGACGGGAGCTGGGAATGACAGCTGCCACTCTCTGGCCTCGGGGAGCAGCTTCTGCAGGCAGGTGGGAGGGGGTGGCATGGAAGGTCTTCAGAGGTGAGGACGGCAGTCCACACCTAACCCGGGGCTGCCTCGGGGGCTCCGGGTGTCCAGCACAAGGCGCTTCTCTGGGTGGACACAGCCCTAGAGGGTGTGGAGGCCCCCGAGTGGAGAAGGGACTGGGTGTCCGTGTGCAGGGAGCTGTGCTGGCCCACCTTTCCTTCTACCCAGGAAATCCGAGGTCCTTAGTTCTGACGTGCAAGATTGTGCTCAGTCCTGAGGACAGCACCTGCCTCCCCCACTATGGCCTTGGCCAATGGCAAGCATGGGGAGGGAGCGGCCAAAGACACAGGCTCTGGGCAACTCCCAGGCCACCTCACAGAGCTCCGTCCTCACAGGACCACCCCCCGCCTTCCACCATGCTCGGTCCTGCTCCCTGTGCATAGCAGGTCAGTTCCATCAGAGAGCCAGGCTGGCTCCTGCGGCTCAGTCACGAGGCCTGGGAGCTTAAAGCCACTTGGAGAAGGCTTGACCTGGGAGCGGCTGGTCTCTCTAGGTGCGTGGATGGAGCTGTGTCTGGAAAGGAATCACTAGAGGGCCCTGGATGGAGGAATCACTAGAGGGTCCTGGCCGGTGCCTGAGGAGCCCGGGGAGAAGGGGTCTGGCCTGAACAGGGCCCCGTTGTCAAGGGGGATGGCCTAGCAGGGTGGATGGGCCACCAGCAATGGGAGGTGGCAGGCAGGATGGGTGAGGGCAGTAGGGAGAGGAGGGGATGTTCCCACGAGGGTGGGGTGACATCCAGGGAAGTGGCACAGGCAGTGTCCCATGGTGACTGGGCGGACTGTGGGGTCCCAGGCAGGAGGCGGGGAAACAGAGCACGTGTCCTGAGACGGACCCATGGGGATCCCCGTCGGGGAGGAGAACAGGGCTGGACTGCAGCCTCCAAGGCAGGATATTGAGCACGGCCACCGCTCACGGGGAGCAGAAGGACGGCTGGTCACACTCTCCCAGGTCTCCTCCCCGCCTACGTGTCTAGAATGAACCAAAGCAAAGGGGGGCGGCTGGAAGGGAAGACCGGGCTGCGCGTGCCTGGCCAGCATTGCTGCTCACTACGGTGGCTTCCATCCGGGCATTTAGCTGGTATCCGGCACTGCTCAGGCCTTGCCCACCTTTGGAATCCTCCACAGATCCCATGGAGTCTCCCCAAACCCACGGGGTGAGGCCACAGCAGCTGGCAGCTCCTGAGCGCTCGTGGTGTGCCAGGCCCGCACCAGGTTGCTCCACACACCAGCTGATCCCACAGACCCCAGTTTTCTGATGAGAAATCAAGCCCCAGAGAGGTTTGGTCACTCACCCAAGGCCACACAACCCCTGGAAGTTGTTTCCAGAGCTGGACTCTTAACTACTGTACAGCTGTTCCCCATCGTCAGCCCCACATTTTGGACAAGGAGGCAGGCAGGGTAACAGATTTTTTTTTTTTTTTTGAGACAGGGTCTCACTCTATCACCCAGGCTGGAAGGGAGCGCCACGATCATTCATTGCAGCCTTAAACTCCTGGGCTCCAGCGATCCTTTCTCCTCAGCCTCCCTAGTAGCTGAGAGTACAGGTGCATGCCACCATGCCTAGCTAACTTACTTCAATTTTTTTTTTTTAGTAGAGACGGGGTCTTGCCGTGTTGCCCAGGCTGACCTCAGACTCCTGGGCTCAAATGACCCTCCTGTCTCAACCTCCCAAAGTGTTGGGATTACAGGTGTGAGCCACCATACCCAGCTGGTAACCGAATTCTTAGTAGGAGTCAGACCCAGAAGGGAGGGTGGGGGGCTTGTCTCGGAAGCATCTGGGCTACAGAGTGTCTACAGTGGCCTGATAACGAGGGTGCCCCAGGTGGTGGCGAGGCTCCAGGAGAGAGGAGAGGAGGATATCTCTGCTTCCAGGCCACCGCGGTGTTCAGGTTTACTTCCGTTCAGCAAATTCGAGGAAAGGGCAGGGACCCACTGAATTTCTCCCAGGGAAGGTGGCAGGATGGGCCCTGGCGTGGAATGTCAAATCAGAAATGACCTGAAGAGATTGGCATAAAAGGGAACATCATCTCTCTATTAAAGTCTCCAAAGGCAGCCACGTGTAAGAGCTGAGCTGCCGTGTGGCGTGCTGCCGCAGGACAGTGGACCAGAGTCAGCTGAAACAAGTAGGAGGCTGTTGGCGCGACCTGAAGCACGGCGGTCTCATCACGTTCCAGCTTCCATGCATTCCAGCTGCAGGACTGCAGGAATGGCTGGAACAGACTTCGGTGATGGGGAGTGGGTTCCCCATCACTGAAGGTATTAAAACAGAGTCAATAACCTGGTGGCAGCAGGGTCTGGTGGAGACCGAAGCACTGATATGGGGGTTGAAGTTTATGACCCCCAAATTTCCCTTGATCCTGAAATCCTGGGACTTCCTGGTTTGCACGCTGCCCAGGGCTGCCAGCCTCCGGCTGTTTCAGTCACACACCCATCACCTGTGCTTCCCAGCCTGAGACTCTGCAGGGGCCCTGGGTGCCCTGTGAGAAGACCTGGGCCTTCCTCTTTGCCTCAGATACCCTCTCCCTCTTTTCTACTTGCAGGGAGGAATGATTGGCTCTTGGTGAGCTCTGTCCTGTGGTATGGGACCTGCCAGGCACATGGCACGTCCCTCCCAGGCCACCGCCTCCGAGGCTGCCCTGGCTGCCCTTCCTAAACCTGCGGCTCCGCCCCAGCTCCGCCTCCGCCCCAGCTCCGCCTCCCTGCTCAGCCCTCACGGTGCCGTCCAGGCATTTCCCTGTTTCTCTTGTTTATTTTCAGGAATGCAGGGCTCTTGGCTGTGCTGGGGGCACCTAAGACAGGCCGGGCACTGAGAGGGCCTCAGGACGCCTTTGTCTACCCAGCAGGCAGAAGGGAGCTAGAGTTGGTCTTGGCAGAATGGGCAGGGGCTGTCTGCCACGTGCTGGCTTCCCAGCATGGGCCCACCCTGACCATCTTCTTCATCTAGAACGTGGGTTAATACTGAACTCAGGACGTAAGGATTAAATGCAGTAACACGTGGCACACTCCCATGCCCAGCATGGCTCGGGCTGGGGATGAAGCAGTTAACCGCCTCGGCCGCAGGAGCGGACTTGGCAGCTGAGCGGCCCCAGAGCCTTTGCTGCCCGGCCCGCCACACCCGACCTGTCCCTCTGCCCCCGGCCCAGGGTGCAGGGACAAGGTCTGGGTGGCTGAGGGGTCCCCCCAGCCCCGCTGGCCTTCCCTTCCGACCGCCGCCACGCGGGGCGCCGCGTCCCCACGGGTCTAGACGTCCAACCAACTTCCCGGCTCCGCAGGAGCCTCTGGGGGCGCACGGGGATGGGTGGGGGCACAGCGTGGCCTCCCCGCAGGAGCCTGGCGGCGTGGAGACCCCAGGGTCGGCTTCAAAGTTCCCACGCCCGTCCCGGGTGCTGACACAGCCGACCCGCTAGCCTGTGCCGCGCTCGGAGAGCTGCAGGGCCAGCACGCCCGGGGGGCGGCCCGGAGGAGGCAGCGACACTGCACGGCCCGGGCACCCACAGCGGCTCCGACCTGCGATGAATGGGCCGCCCTCGCCCAGCTCCCCGCGCCCGGCTCCCCGCAGCCCTGCCCAGAGGCCCCGCTGCCCGCGCTCGGCTCCCCGGCCCCAGCCAGCCCGGGCGCTTCACACACTGCCCGCCGAGCCCGTGCTCGGCGCTGCCAACGCTCCGGGCAAGGCGGCGGCCCGGCCCGGCCCCAGGCGCTGGCATCCCCGCACGTCCGGCCAGGGCAGTAGAGGTCGGGGTGAGGGGGAGCCTGGCCCGGCGCTGCGAGCGCAGGGAGCGTCCCCGAGGGCGCAGGAGCGGGAGCCGGGCCGGGACCCTTGCGGGGCGCGGCGCAGCCCGGTGACACCCCCGCCCAGCATTCCAGCCCCGGCTCCCCCGGGCACCGCGCGCCCGGGCAGCGCATCCGCACTCACCTCCTCTCCGAGGCCCGCTCCGCCCGCCACGCCGGCCGCCGCCAACGAGCTCCCGGCCCCGCCGCTCCAGCGCTCAGCGGCAGAGGCGCCGTCCTCATCCCGACCGCAGGCCCGCCTGGGCCGCGCAGACGGGCCGCCCGCCCGCCGGGCACCGAGCCGCCCTGCCGCGCGCTGCGCCCCGGGGCGGGGTGGGAGGAGAGGGAGCGGCCGCGGGCGCCTCTGGCCAGCCCTGCAGCTCCAGCCCCGGGCCGGGTGCTGGGAAGGCCGGACGCCGGCCGGCGGCTGCGGGGTCTGCCCCCCGGAGGCTGGGGCGGCTTAGGTTACAAACTCCGCCGCCCCCGCACCCTCCCCCACGGCTATTTTTAGCGCTGCTTTTCCTAGGTGTTCGTTTCGGGGGACCCTCCGGCGATGGGGGACCCCAAGGCATTGCTCCCTGAACCCCCTCTCCACCCTCCCCAGCCAGCCCACTCCCAGATTGGCAGGCTTGCTGCTCAGATGGAAACGCTGGATTTAGCACAACTTAAAAAACGGCTGCCATAATTCTACCCATGTGGCTTCCAGTGGCTGCTCCGTCCCTACCCCTGGGCTCCACAGCAGCCCCCCTCCACCCCCCCGCCCCGGGTGCCCACAGAGGACACGCTCGCCTGTGCTGCTGTCTGGGGGTTGAGGGATGTCCCACCTGGCACCTGGCACCTGCCTGGTCAAGTTGGGTTTGAGTGGCCTCTGTTGGCCCTGGAAGGCACCGTAGGGAGGGGCCCATGGAGTACTTTCTCCTGGGTAGGAGCTAACATTACCCCAGACCTTCGCGTCTCCACTCCGGGGTCCTCATCCAGCCCTGGGAATGCCCCGGACTGGCCCGTGAGTTCTGCAGCATTGCTGTGGATTGGTGGGCGGTGGGGGGGTGGGTTGCCCTGGGAGCCATGCAGGCCTCTAGACAGGGAGAGGGCCTCACCAGCCAGGCGGGCAACAGCTCCATTCACAGCCAAGGAACCAAGGCCTGGAGAAGAGAAGGGACTTGGCCAACCCATCCCCAGCTATCCCAGGCAAACAGGAGGGAGGGCTGATCCCACACCGGGGTGAGTGGGCCTCCCCCAAGGTCAGGGGTGCAGGGTCAGGGGCAGCATCTGGGGACGGATTGCCCTCCCCCACTTCAGAGGATCCCAAGTCGTGAACTCGGTGGGCTTCTAAGAAATGGGGTGCCTGTGGGGACACCTCGCAGAAAGGAATGCTTTCAGAATTAGTCCTTCAGACCAAGCTCCCTGGGGAGCAGGTCCAGCATGCTTTACTCACACAAGTTCAAGTCGCACACCCTTTTAGGGACACCTTTATTATGTAAAGCAAGCCGCGGCCTCACCCATGGGCCTTCTTGTGGAGCCACTGAGTGAGCCTCCCGCCCCCCTCACCATTCTGGTCTGCCTCCTGAGGCTGTTTCCAGCCTTTCCACACATGCTGTAGAATGAACTAAAATGATCTGCACGTCACAGGCGGGGTTTCTGTCCTGGGCATCGCTGCGCACGACGTTCCTGCCAGTGGCTTGAGAACATGAACTGAACCAGGGGCAGGGGCTGAGAGGCCCCAGAGGCTCCAGGCTGGGCTCACGTTTCTGTGGTATCGTCTGGGGCCTCCAGGTCCTGGGAGCTCCCTTTCTATGGAAAATGGGGAGGAACTAAGAAACCCTCTCGAGTTAATCAGGATTTCAATCAAGCAAGTTTCTTAAAGTTTCAAGTGCTGGGGTCCCCTCGGCTCTGGACAAAGACTGCAGCGGGCGTTTCCTTCCTTGGCTTTTCCACTGCGTCTATTCTTTTTTCTAAGAAAGACTTCAATTTCCAAACCCATGTGTGTGTGTGTGTTAGTGTGTGGGGGTGAGCACATGTGAGTGTGCGTGTGTGTTCATGTGTGAGTGTATGAGTACGTGTGTGTGTGAGAATGCATATGCACATGAGTGCATGTGAGTGCATGTGAATGCGTGAGTGTGCGTGAATGCACGTGTATGTGAATGCATGAGGGCATGTGTGTGACTGCATGTGTGGGAACACATGTGAGTGTGAATACATGTGTGAGTGCATGTGTGTGTGAGCGCATGTGTGTGAATGCATGTGTGAATGTGTGTGACTGCATGTGTGCGAGTGCATGAGTGTAAACGCATGTGAGTGTGCAAATGCATGTAAGTGTGTGTACGTGCATGTGCTAGTACATGTATGAGTATATGTGAATGTATCTGTGAGTGCGTGTGAGTGCATGTGAATGCATGTGTGTGAATGCATGTGTGTGTGAATGCATGTGTGTGTGTGTGCATGTGTGTGAATGCATGTGTATGAGTGCATGTGAGTGCATGTGAGTGCATGTGTGAATGCATGTAAGTGCATGTGCGTGTGAGTGCCTGTGTGAGTGCATCTGTATGTGAATGCATGTGTGATGTGTGTGATTGCATGTGTGTGAACGTGTGAGTGAATGCATGTGTGTGTGTGAGTGCATGTGTATGTGTGTGACTGCATATGTGCAAGTACATGTGTGTGAACATGTGTGTGAGTGAATGCATGTGTGAGTGCCTGAGTGCATGTGTGAATGTGTGTGATTGCATGTGTGCAAGTGCATGTGTGTGAACACGTGTGTGAGTGAATGCATATGTGTGTGTGTGAGTGCATGGATGTATGTGTGTGAATGCATGTGTGCGTGTATGTGAATGCATGTGTGTGAGTGTGTATGTGTGTGTACATGCACGTGAGTTCTTTCCTCAGCTCTGGGGTACCTGAATGCCGCCTAGCCATGAGAAATGATAGAAGCCCTCACTCAGGCCCATGCCCAAGACCATGGTGCCAGCAGGGGATGACCCTGTGCCCATCCTGGGCCAGTCACTGTGAGAAGGACTCTGACAGCCCTGCGAGGGGGATTGCCTCTCCCCTTTCACAGGGAGGACTAGCAGCATGGCCAAGGCACGCAGAGCCTGCCCCAGAGCCACCATCCACCCCTTGCCCTGTCCCCATGCTCCACACCCACCTGCTTTGACTAACCCAGTGGCAGCGTCAGGAGCCACTTTGGGCTGTCGTCACTGGGGGCTGCCTCAGGCATCTCGTGGGTGAGGAGGGCCTGCTGCTACGCCTCCCCAGTGTGCAGGAATCAACCCGTCCCAGGTGTCCATGGTGGGAGGTGAGAATCCTGGTATCAGTGCCCCCCTGGGGGTGACTTTGCCCCAGGTGTGGCCTCCTGATTCCTGTCACTCCCCGGGTCTAGCCCCTCCAGCGCCTCTTTCCCCTCTTTGCAGACCTCAAAGCTGTCAGAGAGCAGTAAAGGGGGCCATGCCCACCCCTCCTGGGAGGAGCTGCCCGACGGGGCACCCCGTGGGGAGCAGGGCTAGGAAGCCTCCCCTGTGTGTGAGCTCAGCAGAGCTGGAAGGCTCCCGGGTGGTCCCAGCCCCTGCTTTCCAGAGGAAACTGGCCCAGCAGCCTGCTGACTCAACTTACCCATGGCCGTAGCCACTGAGCCCAGGTCTCTTGCCCTAGCCAAGCCCCCATGCTGCCCAGAGCTCCAGGCCAACCCTGGGTGGGGGGAGGTTTCCTGGGTCCCAGTGGACGTCAGGAGAGCCAAGCCACATGAGTCACCCCCTTGACTTTTGCCTGATGTAAAAATGAAATCGAGTAACCAGCGCCAGCGCGGTGGGGGGCGCGAGAGGCCGCCGACACATTCCAGGGGCGACTGTTCACTGGCACGCGAGCTGGGCGCTGATGGCAGGGGTGTGGACACCCGTCCATCCAGATGACTACCCTCCTGGAGAGCAAGGCCGCACCCCTGCCACACCTGGGCCCACACCTGCCCCAGATGAGCCCTCCAGAGAGGACACCTCCATGCGAGGAGGTTAAATCCTCTGGGAGTTTTCAAAGTGAGCTTCCCCTGTCATCTCATGGGCTCCTTAGCCCCGTTTGCTAGAAAGGGGAAACTGAGGCTGGAGGATGAAGAGCACATCCCAAAGACATGGCCTCCCTAGTCCAGGGCGGAAGTCGGGGGGAGAGCAGCTCTGGGGGCCTCTGAGCACTGGGGTCTGCACATTTGGGGGTCTGTGAGCAGACAGGTTGAGGTGCTCACAGACTCACACTCCCCATGGGGCAGGAAGCCCGCCTGGACGGCCTCTGATGAGCTCCGCCTCCCCAAGGACAGCTTCTGGGTACAGTGGGAAGCTCGTGGGGGATCATAAGCCCTCTCTTGTTACGATGTGTGCATGCACAGAGGACAGCCATCAGGGACCCCTCCAAGAACCTGCGACCTGGCTGATAAGGAGCTAATTACTTTACCACCCTGGAATTTCTGCAACACAATCAATCACCACTGTCCTCAGCAAAAACCTGTGGATTTCACCAAGCAGACCTTGAATTTGGGTCCGGGGGCTGCAGAGAAAAGGGCACAAGCAGACCCAGCCCTGATGCCCCCTGCTCCCTGCCCGCTTTGTGTGCCTGGGTGAGTCAGCGGGCTCTCCGAGTTTCTGCTTGCTTGTCTGGGAGATGGCATCATGGCACCCACCTCTCAGGAGGACACAGCTGCCCCCCAGAGGCTGTGGAGCTGCGGGCCCCCCACTCCTGGGTGGTGAACTGGGGGATCTTAGGGTATCTGGGGCAGTTGGACATAACGCGCATGTGCAAGGGAGGAGGGACAGTGGCTCTGTGGATGGGGGCCCTTGAGGGTGCAGCACCCATCCCCGGACAGACTTCCTCTCACCCTGCGATTCCCCGGGCTTCCCTAGGCCTGGTCAGGGCTGAGGCCAAACACCATTCTTTTCCTGGCATCAGAAAAAAAAACAACACCTCTAGAATACAAAAGTGGGGCTGAATAAATCTTCATCTACAGAGCACAGCGCCTGCAGGCCAGCGCTTGAGGGGTGGCTCGAGCTGCGCCCCGAAGTGGGACAGTGGGACAGGCTCACCCAGAGGAGCCTTGGAAAGTGAGAGCGGAAGGGGAAGGGAGGGCTGGAGGAGGGGGACAGGGGAGGTGGGGGGAGTGCGGAAGGGAGGAAGGACGGAGGGAAGCGCAAGGGAGGGAGCGTCAGGGCCTGCAGCCCGGCTGAGCCGGTCCAAGGAGACATTCCAGACAGATGGTGGCGCGTGACTCAGATGCCCGATGCCCGAGGCCCGAGTGTTTCTATCCCATCATCTGAATGGCTCAGTCTAGAGCAAATAGCTGGGGTGGACAGGGGTGGCCTTGAGGGCATCCTGCACAGGGACATGGGCCCACACACCCACTCAGGCCATACACACTGGCTTACACACGCACGTGCTTCTGTGTGTGGCGGGCCCAGCAGAAGAGCAGCCCGAAGCCACTAGGCCCACGGGCCAGCAGAGGGTCTGGGCACGCAGGACCCACCTTGCCCACCCTCTGTGACGCTCAGAGCAGTGTCACCTTCTCCAGGAAGCCCCCCTGCCCTGCACAGTTTTGGCTCCTCCGGGAAGCCCCCTGTCCTGCACATTCATACCTCCTCTGAGAAGCTCCCCTGCCCCCACATTCATGCCTCCTCCGGGAAGCCCCCCTGTTCCGCACGGTCATGCCTCCTCCGGGAAGCCCCCCAGCCCTGCTCAGTCTCAGCTCCTCCAGGAAGCCCCCCTGCCCCACACAGCCACGCCTCCTCCGGGACGCCCCCCAGCCCCAGCCCCACACAGTCTCAGCTCCTGCCTCCTGGGCACTTCCCAGTAGGGCTGCTTCTGGGCACACAGTGTGCTCCTGCCCCATTGCAAACACTGCTTGTGGCCTACTGTGTGCAGATAAGATACACAGGAGTGGTGGCTAACAGTGGGCTCTGGGTCGACTCCCAGCTCTGCCTCCAGCCCTGGCAAGTCCCTCCTGGGAGATGCTGAAGTGACCCAGCTGAGAGCCAGCCTACACTGGGGCCTGGCCTTCTGGTGCTCCGGCCCTCCCAGTGGCCTGAACAAACAGAGCCTTCTCCCTGCCTTACCCAGGAGGAGGCCAGGCCCTTAGGGGCCTTGGGGCATGCTGGGAGGAGGCCTGGCACCTGGGCTGGGCACACATAGCACCCTTGCCCCGCACCTCCTGGCTTCCCTGGGAGCCCCTCTGGGAATCTGAGACACGGCAGGCAGCTGGTCGCCTGGGTCCAAACCCCAGCTCCGCTGTCTGCCAGCCACGTGGCTGGGACTCTGCTTGAGGCTCAGTTTCCCCATCTGCCACGGTAACTCAGTGAATGTGCTGGGGGTGTGGGCAGCTGTTCTCTCCAGACATGCCCAGCCACAGCATCCCTGAGTCAGCCCTCGCAGACCTTCAAAATGGGAATCCTTCTAATGAAAAGAAAACACAGGCGGCTGAGACCGGCCGGCCGCGGGAACCCCAGCCAGTGGCTGGCGCATGAATGGGCCCGTTCATGGGTGGCCGCAGGGCGAGAGCCCGGGAGGAGGCACCCGGGCTGGGCCCAGGGAATGGCAGTGCCCGGGGCAGGCCCAGGGCAGGCGAGGAGAGGGACGGCGGCCACCCGCGCTGGCTGCAGCTTCCTGCCCCTTTTACCCTGGATGCCCTCTTGCACTGACCCAGCTGCGTGAAGGAGTCAGATGTCCACAGTCCGAATCACCACTGTCCTCAGCTTTTCCCTATAATCGTGCCTCCAGGGGATAAGTGTGCATTACGTTTCGCTCAGCGCAGTCATTTATCCGTGCCTGCGAGAAAGGCCTCGCAGTAAAAGGGGCATTGACGTGTGCTTTGTGTTGCTGGGGCGACTGCCGAAGGCGTGCAGACAACTGGCCGTTGTGGCCGCGCCGCGCCGTGAGCAGCGCCGTCCCTCTCCCAGCACCTGGGCCTGCACAGCCCGCCCCGACGCCGTGAATGGCCTCAGTGTGTGCGGGTTTTCTTTTCCATACCTGGCCACTGCATCTTCCAACATTCTTCAAGAAAAAATGTGGCAAGTTTCCCTGGGATCTTTTCCTCTCCAAATGGCTTCTCCACCCCGGTCCGGCCTGCACGTCAGCCAGCTCTTCTTCCCTTCAGCAACATTAAAGAAAAACTGTGCTTTCCTCTCTGCCACCTGCTGCGACAGCCCAAACAGCCGCTCCTGCTGATTTCCCGGGGGGGGGGGGGGGTGGAGCGTCGGCAGCCAGACGCTTTCCTTTGTCAGGTCTTTGAAGAGACTTGTGCAGGCTGGCCGTGCGGCTCAGCGTTCCCACCGCGGTCGGATGTGACCAGGCCGGGAGCCAGAGCAGCGCGCCTCGTCCCTGTGACGGTGCCCGGCACCCAGGAGCACTCATCTTTGTTGAATAAATGAACGAACAAAGAGATTCTCAAACGGCTGGAAGGAAACGTGGGAAGCATGAGTGGAGTTACCAGTAGGGTGATGCCTGGGTGTGCCAGTGGCCACGCCGTGACACCGTTCGTGGCAACAGTGCCAGAAGCCAGCCGGGTCTGTGCCCCTGATGGGACCCTGTGCAAGGACATGACAGGTGTTAACGTATTTTGTTCTGGTAACTCACCCAGCTTGCTGCCAAGTGGCCCAGAGCTTGCTGAGAGCAGCGCAGGAGCGGTCTGGGGCCATCCCAGCTCTTACTGGCAGGCCTTGGGGTGGTGGCTTTGGCCCTTCCTTGCGTCAGTTTCCCCATCCTCGTGCTCAGAGAGACGAATGCTGGCCTGCGTCAGGCTGGTCCTGACAGAGGTGAACTGTGTCTGCTCTCGGAATTGTTTCCGGGTGAATTCTTTTCTCCTGCACCCGTTCCCAAATGCTCACTCTGGTCTTGACTTACATTTTATAACCAGAAAAAGCCTGATAGACGATCACCCACCCCCACCCCGCACCTGCTGCAGCCTTCGGGCCCGTCCTTGCAGGGTCCTGTCCCCGCCGTGGGCACAGTCCCCGAGCTTCCATGCCTCGGCGGTTTCTGCCAATGTGGGAGCCCTGTGCTGCCTGAGGATTTCACCCATAGACTCACGACACGGGGCACTGCCGGGCATTTACCAGAGCAGGTGAAACCTTCCCATCAGCTGTGAGCTGGGAGCCGTGCCCGGGCTCCCATCACTGCTGAGCTGCCTGCAAAACCCGCACACACCTCGGGGCGCGGGTGCAGCCTCTCACAGCTCAGCCCATCGCACACGCAGCTGTTTCTTAACGAAACGCTGGGTTAGTGTGAATAAGAAAACAACGTCCTACCCATCACAAGGTTCCTGAACTCCAAGGAGTTAGGGATAAACATGGACTTGGTCATGTCATGCCCCTGCTCAGGAGCCTCACATGGCACCCCGGTGCCCGCAGCACGAATGCTGCTGAGTTGCAGACTCATAGCCTTTCCCTGGCGGGGCCCCCAGCCATGTTCCTGGTCTCTGTGCCTCTTCTTCCCTGCCTCCCCAACTCAGGCTCAGGCCACCTGAGCTGCTGCCCTTTCGTCTCTAACACCTCACTCATTCTGTACGTGATGTTTCTCCTCCCTGGAATCCCTCCCTGGCTGTCAGCTTTGCCAAACTAGCGAACTCCTATCCAGCCTTCAAGACCCATTCAGAAGTCACCTCCTATGCTTCCTCCTTGTCTTTTGGCACACATATGTCATACTGTGTCCTATATCTGGGCATGCCCTGGCCCCCCTTGCTGGACCACAGGGTACCAGGCCTTACTTCTGTCCACCCTACACCTCAGACAGTGCCTGACTCCAAGCAGGGCTCCGTGATCTGTGATGGGTGAGGTCTATTCTTTCATTCCTCGCCACACGCTATGTTCATTCCTCATCCTAGAATGGCTCATATCTCTGACACCTGAAGTCTTTTTGTTTTTTTGTTTTTTTTTGAGACAAGGTCTTACTCTGTTGCCCAGGCTCTTCAGTGATGCAATCTTGGCTCGTGGCAAACTTTGTCTCTGCCTCCCAGGTTCAAGCGATTCTCTTGCCTCAGCCTCCCAAGTACCTGGGATGATAGGCATGCATCACCACGCTCAGCTAATTTTTGTATTTTTAGTATTAATGGGTGTTTGCCATGTTGGCCAGGTTGGTCTCGAACTCCTGGCCTTGAGTGCTCCACTCACCTCAGCCTGCTGGGATTATAGACATGAGCCACCGAGCCCTGCTGTCTCTTCTCTCCTCCAAAACCTGCTCAAGACTCCTCCCCTGCAGGAAGCCCCGTTCTTGACCCAGTGTCACTGTGTGATGTGAGCAGGTCTATGGAGCATCAGAGAATGTCAGCACCAGAAAGCCTCTTGAGGGTGGTCTACTCCAGACATTTCACTTTACAGGTGAAGAAACTGAGGCCCAGGGAAGGAGAGATGATGTGTGGGGCACAGTCAGGGCGGGACCAGCTCTCTCAAGGGGACTCTGTGTTCTGCATGAACTCCCTGTATGCCTCCACACAGGGGCAGCCCCGCTGTCTCATCAACACCCCACTGGGGTGAGAGAGACACTGGCTCTCCAGGTGCCCTGGCTTCATTCTGCTCCCCTACTAAAGCACCTAACACATCCCGTCACACGATGAGACTCCTGCAAGCCATACACCAGGGAGCCAGGCATCCCTGGCAGAGTGGGACTGTGGCCAGTGCAGGAAGGGCCCTGTCAACTGCCAGCCAGGTGACTTTGGGCAAGTCTCATTTCCTCTTAGAGCCCCAGTCTTCTTTTTTGAAAAACAGAGGTGACAAAATAGAGGCTGACGCCTCAAGCAGTGTCAGGAGGGTGCAATGAAACAACGTAAAGTAACTAAAAGAGTGCCTGGCGCTGAGCCGCGGCGTTCTGTCAGGTCAGGATGGGACGAAGATGGTGGTGGCGATGATGGTGGTGATGGTGATGGTAAAGATGGTAAAAATGGTGATGCTGATGGTGGTGATGGTGGTGATGACGATCGTGGTAACGGTGATGATGGGGATGGTGATGATGATGGTGCTGGTGATGGTGTTAATAGTAGTGATGATGGTTAAGATGATGGTGTTGGTGGTGATGATGGTAGTGATGATGGTTAAGATGATGATGATGGTGATGATGATGGTGATGGTCGTGATGGTGTTGGTGTTGGTGGTGATGATGATGGTGATGATGATGGTAGTGATGGTGATGGTGATGATGATGATGGTGATGGTGATGGTGGTGATGATGATGGTGATGGTGATGTTAGTGATGATGATGGCGATGGTGGTGATGGTGTTGGTGTTGGTGGTGATGATGATGGTGATGATGATGGTAGTGATGGTGATGGTGATGATGATGATGGTGATGGTGGTGATGATGATGGTGATGGTGGTGATGATGTTGGTGGTGATGGTGATAATGGTGGTAATGATGGTGGTGTTGATGTTGGTGGTGATGATGGTGAAGATGATGGTAGTGATAGTGTCGGTGGTGATGATGGCGATAATGATAGTGATGATGGTTAAGATGATGGTGTTGATGGTGTTGGTGGTGATGATGGTGATGGTGATGATGGTGATACTGGTGATGGTGGTGATGATGGTGGTGGTGATAATGATTGTGATGATGACGGTAGTGATGGTGATGGTGATGATGGTGATGATAGTGGTGATGGTGATAATGGTTATCATGGTGGTGATAATGGTTAAGATGATGATGGTGATGGTGGTGATGATGGTGATGATGATGGTGATGATAGTGGTAGTGGTGACGATGGTGATGGTGAAGATGACGGTGGTGATGGTGTTGGTGGTGATAATGGTGATGGTGATAATGGTAGTGATGATGGTTAAGATGATGGTGATGATAATGGTGATGATGGTGATGATGATGGTAGTGATGTTGATGGTGATGATGGTGGTGATGGTGATAATGGTTATCACGGTGGTGATGATGGTTAAGATGATGGTGTTGGTAGTGATGATGGTGATGGTGATGGTAGTGATGATGTGATTGTGATGATGATGGTGATGATGGTGGTGATGGTCATAATGGTTATCACGGTGGTGATGATGGTTAAGATGATGGTGTTGGTAGTGATGATGGTGATGGTGATGGTAGTGATGGTGATAATGGTGGTGATGATGGTGATGGTGATGATGATAATCTCACAGAGTAGTATACTGAAAACACCAAATTAAGCAGAGCAAATGTGTTGATGTCACTGAGAACAAGCAACCAAGCTGTGGTGTTGGTGGCTGGCTAGGTTCACTCAATGGTTACATCACTGAGGAAGAGCTAGAACAAGAAATGCCAAATTCTCAAAACCAACCCTGCTCTGAGCATGAGCGTGAATGTGTTTTGTTCATAGTATGACTTTCTGGCTGAGATCTAGAACTGGATTGGAGCTCTGCCTCTATGAGCACGCCTCGCAGCTTCGGGCAAATCCCTTCACCTCCCTGAACTTTGGTTTTCCCATCTGTCACATGGTGATGATCAAACCTGCCTGGCCTGTATCATGAGGTTACTATGAGGACTGAACTGGGGACACTTGCCACCCCCTTTGTCAAAAACTATGGGAAACCGATTGCTCACATATGTGGCTGTGCATGGGTTTCAGGATAAATTAGCATCTCCCATCCTGGATTCTCCTAATTGTTTATCTATCAGAGCACTGTATGTGCCTAGTATTGACTAACGCCTCTTTCTGTCTCAGAAGAGACCAGGTTGGTTTCTCAGACTGAGGAGCCTGCCATGTTTGTGGGAAGCTGTATCAGTGAGTCTTTGCTGTGTAACAGCCAGCCCCAAAGTTAGCGGCTTAAATAGTAACTTGATTATTTCTCATGGTTCAGAGGAGCACACGAACAATTTTCTGGCTTAGGCCAGCCTGTCTGATATCTGCATTCAACCGGACACATGGCTGGGGCTGGAGGGTCTAATGGTTGACTTGCTGTGAGCTGGGTGACAGGAATGACTGGGCCACATGCCTCCCATCCTCCAGCAGGTAGCCGGGCTCACTCACACTCCTGATTCCTCAGGGGAAAGTCATGGATTACAGGGCTCACACGCTCAGCGAGAGAGCAACGCCCACGAGCAAAGCTTTCCAACCTCTTTCTGCTTACATCACCCTCGGTACTGCCCCATCGCCAAAGCCAACCTGAAGGGATGGAGAGAAAGACTCCAATCTCTAAGGGAGGGACCACAAAGTCACCTGCCCTGCCCACAGCTCAGTCTCAGACTTCTGGTCTCCACGCTGCAGGGACAGATTGCTGCTGTGTTCACTCGCCCAGTTTGTGGTCATTTGTCACAGCAGCCCCAGAAGGCTCACACACTTCAGGACTCAGGACTGGGCCCTGGACACGCACATGTGACATACTTAAGACACGCAGCGGCCCAGTCACATGGGACGTCCAGCCCTGCAAGGAACTGAGACGCGAGGGGACAAGACCAGATAGTCTTCCTTTGCCGATCACCTGAGGCGCAGGGCATGTGGGTCCCAGGGCTCACGTGGAGATGGACAGTGAGCACGCACACGCTGCTAAAGTCTGAAACCTTCCTCTGTTCTGGCAACTCTGTGTCATGACTTTCCCTTGAGGAATAACGAGGGGCCCATGGTGAGGGGGGCCAGCCCCATGCTCTTCATGGTATCAGAGTGGGCAACAGTCTGCACAAATGCCCACAACAGGCGAACGTCTGCATAAAACGCTCTCCCCAGAAGATGCTGCAGAAGGCTTGTTCCCACGGACACTGGAAATCGTGCCTAACAGCAGTGTGTAAAATGCTGGTTATAAGAGACGTCTGCACTGATTTTGTTAAAAGGCAGGAAAAAGAAGCTGATGCTTCCAGGAACAGGAGAACACAGGCTGCAGTGAGAAGGGCTGCGGCCACGTCCTGGCCACAGGATCAAGGGGAGTTTTAAAATTTCCCCGTTTGGGCTTTGCTGGAGTGTCCAAACTTTGTGTAAAGAACAGGTATTATTTTTGAAACGGAAAACAAAGCAATTAAAAGCAGTGGCCTCTGTCCAAGTCGTCGAAGCCACGCTCAGGGAGGTGGGTCCCCAGGAGGGGAGGAGCAGACACTGTGGTTTCTGAGGGTGCGGCGGGAACGGATGTTGAGACTATGTCACTGTCCCCGGAAGCTGGGCTGGGGGCTGTGGGGGTGGCTTCTGTGATGGAGCTCTGCTGGGGCCGGGGGCCGTGGGGGTGGCTTCTGTGACGGAGCTCTGCTTGGTCCTCCCAGGCTACTTTCCACCCAGCCCTGAGAGAATCTGCCTTGTCATCTGAGAAATGGCAGTGGGGACAGTGTCACCCCTCAGAGTCACCGTAAGAGTGTCCACATACCCAGGGACTGCTTGTCAACCTGACTCACGACATTCGCCTCCTGCCTCAACTTGAGGGAGCTAGGCTCAGAGAAATGAAGTGACCTGCCCTGGGTCACACGGCAATGGGCCATGGGCTGACATGTTGCCCTGCTGTGTTCTCGTCACATGGCTTGGGTGCCCCCTGCAATGGAGAAGTGGGGAGAGGAGCCCATGCAGACCCCAGCCTACTGGGCTGCCTCCATCCTGCCAGCCAGGCAATGCCAAGAAGCCCCAGGAAGAAGCAATGGGGCTTCAGTCCCAACAGGTGGCTTTGTACATCATTTGCATTTATTTGCATGTGGCATCCCAAGGGCAGTGGTGCATGTGCTGGGCATCCTGCCTACCTGGAAGGAGGGGTTTATTTCCCAGGGTGGGTAGGAGAGGGGAGTCCATGGCTCAGAGCTTTCTGGAGAGACTGCAGGGCCACCTCCTGCTGCAAAGCTGGGCCACTCCCCATGTTCCCCCAATGACTCCGAGGAGGAGAGGGTGGCAGCTTCAGGGACCTGCTGCCCAGGCCTTTTTTTTGTTTTTGAGACAGAATCTTTCCCTGTCACCCAGGCTGGAGTGCAGTGGTGTGATCTCAGCTCAGTGCAACCTCCGCCTCTCAGGTTCAAGCAATTCTCCTGCCTCAGCCTCCCGAGGAGCTGGGACTACGGATGCCCGTCAACACGTCCGGCTAATTTTTGTATTTTTAGTAGAGATAGGGTTTTACCATGTTGACCAGGCTGGTCTTTAACTCCTGACCTCCAGTGATCTGCCTGACTCAGTCTCTCAAAGTGCTGGAATTACAAGTGTGAGCCACTGTGCCTGGCCTGCCGAGGCCTTTGAGAAGGAAAACAAGGAGCTCAGTGAGCAGGTGGCACTGCTGAGGCCACACTTTCCCAGGCCACAGTCTCCCAGGCCACGGTCTCCCAGGCCACGGCCTCCCAGGCCCATGCTCTCTTAGGCTACTCTCTCTCTCAGGCCACGCTTTTCTGGGCCAATCTCTCGCAGGGCCATGCTCTCTCCAGGTCACACTCTCCCCAGAGTCTGCTCCCAGCCAATGATCAAGGCCTGTTCTCAGAGACGGAGAAGCCAGATGGTTTTAGGAAACTTCCGAAGAGGAAGGATGGAGCTCTCCACTTCTCAGAGCCCCCACCTCGCAGAGCCCCTGCAAGGAGCTCCACCACTATCAGAGCTGGCTTCTCTGCTGACGGCTCAGGGATGGCATCCAGGCCCCAGGAGGGCACCTGTACCCTGTCCTACATGTGCGGCTCTTGGCCCCTCCTCGGTACTGGCTGCTGGGTTCCATGGAGGCTATGACTGGCTCCGGGCTCCAACCCAGAGACCCGGTCACTGACCAGAAGGACACAGCAACCGATGCCAAGCTCCCTCCTGGGCAGCAGCGAGACCCAGCATCAGCTGAAGGAGCAGGCTTGTTTGCGTTTGATATAAGCGAGGGATTGTTCTCTGCCCTCGCCGCTATTATGCGAAGGCAAGTCCTAAAATAATATTGGATTTCCTCTCTCATCCTGTGCAGGGAGGACACTCATCTGGAATGGAGCTGGGATCGGGCGTGCTTTCGTCTGTGGGCACTGGGGTAAGAATGCGGGTCTCTGTGCTTGCCGTGGAGCTGGCGCTGATGCTGACGCTGGCCCAGTCTCACCGGTTCGGCAGTGTGGGGGCTGCTTTGGAGAGGGATGTTTTTGTTTTTTAATAAATATATCTCTTGGAAAGCTGGCCTCTTCGTGGAATTGTTCAGAATTCCAGATGGGGCCATGAGCCGGGGACCCCAGGGACCGGAGCCAGTGACCAGCTGATGAGCAGCTGCCAGTCAGGCTCAGGTTGGCGCCCAGGGGTGTGGGGCCTGGTGCGTAGTGGAGGTCACTGCATGCCTGGGCTTGACTCCAGCACACAGAACGCTCACACAACCACCTTTCTGTGGTCTTGGCTTCCTTGCTTTGATTTCTAAATTCCTGTTTTAGTTCATCATAGGGGCTGGGATGTGCCCTTCCTTCCAAAGCCCTCAAAGTGGCCTCTGTGTCTGCTGTTGTGGCAAGTGTTCTGGTACCCTGTGTCCTGGGAGAAGGAGGCGGAGGTTGGCCTCCGTCACCTATCCTCGTGCAGGGGAATCAAGGCTCCATCACTCACTAGTTCTGGGACTCTGAGCCTAACCTCTCTTGTGCCTTAATTTCCTCATCTGCAAAGTGGGCTTGGGACGCTTGCCTTGAAGGACTGAGTCTTGCCTATGATGACTGAGACAAGAGCACAGGGCCCAACATCTAACTCAGTATATGCTGCTGCTGATGTTAAAACTAAGAACTTGGTATACAGTTGGAGCTCAATAGGGTATTTTCTTTCATTCATCTACTTAGCAAACATTTGCTGAGTACCCACGGGAGTCAGAGTCCACGACAGGCACTGAGGGGACACAGAGGGGGAAGACATGGATCTTGCCCTCAAGTGAAGGTGGTGATGGTGATGAAGACAATGATGTTGACATTGATGGTGGTGGTGAGGATGCTGGTAATGACAGAGGTGTCAGTGAAGTGATGACAGAGACCACGTTAGTGCTGTTACTGCTCATGATGGTGGTGATGATGGTGATGATGGTGATGATGGTCTTGGTGATGGCGATGGTGGTAATGATGGTGTTGATGGTGTAGGGGTGACAATGATGATGGTAATGATGATAATGGTCTTGGTGATGATGATGGTGGTGGTGATGGTGATGATAATGGTCTTGGTGATGATGATGGCGATGATGGTGGTGGTGATGGTGTTGATGGTGTGGGGGTGACAATGATGCTGTAATGATGGTAATGGTTATTGTGATGATGATGGTGATGATGATGGTCTTGGTGATGACAGTGATGATGATAATGGTCTTGGTGACGGTGATGGTGGTGGTGATGGTGACGATGATAGTCTTGGTGATGATGGTTGTGATGATGGTGTTGATGGTGTGGGGGTGACAATGACAATGGTAATGATGGTAATGGTTATGGGGATGATGATGGTCTTGGTGATGATGATGGTCTTGGTGACAATGATGGTCATGATGGTGTTGATGGTGTGGGGGTGACGATGATGATAATGATGATAATGGTTATGGTGATGGTGGTGGTGATGACAGTGGTGGTATTGGTGATGATGGTAATGGTGATGATGATGGTGATGGTCTTGGTGATGATGATGGTGGTGATGGTGTTGATGGTCTTGGTGATAATTGTCTTGGTGATGGTGGTCTTGGTGATGATGGTCATGATGGTATTGATGGTCCTGGTGATGATGGTCTTGGTGATGATGATGGTCTTGGTGGTGATGATGGTGTTGATGGGGGTGACAATGACGATGGTAATGATGGTAATGGTTATGGTGATGGTGGTGACTGGTGGTACTGGTGATGATGATGGTAATGGTGGTGATGATGGTGAGATGATGATGGTGGTGGTGATGGTGGTTGTGATGACAATGATGATGGTGGTGGTGAAGGTGATGACGGAGGTGAAGGTGATGGTGGAGGTGA
>NW_016107474.1:5915079-5915464 GCF_001604975.1 Cebus imitator | reverse complement strand
GGTGAAGGTGATGATGGAGGTGAAGGTGATGATGGAGGTGAAGGTGATGGTGGAGGTGAAGGTGATGGAGGTGATGGTGATGATGGAGGTGAAGGTGATGGTGGTGGTGAAGGTGATGATGGAGGTGAAGGTGATGGAGGTGATGGTGATGATGGAGGTGAAGGTGATGGTGGAGGTGATGGTGATGATGGAGGTGAAGGTGATGTTGGAGGTGAAGGTGATGGTGGTGGTGAAGGTGATGACGGAGGTGAAGGTGATGATGGAGGTGATGGTGATGTTGGAGGTGAAGGTGATGGTGGTGGTGAAGGTGATGATGGAGGTGAAGGTGATGATGGAGGTGAAGGTGATGGTGGAGGTGAAGGTGATGATGGAGGTGAAGGTGATG
>NW_016107474.1:5906866-5913291 GCF_001604975.1 Cebus imitator | reverse complement strand
GGAGGTGAAGGTGATGGTGGAGGTGAAGGTGATGACGGAGGTGAAGGTGATGACGGAGGTGAAGGTGATGATGGAGGTGATGGTGATGGTGATGACGGAGGTGAAGGTGATGATGGAGGTGAAGGTGATCGTGGAGGTGAAGGTGATGGTGGAGGTGATGATGATGATGGTGATGATGGAGGTGAAGGTGATGGTGGAGGTGAAGGTGATGACGGAGGTGATGGTGATGGTGGAGGTGAAGGTGATGGTGGAGGTGAAGGTGATGACGGAGGTGATGGTGATGGTGGAGGTGAAGGTGATGGTGGAGGTGATGGTGATGGTGGAGGTGAAGGTGATAACGGAGGTGAAGGTGATGGTGGTGATGATGGTTATAGTGATGATGATGGTGGTGCTGGTGATGATGATGGGATGATGGTGACCTCACATTTGTCACCACTATATACCAGGGCTTGTACTGAATGTATTGTCTACATTATCTTAATTATAACACACAGTAGACTGTGGGGGGAAAACCAGAAGGCTGCAGATTTCTGCAGGGGGTGCTGTCACCATGTGTGTATATGGCTGGTTGGAGGCAGTAGAGAAGGATTTAGTGGGGAGGCACAACTCAGTTTGGGCAGGATTTGGCAGTCTCTGTCTGGTAGCTTGTGTGGCAGCATCGCCCCTGCCCTGATAAGGTAAATGGGACCCTTGGCCTCTGTCACTTACCCCGGCCACAGCAAAGGACTCCAAGGCTGGTGAGGACACCTACAGCCACACTCAGCCCTAAAGCCACACCAGTGCCATGGAGCAGCCTGGCTCCTGCTCAGGACCCTCTGGCAGCAAGTGTCAGAAAACCTGGCCCAAACGGCCCAGCAGAGAAAAGGCAATGCTGGGCTCACAAAACTGGAAAGCCCAGGCACAGCTCAGGGCTTCTGCTGGCCGGCTCTAGGCTTCTTTTCCAGCAGAGCCCTGCCCCTGGCAGCAGAATGACAGTCCCCCCCATGCTAGCCACATGCCTGCCACCTCCTGGTCCAGCAGCAGATGGGTGCCTGGCCCCTTCTGACAGTCCCAGAAGACATGCCTGACTGCTGTCCGTAGCGGGTTCCATGCCCATCCCAGTGGCCAGGGAAATGGCGCTCTGATTGGGGTGAACTGTGGGCCACCAGGGAGCCATGGGTGGAGCCAACACCTGGCCAATCCCTAGAACATGAGTAGAGCAACATAAACCAGAAAAAGCTGGATGTTGGGAGTTAAACACAGCTAATATCTGGCGCACAGGCACCGCTTCCATCCTGCAGATAGGAAAATTGATGCCTGGAGGTCTGCCTGAGATTACTCAGCTAACGATTAGCTGGGCTGAGACTCGACTCAGGGATCCCAACACAATGCTATTTCATTTTCCCCACATGCAATCGGAAAATGAAATTCAAAAATTGGTACCATTTGAAGTAACATCGTAAAACATCAAATACCCAGGAATAAACTCGTGAAAGATGTGTAAGCCTTTTTATTTATTTATTTTGAGACGGAGTCTCACTCTGTTGCCCAGGCTGGAGTGCAGTGGTGTGATCTTGGCTCACTGCAACCCCCGCCCCTCAGGTTCAAGCAATTCTCATGTCTCAGCCTCCCAAGTAGATGAAATTACAGGCTCCTGCCACCACGCCTGGCTTATTTTTGTATTTTTAGTAGAGACGGGGTTTTGCCACATTGTCCGGGCTGGTCTCGAACTTCTGACCTCAAGTGATCTGCCCACCTCGGCCTCCCAAAGTGTTGGGATTATAGGTGTGAACCACTGTGCCTGACTATGCATATAACCTCCGAGGTTATATGCAAGACTTTTATGCAGAAAATGACATGATATCACTGAGAGAAATTAAGAAATTAAGCCCAAATAAGTGTAGGGCTATGCCATATTCAGGGACTGCAAGGCTCTAATGGAAAGATGTCTATTCTTTTCAAATTGATCTCTGGATTAAACGCAATCTCAATCTAAATCCCAGCAGCTTGATTTTTTTTTTTTTTTGAAGCCAACAAGCTGATTCTAGAATTTGTGTGGAAAAGCAAGGGAACAATAATGGCCAGACAAAATAAAGAACATGCTGGAAGGCTTCCACCACAACATATGACTTCCTCCGAGGTTAAAGCAATGAAAACAGTGATATTGGCACAGGCATAGGCCAAAGTAACAAAATTTGGAATTTAGAAACAGATCCACACATATACAGTCACCTGGTTGATGACAGAGGTGCCAACGAATTATTACAGGGGAAATGACAGCATTTTCAGCAAATGCTGCTGGGTCAGCTCAGTATTGAATGTTGAGCCCTGTTCAATATACCAAAAACTCAATGCCAGAATCTCAGCTCTAAGAGTGAAAGGTAAAATAACGAAGCTTCCAGAAGGTAATATAAAAAATATATTTGTGCCCTTGGGATAGGCAATGATTTAATAGGACACAAAAACACTGGTTATAAAGGAAAAGACTGATAAATAAAAGTGCATTGAAATTAAAATCATCCGTTCATCAGCAGACACCATTAAGAGAGTGACATGCAGACCACAGGTCCGGCTTCTGCTAATGGCCAAGCAGCCCCTTCTAGAGCAGTCTGCCTACAGGTAATAACAATAAACTGCAGACAAAATACCAGAAAACAATCACCCAAGGATGCTAGAGATGGAATGAAGGCAGGCCGACGTTGGAGAGTATCCGCACATAAGAAAGGGATGAGTGTTTATGGTGTTTCCTGGGTTTTACAGATTTTGGTCTGAGAGAAGACTCTAGTCTCTGCCACGTGGGGAAGCTAAAACTCTGATGCAAAACCTGTCGTCTTGCTGGGTGGAAGAGCCTGAAGATGGAGATCAGGGCAGCTACAGACACTGAAAACTGAGGAGGGGAGACCCACATGGGAAAAAATCCTGTATTTAAACTTTGCCAGCACATCTGGCTGACTCCCCCAAGCCACACATGAGTAGGGTGGACCCCAAGCAGTCTGGCTGGGATCAAGATTTGAGCTGTCATCTGCAACAGAGGAGACACATTCCTTTCACTTTGAGTTTATCGAACTTACATGCTTGCTGTCTGGAGGCATCACTCTTTGGAGGCACACAGCAGAATCTAGAGGTTCTAAAATATATCTCTTACAATGTCCAGAATAAAATAAAAAATTACCTGACATGTTAAAAAAAAAAAAAAACAACAAACTAGAAGAATGTGACACTTTCTCAAGTGCAAAGACATCAACAGAGACCAAGCCTGCTATGACCTAGAGGCTAGAATCAACAAACTTTTTTAAAGCAGTTCTTTTACTAGGCTCAAGGTTGTAAAGGAAATTATGCTTGTAATTAATAAGAAAAGACAGAAAGCCTCAAAAGAAAACCTGAAACTATAAAAAGGAAACAAGTAAAAATCTAGAACTAACATATATAAAATCTGAAAGTACAGATTTGCTGGATGGACTATAGAGTAGAATGGAGATGACAAAGACAAAAATCCATAAGCTTGAACATAGATTAATGGAAATTATTTAATCCTAGATAAAGATGGAAATCCAAATTAACACAGCCTTACAGACCTACAGGAAAGTATCAAAAGGTCTGCTACTGTGTAATTGGAGTCTCAGAAACAAAGGAGGGCGAGAATGGCTCAAAAATTATTTGGAAAAATAGCAGTTAAATTTTTCTGGCCAGGCATGGTGGCTCATGCCTATAATCACAGCACTTTGGAAGGCCAAGGTGGGCAGATCACCTGAGTTCAGGAGTTCGCGACCAGCCTGGTCAACATGGTGAAACACTGTCTCTACTAAAAATACAAAAAAAATTAGCCGGGCATCATGTGTGCATGCCTGTAGTCCCAGCTACTTGGGAGGCTGAGGCAGGAGAATTGCTTGTGCCCAGGAGGAGATCGTTGCAGTGAGCTGAGATAGTGCCACTGCCCTTCAGCCTGGGCAACAGAGCAAGACTCTGTCTTAAAAAAAACAAAAAACAAACAACTTTTTTTCTCCAGGCCGGGTGTGGTGGCTCATGCCTGTAATTCCTGGCTAACATGGTGAAACCCTGCCTCTACTAAAAAATACAAAAAATTAGCCAGGCATGGTGGTGGACACCTGTAATCCCAGCTACTTGGGAGGCTGAGGCAGGAGAATCGCTTGAACCCAGGAGAGGAGGCAGAGGTTGCAGTGAATTGAGATCACGTCATTGCACTCCAGCCTGGGTGACAGACAGATATTCAATTGCAAAAAAAAAAAAAAAATCTCCAATTTGGTGAAAGATACATTTACAGCTATAAGAAAGTCACTGGACCCAAAGCAAGAAGAATATAAAGAAGCTATGCTCAGGCATATCATAGTCAAACTTCTGAAAACTGAAGATAAATGTCACCAAAAATCCAGGGGAATAATGATCCAAATTTCCACTAAATCCTCATTAAAAACACCAGAAGTCAGAAGATAGAAGAATAACATCTTTAAACTGATGACTGAAAAAAAAACCTATAAACCCAGAATTTTATATCCAGCAAAAACATCCTTCAAGAATGAAAGTGAGATGATATTTTTGTATAAAAGCAAGCTAGAGAATTCATCAGCAGCTGACCTATGTTATAAGCAAATAGTGAACAAACTTTTCAAGGCTGAAGAGATAGGAATTCAGATAGAAATTCAGATCTTCTGGAGGAAATGGAGAACATCAGAAATGGGAAATACATGGGTAAAGAGTGTGAGGATGGGAGCAGAGCTCTTTCCAAATTTTGACATTCTATGCAGAAACCAGGAGCCAGAAATTAATCTTACAATTGTACAGCAGTTCCAAGGACAATCTTACCAGAATTTTTCAGTAGAAATTGACAAACTGATTCTAAAATTGATAGGAAAACATAAAGGACCAAGAATATCCAAAGCAACGTTGAAAAGAACAAAGATGAACAATTTAAACCAGCTGAATTTCAGAACCAATCTAAAGCTATAGAAGCCAGACAGAAGAACTGAGACAGCAGTCAATAAATGGATCAATTAACAGAATGGACAATTCAGGAACAGACACACACTTATGTAATGATTTGTTTTTCAACAAAAGTGTCAACTCGATTCAATGGTGAATCTTCCAACCAATGGCATGGGCACAGCCGGGTATCCCCACATCCCAGACTCAGTCACGATAAACACAGATCTAAAGGCTAAAACTCTCATGGTTAAAAGAAGGAAATTTAGATGAATAGCTTCACAACTTGAGGGCTGGAGAAACTTTCTTAGGACATGAAAAGCAAGATCATATGAGAAAAATATTTATGTTAGATTTCAATGAATAAAAAACTAGTGCTCATGAAAAGTCACCACTGAGAAAATGAATAGGCAAGATGCAAACTAGGAGAAAGTATTTTCAAAACACCTATCTGACAAAGCACTGGTATCCAGGACATATGAAGAGTTAGGACAGAAAATTTCTTAAATGGGCAAGTAATTTGAAGAGACCTTCACAAAGGAAGATATACAAATGGCCCAGACACGTGAAAAGGCGTCAATGTCGTGGTCTTCAGGGAAACGCAGAATCTCTCTGATCTGGTGTTTTAATTTTTCCGTCGTAGCTTAGTTTCCCCTGTTCTAGATCTTTATATAAATACATAAATAGAATCATACACTGTGTGCCACCTCGAGGGCACAGGTCCCCAGTCCCCAGGCCTGTTAGGAACGGGGCCACACAGCAGGAGATGAGCAACAGGTGAGTGAGGGAAGCTTCACCTGTGTTTGCAGCCGCTCCTCATGGCTTGTGTTACCACATGAGCTCTGCCTCCTGTCAGACCAGTGGCAGCATATCTCACAGGAGCGTGAACCCTCTTGTGAATTGCACACACGAGGGATCTAGGCTGCATGCTCCTTATGACAATCTAATGCCTGATGATCAGTCACTGTCTCCCATCACCCCTAGATGGGACTGTCTAGCTGCAGGAAGACAAGCTCAGGCCTCCCCTGATTGTACATGATGATGAGCTGTATACTTATTATGTTTTGTGATGTAATAATAGAAATAATGTGCACAATAAATGTCATGTGAATCATCCAAAACCGCCCCCTCTGCCTGGTCCATGAAAACATTATGTTCCATGAAACCAGTCTCCGGTGGTTAAAATGTTGTAGATCGCTGCTCTAGAGGGTGTTGGGGGGCGTGGACTGCCTTTGAGGGAGCATGCGGGCACTGTCTGGGGAGATGGAGTTCTTCTGCACCTTGGCAGGTTTTAGGTTATTTTGTTGGACCTCACTGCATGACACACTGGAGCTGTCCATTTCACTGCATGTAAAGTTCCCTTGAAAATAAAGTTAAGGCCGGGCCTGGTGGCTCACGCCTGTAACCCCAGCACTTTGGGAGGCTGAGGCAGGTGGATCACCTGAGGTCAGGAGTTCAGGACCAGCCTGGCCAGCATGGTGAAACCCCATCTCTACCGAAATACAAAA
>NW_016107474.1:5879208-5906846 GCF_001604975.1 Cebus imitator | reverse complement strand
AAAAAAAAAAAAAAAAAAAAAAAAAAAAAAGAAAAGAAGAAAAGGAAAACAAAGTCAAGATACAAATATTGACCTTTCTGTTAATGATGTACATGTTGAAATATTTTGAGCAATGTGTATTACTGTCTGCAACTTACTTTGAAATGCATCAAAAAATAAGATGAACTGATGGAAAGAAAGATGGACAGAGGCATGATAAGGTCTACTCAATGTTAATTCTAGAATCCAGGTGGCAGGTGTGTGGATCGTGACTGAGGGATTCTTTCAAACTTTCCAGATATTTGAACATTTTCAGATCCAATGTTGGGGGGAAAAAGAAAAAATAATGTAAGCCACAGAGTTGAAAGAATACACGTGCAATGCTTTTTTTTCCCCAACAAGACTGGTATCCAAAAAGTATTTTTCAATACTTCTAAAATCAATATGAAAAAGACAGAGAACATCTTAGGTAAGGAGACTACAACCTGAGCAGACGCTTCACAAAAACGGCTATCCCGAAGGCCAGCGGTGCTGCAGAAAGTTCACAACGTCTTTACGCAGCAGCGAACAGTAAATCAAAACTCCGTTCCACACAAACCGAATGACTCAAATGAAAACACAGCTCAACGGAGCACAAAACCGGACGCCAAATGTGGGCTAGGATCCCAAGCCACCTGAACACTCCCATGGTGCTGGTGCAGCATAACTTGCCACAGATTCTCGGAATATCTCTTTGACAGCATCTTCGGGGCAGAGCGTCTGCACAGCCAATGACTCAGTGATTCTACTTCTAGGGAGGAGCCCAGCAGAAGCAAGTCAACACTTACGCTCCCAAGAGCTGTCCAAGAAGGTCCACGGCCTGCCAGGCAGAAGAACCTGAGACTGGAAGCGTCCCAGGTGTCCATCAAGGGCAGAAATGACAAGAAAAGGTGGGGCTACCTGGGCATGATGGCACGCGCCTGTAGTCCCAGCTACTCGGGAGGCTGAGGCAGGAGAATCGCCTGAACCTGGGAGGCGGGGGTTGCAGTGAGCCGAGATCACGACACTGTACTCTAGCCTGGGCGACAAAGCGAGACTCTGTCTCAAAAAATAAATAAATAAATAAATAAAATAAATAAATAAAATAAATTAAAAACAAAGGAACAGTGGTGCCTTCAACAGTGGAACGCCACACACCACAGGATGGGACGAGCCTGAGACCTGGTGTTCTCTGAAAGAGAGGCAGACACAAGAGGGCCCGCTCCGTGTCATTCATGGAAATAAAATTCAGCATCAGAGCCTGACCTGGGTGGGAGTGGGCAGGCTCGCGCTGCCTCTAGGGAGGATTCCTGGATCCCGGAATGTTTGCGCCTCAGTGTTCGTTACATGGGTGGGCAGGTTCATGTTGCAGGCATTCGGTCGTGCGGTTTTCCACACATAAATGATCCTGCAATCCAGGAAATGCAGCAGCCCCCAGAGGACTCCCTTCATCATGCTCTGCCCGCGACGGCCCCTGGAACCTGGGTGGGAAGACCAGGCCCAGCTGGGTGTGGACCTTCCAGCTGCAGGGCAGTGGTGGGGATCGGAGGTCCGAGCCCGTGGGTGTGGGGGGTCTGCGCTGAGTCTGTTTGCTTAGCTGAGCCTCCTCACAATGCCCGCCTCTGTTCTTCCCGGCCTGACGCCCACGCTGCAGCTCAGGCCGGCCAGGGGCCTGGGGGAGGTGGGGTTGGGAGCAGCCCACGCGGGAGCGGAGCTCACCCCGCATGGAGCCTGGATCTTGAGGCCGCCTGCCCCAGCCCCCTGCGGCGTGGAGGGTGCCTGCAGGAGGGGAGCTGCTTGCTTTCGCCACGGCCTCCTGACAGGCGCCACCTTGGGCTCCCTCCGGCCTCACTTGTCCACACCTCGTGGTCTGAGTCACTCGCTTAATAAGAACCACAGTTTGGGAAACAGTTAGGCATGCTGCACATTTTTTTCATTGCACGGGCAACAAAGGGATTAATTGAATCATGATCTCCCATAAATTCTGTGAGAAATAAAATAACTCTGCACCGCCTCAAAATAGACTTGGCGTGCTTCGGGGCTCAGTCACCGCTGACTCAAGACAAGCCCAGCCCCTCTCCTCACCTCCATCTCAGCCGTGGCACCTCCCCGCCCAGCCCTCCCTGTCTGCTGGTGCCCAGCGCACTGAGATGCTGGCTCTGAAAGAGGCCTTGGGTCGACCTGCTACTTCCCAGCGGATGCACCGAGGCCCAGAGACGGGAGTGGCCTCCCAGGATCAGGCTGGGCTGAGACTTGAACCCACACTTCCCAGGTCCATCGGGAAGTCTCTATCCAGGGTCTGTGAGTCACTGCAGACAGGGCAAGGACCGGGTAACTGCAGGTGGCTAGGGGCCGTGTCTGCACTTGCGGGCACAGCTGGTCCCCACCATCTCTGTCACCCCATTATACAGGTGAGAAAGAGGCCAGGAGTGTGGCTTGAAGGGATAGGAAGTGGGGAGGGGAATACGAACCCAGGTCCACTGCTGTCATCGCCTCAGAGGGAGCACTGTTCTGCCCCTGACGCCTCCCACGCTGCAGAGACCACCAGCTCCCCGCCCCTCCAGCCAAGGGCCAGCCCAGTCCCCACCAAGGGCTGGGAGGGGACCTGTAAAGGGGACTGGCCGGGCACCCTGAAGCTCTACTAAAAGCATTGCCTGGGCAGCCACCATGTGCCTCCACAGCCGTACCTCCATGTTATGGTAAGGCAAGCAAGCCAAGCTTCCAGAAGATTCTCTGGCACTGCCTAAGTCTGCACAGCTAACAGGAGAACTGGGATTCAGAACAAGACTGTGGACCCTGGCCTGGCGCCTCTCACCCCATCTCCATGAGCTGACGCGGTTCTGCCCCAAAGAGCTTCCTGGCCAAGAGCAGAGCTGGGTGAGTCCACCGGCTGTGTCCGCGCTGGCCCCTCTGCCCGTGAGACTGTGGCAAAGTCACAGAACAATGGATACCATGGAAGGAAGCTTTCTCAGTGACGCCTTGTTCATTTACCTGGCTTCTCCCTGACACAGCCTTGGAGGACGTTCTGACCCCAGTCCACTGGGAGCTGGCAGGTGGTGATGATGTTAACAGTGATGATAGGTATATGCATGCACACACACAGGCACACACCAACAGACACGCACAGACACACGCCCACACACACACACAGGCACATGCCAACAGACACACACAGACACACACAGGCACATGCCAACAGACACGCACAGACACACGCCCACACACACACACAGGCACATGCCAACACACACACACAGACACACACAGGCATATGCCAACAGACACGCACAGACACACGCCAACACACACACACACACACACACGCCAACAGACATGCACAGACACACGCCAACACACACACACACACACACACACACACACACAAACACACACACACACACACACACAGACGCACACACCAACAGACAGGCACAGACACGCCAACATACATACACACACACACACACACACAGAGGCATGTCAGTACGCATGGGCACATGCCAACANACACACACACACACACACACACACAGGCACATGCCAACAGACACGCACAGACACACACAGGCATATGCCAACAGACATGCACAGACACACGCCAACACACACACACACAGGCACACGCCAACAGACATGCACAGACACACGCCAACACACACACACACACACACACAGAGGCACACACCAACAGACAGGCACAGACACGCCAACATACATACACACACACACACACACACAGAGGCATGTCAGTACGCATGGGCACATGCCAACAGACACGCACAGACACATGTCAACACACAGAGACACACACATTTGTTAATACTAAAACACAGCCCTCCCCAGGTGCCCCTGCATGGAGCCCTGGCCCCTCCCTGTGCACAGTGGCTGAGGTCCCGGCTCCCTGAGAAGGCCACCGGGGCTTCAAGGGCTGAAACCAGGTGGCTCAGAGCTGGGAAGTGGTGGGACTGAGATTTGGTCACGGAGCCTTGGGCTCTGGCCGCTCCCCTTTGACATCCTTAGAGGTCCGCAGCTCCTGCACTGAACTGCCTGCGCCCAGAGCTGAGGAGGCCCCCAGCAGCGGTGCGGGTGGGGTGCGAGGCGGAGGGTGCGGGGCTGATTTTGACGTGCACACACCCAGACCTGAAGTGGTAAGGCGGAGGGCAGGGTGTGCGGTCCGAGGTGCTGACATTTGAAAGTCATGATGAAGGCTAGTGGTGCCAGCTTCTCTAGCCCTCTCCCACTCAGAGGGGCTCAGGGGATGTGGCCATGCCCAGGACGCCCGCCAGGCTGGGGCCTTCCAAATCCCCCCTGTGTGGGCCTTTGTGCAGGACCCCCACGGCAGGCAGGGCTGGTGCCTGCCCCAGAGAGTGACCCAAGAGCTGGCCACCGAGGGCTCGTCTGCACCCCAAAGGCTGGACTTGGTCCTACCCCAGGAGTCCCACACCTCCCTTGGGTGCAGGTCCATCCTGCCCCCGCACGTCCCTACTCACAGCTCTGCAAAGCTGTCACCACGTTGGGTCTGAGCATGTGGCTGGAGGACTCTCCCTGCAAGACTCCAAGCCCCTGGAGGGCCTGTCTGGGTCCCGGGGCTTCCTGTGGGTCCTGAAAATGCCTGTCTGCTCACAGAACAGACTGCTGCCTGTGGACTCACAGCTGGACGCAGCCTGGCTCATAGCTGGGCCGACCTGACGACCAGCGCTGAGATCTCAGGGCCTGGCCCGGACTCCTCACCCATCCGCAGGCTTGGCCTGAGGCTCGGCGCGGCGGCTGCAGGTTCCGGGGGCCCAGGTCACCAATGCTGCTCTCACGCTTCTCCCTGTCCTTCACGCCAGGCAAGGACCCAGCGGGAAGATGAAGTGGATTTGTCCACTAGTGCCACAGTGGCGGGACAGGGAGGGTGGGAGCCCGAGGGTACTGCCAGGGGCCCCCAGTTTAGCTTCTTGGTTTTGCAGCAGCAGCAGAAACCGAGGCCCTAGAAGGTCAGGGGATTGACTGCTCAAGGTCACGCTGCTGGAGCTGGGATGGGAAGACAGCCCAGCCCTTACGCACCTCCGGCCACGGGTGTTCAACCGTTTGCACTCTGGGTGGGGTTGGACTCTGGGTAGGGAGGGGATAGTGTTGTTCCAGAGTTGAGAGGCTGAAGCTTGCGGAGCTGAGTGTCTGCAACTGGGCAGGTGGCCTGGTGGAACTGCACCCGGCTCTGCCCAGTGTTCTGCACCCCTGCCCACCCTCCCCAGGCCCGAGGTCTGTGGGAGACAGGGCTGTGAGCCCACATTCACTGTGTATCAGGTGGGACAGTGCTTGTTCTCCCCTCGGCGGGGTAGGGCCCAGAGATGAGCTGGGCTAAGGACAAGGCTCTTCTCAGCCCCCTGCCCCACCAGGGACCATGGACTTGGCTTGACTCAGGCCTCCTGTCCAGCGCCCCGCTCGGATCTCGGCTGCCCACCAAACCCTGGAAGCTCAGACCTGAGCGGCCCCTTCTGAAGCTGACCAAGGTGGGTCTAAGGTGAATAAAAGAAAGCCCTGTTTACCTGCTGTGAGGAGGCTTGGGAGCCTGGTCCGCTGGGTGGAGAATGGACATTAAATTCAGGGAGCATTTAGATACATGAGCGCCCGTTGACGGCAGCCAGGTACAGTGCAAACCGCCTTCCCACACACCCTCTTATTTCATCCTTAAGTCATTGCTCCGACTGGGTCCCACTATCCTCTTAGGCTGGGAAACCGGGGTGCAGCTGGCTTCTGTGGCTCACCCCAGGTCACAGGACTAGTAAGCAGCAAAGCACAGACTTGACCCCCATGCATCCCATTCTGAGCACGAGCTCGCCAGCCCCGTGCACAGCCCTCTCCGCTCCAGAAGCCTGCATCCCGGGTTCCAGAAAATACGCAGGGGGCTGAGGATCTGCTTACCAGGAGCTGGGATATCACAGCGCAGCCCTGACCCTAAGCCTGGCATCAGCTGCAGGCAGCCAGGCCCAGGATGCGAGGAGGCACCGTCCCTTGTTTCCCCCGGTCCCCTGGGGAGCTGCAGACCCGGACGGAAACGCTGGCAGCTCCCGCCGCAGACTTGCTGCCCGCAAAAGGCAACCCTGGGGTTCAGGGACGATGTGTCATAGGGGGCTTTCACCCAGCCGCCGAGTCCACAGCATTCACTGAGTGCCCAGTTTGTGAAACTATCCCCAGTGCTGAGGTTCAGCCACGACCTGGCAACATGGTCCCTGGCCCTGCCATTCCAGCTGGGGTGGCACGAGCAGATGGGTATGAACCAGGCCGGGTGCCATTCACCTCTCACGGCTGCTGGGTGGAGGGGCCGAGAGAGCCGGAGGCCGCCAGCAGGGAGGGGAGGGCCGTGCTCTCTCCAGAGGCTCCAGGAAAGCTTCCTTCCTGCCTCTTCCAGCTGCCGGAGATCCCAGGCGGTCCTCTGTGAGTGACCACATCACCAGGATCTCCACCTCTGTCATGTCTTCCCTGCATCTCTGTGTGACCTCACATGCAGCCTCAGCAGATGACACCTGCAAGGGCCCTGCTTCCAAAGACCTTGCGTTCTGAGGGTTCATGTGGACTGTGCTGTTGGGAGACCCCGCTGACCACAACATGTGAGTGCTCTGGGGCAGCTCGGGGCAGGGAGGTCCCAGGGACTCCGACAGGCTCCGGGAGCCGCTCCGGTCAGCTGCGGCCTTAGTGGGGTGGGGCGAGGGCCCAGCGGAGGGCACGGGGCGTAAAGGCCCAAGGCACGAAGGTGTGGAGGCTTTGAGCAGCGTGAAGGGGGCTGGGGAAGCTTGGGGGCCTGAGCCCTGACGGGCAGCGGGCACTGGGTCACGGGCCTCGTCGCTGGCACAGAGGGGAGACACTGGGCTACGCTCTGAGTGAGGAGGGCTGAAGCCAGTGGCGGGTCCTGCGGTTTCTGTGTGGAGGAAGACACGGCCGACCCCCGTTTCAAAGCGTCAGGATTGGGAGTGTGCTATGATGTCTTGAGGGAGAGGACTGGACCCGGGCACGCTCTCCATGGTGAGGCTCATGGCCTCCGCTCGCACCGTCAGTACGACCGCCAGACGACCAGCATTTCCCGGACTACCCTCCCCGGGACGGCAGCCCACTGGGGGTTTTCCTCCTGCTCGGCACTGCCCTGAGCCTCAGCCTGGCCTCCCTCTGCCCAGACCCTGCAGCCTCACGGGGGGCTGCCTGGGCACCCACTGCCCACTGTGCCTGAGAACTGGCATCTCTCTGACTGGCTCTGCCCCCACCTCCCAGGCCTCCGCACCGGACCAGAACCAGCAGGAGCCATCACACTCTGTGGGCTCTGGGGCAGTGCCTGGGGTCAGGCCCATGCAGTGGGGAGGAGCAGCCATCAGAGAGGTGAGGACGGGGCAGCCAGATGCCCACATCTCCCTGTGACGCAGACCTGACCAGGGAGGGTGAAGAGGGGAGCGAAGACCCTTGGGGGTGTGCCTTGGAGTCTTCCATGCCGTGTCCCCAGGGCTGCTACCACCCAGCAGGGAGAAGGGCTCGTTCCCACGGCAGGCTTGGCACATCTGCTCCTTCTGCCAGCTCTAGGAAGTTGGCTCCATGCCCGCTGTGGTTGTACAGACAAGAACACAGGACTGATGGCTTCAGGAACCCACCCAGCAGCCTGGCAGCCCGGTGCTAAGCCATGGTGCCCAGTGTGCCCTGCGTGCCCATCAGTGCCATGCTCAGCCCCCACACAGGCAGCCCCTCCCTCTGCACCTGCAGCGCCCTCCCAAAGGCCCTGAGTCTGTTATCGGTTTCATCAGTGAAATTCTCTCAGAGGAGTCGTGAGGACGCTGTGTGAATCTGTCACTCCTCTAGGTTGGCATGAAGCTTCTCTACTGCGACAAAATACACATTCCTCAAATTCACCGCTGCCACCTTCTGAAAGAGCGCTGTTGGGGGTGGTGAGTCGTCCATGGCGGTGCACCCATCCCCTCACTGGTTCTGGAGTTTTTTCATCATCCCAAAAAGAAACGCATCCCACTGGGCAGTCCCTCTCCAGCCCCCTCCCCAGCCCCCGACGCCCAGAGACCTGCATTCTGTCTGTGCCTGTTCCCGCGGTTCCCTAGAAAAGGAATCCCGCCATGTGTGGCCTTCTGTGGCTTCACCACTGGTGGGTTCGTCGGTGTCGTGGCAAGCGTGAGCGTCTGTTTCTCCTCGAGGCGGAGGACCATCCCATCATGCGCGGGACACATGGTGTTTATCTGTCCATCAGCCGGTGACCCAGTTTCAACACCCACCGCAGACATCACATGAGACGCTGCCGCGAGCACGGCCTCACTTGTCATTTCCCAGTGGAGACAAGGAAGGGGGCAGAGGCTGGTGGGTGGTGGCAAAGCATGGCCCGTCCCCAAGCCCGTGGGCCCCACATAGCCCCTTGCACTCTGCTGGTGGGGGAGGCGTTCTGGCCGGGGGCCTGCTGCCTGTGGCCGGGGTGGGGTCCCCCACGGAGGGCCATGTGGACCTCAGGTCCACAGCCCAGGACAGCTGCCATAGCGCAGGGCTCGGTCAGCAGTGCTGCCCCGCCGGTGGCCCCTCTGCCCTTTCCTGGAGGACATGGGGACATCACAGGCCACCTGGGGAGCCCAGAATGCTCTTGCTCCAAGGGTTCAGGACCTTTGTGGGGCCTGTACTTTGATTTTGGTTTTGTTAGACAACAATCCCAAAAGCCCAGGGCGGAGCCACGTGAGGCCTGTAGGGCAGAGGAAGATCTCAGAAGCCCCTGCATCCAACGTCCCCATCGTACGGGTGGGGCGGCGGAGGCCCGCGCAGCCCAGTGACCTGCTGGTGGGAGCTCGGGACCGGCAGTGGGAGGGGCAGCTGTCCAGTCTTTGGCTGCGCCACAGAGGGCCGGGTGTTTGCTGAGGTCAGGGACAGGGCACACTGCCTGTCACTTGTGACTCCTCCTGAGCACCTGGAGTGACCGACCCTGCCCTTGACCTGCCGACGACCAGGAAATAGGCCCAGCAAGGCCACTGCATGTGTCCAGGGTCACACATCCATGCTGGGGGAGCACAGCAGGTCACCTTGCTGCTGCAACCGACCACACACACTTGGAGGCTTGGAACATGCGTTTATTCCCCCACAGTTCTGGAAGTCAGGGTCCAAAATCAATCTCACTGCTCCACCAACATCAACCCTTCCGGAAGCTCCAGGAGAGAATGTTTCTTGCTTTCTCCAAACTTTGGAGGCCCGTGTTCCTGTGCTCAGGGTCCTCCACCTTCAGGGCTGGCAGCGTACATCTCTGTGACCTGCGCTGCCATAATCAACATCTTCCGGCCAGGGGGGTCAGCGCTGAGGAGCTCGGTGAGGACGCTGGGTGCTCTGGGTGGTCCAGGATCTTCTCCCATCTCAGGGTCCTGGACTTACCCCTGCCGCCTTGTGAGGTTCTGGGATCAGGATCATGTCCTGCCAACCCCAGGGAGGCTGAGTGTGAATCCAGGCTGCCTGCTCTCCCCAGTTAATTCAGGTCCCAGCCATCTTCCGGAGGGGAAACCGAGGCTCCGAGAGGGAGACCACCTGCCTGGTCACGCACTGGTGAGTGTCCCAGCCTGGGCGTGAGCTGGTGGTGGGGCTGCCCTGCCCTCTCCAGATGCTTCTGGCCGACGGAGGCCGGTGTGCCAGGCGGTGCCCATGGCCCTGCCCCAGGATGCGGCGCTTGTGCTGGAGCCTGCATGGGTCCCCTTTGGGTCCCTGCATGGATGGTGCTGAGGGGAGGAAGGGCCCTGGGACAGGAGGGCAGCGTCGTGAGAGGCAGCTCACTGTGAAGCCTCTGGAGATCAGCCTGCAGTGGCGGCTGTGTCTGTGGCTGCCTTGCCTTTAAACGTGGAGTGTTTGGCCTTCGGTCACTAAAGCAGCTCTGTGATCGCACCATCGGCCCAAGGGGGACGGCAGGAACTGCGCTGCTCATGCCTGCGGGGTGGGCCTTCCCAGAGCTGGGGGTGTCTGTGTGTGGTGTGTGGTGTGGGTGCACGCAGTCTGTGTGCCGTGCACGGTATATTGGGCCTTCCCAGAGCTGGCGGAGTGTCTGTGTGCGGTGTGCAGTGTGGGTGCACACAGTCTGTGTGCTGCGCATGGTGCATGTGCTTGTGGTGTGTATTGTGTGGTATCGTGCATGCTGTGTGTTTGTGTGGCATGTTGTGTGTTTAGTGTGTGCACTGTATGTAATGTGTATTGTATGTTGTGTGCATGTGCATGTGTACTTGTATGTGCAAGTGTGCAGTGTGTATTGTGCACGGTGCATATTTGTTTATAGTGTGTGGTGCGTAGTGTGTAGTACGTTAGTGTGGAATATGTGTATGTGGGGTGTAGTGTGTGTAGGGTGTTCTTGTGCATTCGTGAATACTGTGTACACAGATTGTGCAGGGTGTGTGTGGACTTGTGTGTGGTGTATATTGTGCTTGGTGTGTATGCACTTACGTGTTGGTGGGTATTCTGCAGGGTGTGTGCACTTGCGTGTTGGTGTGTGTGCACTTGGCACTTATGTGCAGTGTGAGGTGTGCATGCACTTGTGTGTGGTGTGTGTACTGTGCATGTGTGTGTGCACTTGTATTGGTGTGTATTGTGCAGGATATGTAATTGTGTGTAGTGTGAATATTGTACATGGTGTGTGTGTACTTGTATGTGGGGTGTATTGTGCCTGGTGTGTGTGTGCTTCTGCATATGTATTGAGCATGGTGTGTGCATGCACTTGTGTTGGTGTGTATTGTGCCTGATGTGTGTGCACTTGTGTTGGTGTGTATATAGTGCCTGATGTTTGTGCATTTCTGTGTTGGGTTGTATTGCACCTAGTGTCTGTACTTGTGTGTGGTGGGTATTGTGCCTGGTGTATGTGCACTTGTGTGTGCTGTGTATAGTGCATGGTGTGTGCTTGTGCATGGTGTGTATTGTGCCTGGTGTGTGTGCACTTGTGTTGGTGTGTATTGTGCCTGGTGTATGTGCACTTGTGTGTGCTGTGTATAGTGCATGGTGTGTGCTTGTGCATGGTGTTTATTGTGCCTGGTGTGTGCATACTTGTGAGTGGTGTGTATTGTGTCTGATGTGTGTGCTCTTGTGTTGGGGTGTGTACTATGCCTGGTGTGTGCACTTGTGTGTTGGGTGTGTGTACTTGTATTTGGCATGTACTATGCCAGGTGTGTGTGCACTTGTGTGTTGGGGTGTGTGTACTTGTGTGGGGTGTGTACTGTGCTGGGTGTGCATGCACTTGCATGGGTGTACTTGTGTGTGGTGTGTACTATGCCTGGTGTGTGTGCACTTGTGTGTTGGGGTGTGTATGGTGTGTACTGTGCCAGGTGTGTGTGCACTTGTGTGTTGGGGGTGTGTGCTTGTGTGTGGTGTGTACTATGCTGGTGTGCGTGCACTTGTGTGTTGGGGGTGTGTGTGGTGTGTACTGTGCCGGGTGTGTGTGCACTTGTGTGTTGGGTGTGTGTACTTGTGTGTGGTGTGTACTGTGCCGGGTGTGTGTGCACTTGTGTGTTGGGTGTGTGTACTTGTGTGTGGTGTGTCCTGTGCCAGATGTGCATGCACTTGTGTGGGTGTGTGGTACTTATGTGCATGTCACACGCACATGTGGGGTGTTCAGCGCTACGTGGAGGACACTGGGCACAGCAGAGCCTCACTGAACCCTCACGGCTGTGAAGCCTCTGCCGCCCCTCACGGCCTCAGTTTCCTACTCCATCCTGGGTGTCTGGAACCGGGTGCTGGTGAGGTGCGGATGGGTGAGTGCTTGCTTCTTTTTCCAGGTTGCTGGAAGCCTCTCGCCTCCTGGCCAGAGCCATGCTGGCCTGCGGAGGTGTCCGAGTGAAGTGATGGAAATGGGTCAGAGAGGCCGCGGTCTGCCTGGGGCCCCACGTGGGACACAGGGGCTGAGGGCTTGTATGATGCCCCCAGCTCAGGGCTGGCCCTGGAAGCTGTGGCAAGCCCTACCCTGTCCTGGGAGAGCAGCTGTGTGCAAAACATACACGCACACACACACACGCCCATGTGTGATGCCAAGGGCCTGTGGGGTCCTGGGTGGCCATTCCCCCTGACAGCCCCAGGCATCTCAGGAAGGGGATGACAGGTCTTCTTCAACTCTTCGCCTGGGGAGTTGTGGTCCCAGGGCAGTGGGGAGGCTGAGGCAGGCTTTCCAGATCCACACCCGGTCCCAGACCCCAGATGGCATCTCAAGAGTTTCCCAGATCTCCCGGCAGGGGTATGGACAGGGCCCAGGCTAGCCCTCATCGGCGCTATCCCTCACCTGTTTAACCTGGTCTGCCAGGGGACCGTTGGCCCCCCACTCCCTGTCTAGCCCCCCTCAGTGTGGGCAAATCAGCAGGTCATCCCAGTCCTGGGCTCAGAGTGGCAGAGCCTCGAGGCAGGTGCAATGGCGGCCCGAGAGGGATACGCCCAAGTCCCAATCCTGGGGACCTGCAGGGGTGGCCTCATTTGGAGCCAGAGTCTCTGCAGGTGTGATGGAGATGGGGTCACACAGGAGTGGGGTGGCCCATGAATCTGGTCACTGGTGTCCCTGTAAGGACAGGGAGACAAGAGGCATGTGCAGAGGAGACAGTGGCATGAAGCCAGAGGCAGGGACAGCAGCAAGGTGGCCACCAGCCAGGGAGTGCCCCCAGCCACCTGGAGCTGGAGCAGGTAGGAAGGTGGCTCTGAGTCACCTTGACTTTGCACCCCTAGCTCCGAAGCTCTGACATAATCGCTGCTGCTCAGGGAAGCCCCACCTGCCTCAGGGATGCACGGAGGGGGAGAGGCAGGTGGGCCTGCTGAGAATCAGGCTCCGCCCTCTGCTGGGAGCCACCCTGACTGACTGGCTGCAGCCCCCGGGCCAGGATGACCATTCTCCGCCCGCCTAGGCTGCCGCAGCGAGGAGGACTCAGGGTGCAGGGCAGGCTGTTTGGGCCCCTGGGCTCCTGACACCTGGTGGAGCTCTCTGGGAAGGGTGCTGCCCCTGTCTGGTCTCAGATCCTCCTTCTCAGGGGTCGTGGGCCCCCCTGCTCCAGCGGGAGCCTCCACACGCCTCTCACCGGACTCTGCAGTCTTCCTGGGGGCCCAAACACCTCCAATGGTCCCGAGAGGCTGGCGGGTGTGGGGCGTGGCTCAGGGTTTCAGACAGCTTTGTGTAAACTGGAGCCAAGGCTGGAATGGCGAGGATGGGAGGCCCAGAGGTGGCCGTAAGGTGCAGGAGGCCGCCTCTGGTTCTTCACCTGTGATTCCAGGGGACTGCCGCCCCCCGCCACGGTTCTTAGCATTGGGGTGGATGTGGATGATGGGTTTCCGGGGGCCCCATGACCAAGTACCACAGATGGGGTGGTTAAAACAGGAGTCTATCGTCTCGCAGTTCTGGGGGCTGGAAGTCCAGGGTCAAGGCATGGTGGGGCTGGCTTCCGCAGAGCTGGGAGGGAGGCTCTGTTCCAGGCCTTTCTCCTGGGCTTGGTGACGCTGTCTTCCCCGGGTGTTTTCGTGCGATCTTCCCTCCGGTGTGCCCGCAGCTTAGTGTAAATTTCCCCTTTGAATAACGCTGCTAGTGAATTAGGACCCAGCCTAACGACGGTGTCTTCGCTCCATCATCTGCCAAGCCCTTATTTGCAAAGAAGGCCCCACGCACAGGTGTGGGGTGGGGCCCTGACATGTTTTGGGGGGTCGAATGTAACCAGAACATGGGGTCTCACTCGTCCAAAGGTTCAGGGGCCTACTGCATTGCCTCCTGGGTGTGGGTCCCGCAGCTTGGTGGGAAGGAGTTAGGGCGGGCACCTTGCCCCCGTGGAACCAAAACCAACTCAGGAGAGACCATGCTGACGCCGCCCAGCTCAGCCGTGTGGCCTGTTCACATGTCGCCACGTTTCTGCCCTCTTCCTGTGGATTTATCTTGCTTTCTCTCCCCAGGACCAGCAGGAATGACATTTCTGACTAAAAACCTCAGGGCGCCTCTCCTGGGAATGAGGGCATTGTCCCGAGGGCGGCCAGGCGGGATGCCTTCCTGCCGGCCGCTGCTTCTCGGTCTGTGGTTTGGAAGACAGCTTGAGGGCAGATGTGGCAGTGTGGACACAATGGGAGCCTGAAGTCCAGCGGGGGGCCGGGTCCAGGGCAGCTCACTGCATGAGCAGCTTGTGACACACACACGGGGCCACCCATCTCTCCATTTCCTCTTAAAGGAAGAAGTCAGTCCAGCCTGGGCAATAGAGTGGAACCCTGTCATGAGAAAAATTTAAAAAGTAGCTGAGCATGGTGGCACGCACCTGTAGTCCCAGCTACTCGGGAGGCAGAGGCAGGAGGACTGCTTGAGCCCAGGAGGTTGAGGCTGCAGTGAGCCGAGATCACATCACTGCACTCCAGCCTGGGCCACAGAGCGAGACCCTGTCTCTAAAAAATAAAAAAAAATAAAAGTAAGTAAAAGTAGGAGCAAGGTCCTGCTGTCGGGTTTGCTCTGCGGCTTTGAGGTGGCGTGCAAGCCGCATGCGCAGGCCCAGGCCAGGGCTGGGGGGAGGGAGGGGCTCTGGGCAGGCCGGCTCGGAGTTTCCCAGCGAGCCCTGCCAGGACTCAGGGTCTGTTTTGGTGATTAGTGGACAAGCGTCGCTGGTCCTCAGAGCACCCCCAGGGCCTTGTGGTCAGCAGAGGCTCTCCCGAAAGGAGTGGGCCAGAGGCCATGCTTCTCCTCACCCAGAGGCCTGCCCTGGCCATCCCTGCATCTTGGAGGCCACTGAGAAACAGGCCTGGGACGGAGCCAAGAACTCCCACCCCTGGAGACATCTGCCGGGCACCCGCGGAGGAGGAGGAGGAATGGAATAAAATTCTTTTGTAATGCTCTCGGCTGCTAAGTTCGGCACTTTACCAGAAATCTGAGCGGTGCGCTCACAGCCCGACCTGGTCCTGAGTCCCGCCTCTCACGCTCCCACCCGGCCAAGAATAATGGGAACAGATGGCGCCATTTTCCTCTGGTCCTTCCAGGCCGACGCGGTGCCAGGTCATTATAGTGCTATTAGACGGGGGAGCAGGTCTAGATCCTTCTGGATGAAGCACAGAGTTGCTGAAGCCTGCAGGTCACCTCTGGTAGCCTCAGTGGGGCCTGATGGGCGGGCGGGCTGGCGCGCATTCTCCCGTATGAGAAGCTGCCTCTCGTAAAATCCTCCTTCTTCCAGGACGGGGGCGTTCCATCCACGCGAGGCGAGCTGGAGCCCGTGCTCGTGAACGCAGGCAAGGCGTTGGAAAGGGCCCTGCACTGCGCGGTCAGCCAGAGGCTCCTTCTGGGTTGTGTGAAACAGGCCCTGCCGGGACCCCACAGGCGGAGGGACGGTGGGGACAGCTACCCAGGTGTGGGGACTGCCACGCCGGCCTGCAGAGGCCTCTTGTCTGGCAGAGGGCAGTGCTGTGCCCGTGTCTCACGGTGAGTGATGGCAGAGGGGCCCTGGTGCAGGTCCCATGCTCCTGGTCTCACCCACCCAACTGCGTGTGTGTAGCCATCACAGCTGTGCCGTCCAGTACAGAAGCCCTGGGCCGCAGGGAGCTGCTTAAATGTAAGTTGGTTAAAACAAGGAACAATGAAAAAGCTGGTTCTCTGAGGCCACTACGCAGGCTTCAGGTGCTCAGAAGTTCTGCGTGTGCAGGCGGCCATGTTGGCAGCACAGGCGCAGAGATGTCCCCTGGTCGCAGGAGGTGCACGTGGATGGCGCCGTGCCAGGGTGTCCTCCTGCACTCAAGAGCGATGTGGACATGGAGCATCGGCCTGGGCACCTGGGAGGGGGCTCGCTGGATGATTCAGGCTCTGCCAGCAGTGTAGCTGGTCCTTATGTGCCCTATGACCTCGGCATCCACTCCCCACCCCAGGCTCCCGCCACCTTTACAACAGGTGAGGAGGAGGTGACCGGTCTTCAAAGGCCCTTCTAGAACTTGCTGTAGAGCTCTGGGCTTCACCAGCCAAACCCCAAGTCAGGGCCACTTCTGTGAAGGATGCACAGTATCGCCAGGGACGTCGGGGCCACACGTGCGACACCTGGGCGGTTGCAGGAAGTCCCAGAGGCCACGTGACAGACGGACCTGAGGGGCATGGCACTTGGTGCCCTGAGCCCATGCAGTGGTTTGGGAAGGAGGCTCGGGTTCTGGCCCGGCCTCGCCTCTGGGATGGGGATGGGGGGGGCGCACATCCATAATGGCCCCTCCCAGGAACCCAGGCACTCTGGGGGATCTTCTGGCTGCATCCTGCATCCATCATGGCCTTACGCAGAGCTGCTCCCCATGCTCCTTGCACAGCTGTGGTCAAAGGCCCAGAGAGGGCCTGGGCACCGCCTGAGGATGCACAGCAGCAAAGGCAGAGCCAAAACACAGCCGGCTGTCCCGGTCCCCAGTGTAGTGTGTCCCTCTTCACACTGACCCGACCCCTGCCAGAAGCTCACGGGGACTTTAACTCTCAGAGCACCTGCCTCAGGCCCTGCGCCCAGCACCGTGACCAAGCCCAGACAACTCTTAATTTCAGAACAGTTTACGACTTACGTGAAGGTTGCAAAGACAGCACGGAGAGCTTGTTCCACCCTCACTCAGGGTCCCCTGCCGCTAACATCTCACACCATCGGGGGACATCAGCAACAAGGAAGGGACAGCATTCACACTTCCTTCAGAACCCCGCCTCCTCTCCCAGCACGGCCCTTCTCGGCCCCAGGATTGCCTCTGGGACCTCACGTCTCCTTCAGCTCCTCTGGGCCACGACAAATGCTCAGACTCTCCTGGTTTTTAATGACCTTGACTGTGGCGAGGATGGCTCAGGTGTTTTGCAGAGTGTCTCCCTGTGGAGACTGTCTGCTGTTTCTCTCACGACTAGACTAGGGGTATGGGTTTTGGGGACAAAGACCCCAGGGGCGGAGTGCCCATCTGTCATGTCTCATCAAGGGTCCACACCGTCACAAGGACTCATGATGGTCAAGGCTGATGGTGACCACCTGGCCGAGGTTGTGTTTGTTACCATCTCCATGCAGTCATTCTTTTTCCATCCCCCCACATTGCTATGGTTTAAATATTTGTCCCCTGCAAAACTCAAGTTGAAATGCAATCCCTAATGCAGCAGTATCAAGGGGTGGGGCCTTTAAGAGGTGATGAGAGGGCTCTGCCCTCATGAAGGGGTTAACCTGTTCATGGATTCAGGAGTTATCACAGGAGTGGGACTGGTGGCTTCATGAGAAGAGCGACCTGAGGCAGCAGGCTCTTCCCCCTCACCACGGATGCCCTGTGCTGCCTCAGACGCTGCAGCATCCCCACCAGCAAGAAGGCCTTCAGCAGAGGCAGCCACTTGGCCTTGGACTTCCCAGCCTCCAGAACCATGAGAAAATGAACTTCTTTCCTTTATAAATTACCCAGGCTCAGGGATTCAGCTGCAGCAGCAGCAGAAATAAACTAAGACACGCACTCTGCTCTTCGGAAGAAGTCAGAGGGCAGGCTGCATAAGAGTGGGGGGCTCTGAGCCCCTTCCAGAGCCAGCATCTATGTACGTTGTTTGGGAGGGATGTGTTGCCTTATTCCCTATTCACGTATTCCTCCATTCGATACTTTATATTACTGTGGGCTCATGGATGTTTATTCTATACTTGAGGTTTTGACCCTGTACAACCCCATACCATGATATTTGCTTAGTCCGTGGACGCCCTGTCAGCCCTGGCCCTGTGCTCTGGACAGAGGCCTGGGGGAGCAAGTGCAGGTGGGCTTGCTGAGGGTGGGTGACTCAGGAGCACAGGGGTGTGAGTCCAGACGCCTGTGCTCCCCAGTCCCCATGTGCCATGCACCCAATGCTTTGCCTGTGGACTGTGAGGAGCTCAGAGAGCAGCTGCCCATGGAGCTCGTCCAGTGGCTGTGAAGGACTTGACCCCAGCATTGCTTCCTCTTTGCCCCTCCAGGTGAGGGAGGGCTACCTCCTGCCCAGACCCACCACCCACACACGTGTGATGTCCTGTAACTGGGTCCTGACAAGGGCTAGGCGGGCATCGCCCCATGCTGGCATCAGTGGCTGCTGCAGTGTTCCACATGCACGTCCTCCTGCCTGGCCCAACACAGAACAGACACCACCTTGAAAAGAGGCAGGCCCACTTCCCGCCGGCCCAGCCTCAATGCCCCCACGAGTCCCTAAGTGACAGGGAAAAAGCTCACTGCTCAGAGCTGCCTCTGCATGGCGAGCCCTGGTGGGAGGTCCAAGAGGCTGAGCAGAGGTTGGGGGGGCTGTTGGGCCACGGGGAGTGGAGCCATGATGTGCCACCCGATTTCAGGGCTGTGGGTCCCCACAGTGCATCAGCACAGAAGCAGCTTTCTCTCACTGTCCTCTGACCCACGGTGACTGCTGGAGCAGGGAGTTAAGGAGGATTCTGAGGCCCCGTCCAGGTTCGACCGTAAGCCAGGGACGGGGAACTGGGCTGCTGGGAGGGGACATTGGCCTCCCCCACGAGATCGTCCTGAGGCTCCGGGAACCTGAGAGATGCAGGCAGGATGGGAGGCAGAGACTCGAGTCCCAGTCCGGACTCCCACGCGCAGCTCCCTGGTCACTTCCGGGCAAATTTCTCAGTGTCAAGGTGGAGACTGAGCCCAGACCTGTGAGGAGCTGGAGTGCACCTGGGGGGGAAGGGCTGGAGACCCCTGTCCCGGTGCCTCCTCAGCCCCCACCCGGCCTCTCATACTGGCTTTCTTCATGCCCAGCCAGTGCTGCCCTGCCCCTTCAAGTCACCTGTTGCTGCCCGCCTCACCGGGCCCTCTTGGCTGGGGCCGCCACCTGCCATGATGCCTAGAGCCCTGAGTCTGCTTCTGCAGGTGGGCACCCGGGCACCTCGAAGTCCACGCATCAATGCTGGCCACCCGACACCCACACGCCTGCTTCCTTTGGCCTCCCCTGGTGGCCTGTACCCTCAGTGGTGCTTTTACCCTGGCCCCATCATAATCTTGGTCCCCAAGTCCTTCAGGCTCACCTAGTCACCCTCCCAGACCCACTGGGCCTGGCGGCCCCCAGCCATCCTCCCCCACGCACCCTTCCCGGGTCACCTGAACCCCACCCCCAGTGTGTGGACCCTGCGCCTCCCACCTCAGGGAGCGTGCAACCATACCCCACAGATGGCAAAAACCCAGATACCCCGTCCCCCAGCAAGTGTGCAGGGCCAGGCCCACTGCCACCCGACCCATCCTGGCCCTGAGCAGTGCGGGAGTTAGGATGGCTCGGAAGCCAGGTCCCTTTTTGGGGCACAGCTTGAGAGTTGAGGTGAAAGGAAATTGGGATTACGTCAGAGCCGGGGAGGACGGCTGGACCTGGGAAACCTGGAGGGCTGCCAAGAATCAGCCCCCAGGTGAGAGACCACAACAGCGGCTCACCTGCCACACACCACCCAGCACGTCCCAGCAGGGGAAACTGAGTCCCAGCAGCCACCAGGAGCAAGATTCCAAGATTCCAAATGCATCTTCCCAGCAGGAGGCCCCGGCCCACGAGCCTCCTGAGCCCTGGAGGATGGACTGAGGGGCTGGCCCCACGCAGCCCCCAGCGGTCAGCGCAGGAGGCGGGCAGTGGACAGGGACAGCACAAGGTCTGGTATTGCCCAGCCTGTGAGCTAAGAAGGCCTTCTGCATGTTTACAGGACAGTACAAAGTATGTATACGTGGGACAGAGATCACGTGTGGCCCTCAGAGCCTGAGGGATTTACTACGGATCTTCATGGGAGACGTCTGAATCTCCGGGGCAGAGGAGAGGACAAGGTGCCCAGGAGTCTGGGGAGGGGACAGGAGCCCTGTGTGGGCTGACAGCCAGACACTGGCCTGGACCACTTTGCCCCAGCCTGGGGCTCTCTCAGCAGGGTCCTTGCTACCCCAGCCCCGAGGGCCGTCCACAGGGCCCTCCTCCTCACTAGGCCCCGGGGCTCTGGCAGGTCCCAAGCCCTCTCACAGTCCCTCAGGGCGGCTCTGTCTGAAGCCTCTGCCTGCAAACTCCTCTCTGTGCCCCACCCTCCCTCCTGGCTCTGCCCCACCCTCCCTCCTGGCTCTGCCCCACCCTCCCTCTGCCAGCTTCCAGCCCAGGCTGGCAGATGCTGTCCCCACGGGGCTCCTCCCCACATTCCCGCCTCCTCCATGCTCCCTCTGGGCATCAGCTTCTTCACGTGCTCCGTGGGGCTGGGCTCCAACCTCTTCAGACTTTCTGGTTCCAAAGCCCAGCACTCCCCAGTCCTATGAAAGCTTCTGGAACTTCTCGTGGGCCTGACCCATGACACCAAGCCCGTGATTTCTGGCCTATGCCACCTACTATGTTACACCTGGCCCTTTATACCTGGCCTGTGACACCTGATTTGGGACACCTGGCCCACATTACCTGGCCCATGACACCTGTTCACGTTACCTGGCCCATGATTTATACCTGTTCATGTCTCCTGGCCCTCCACACCCAGCCCACAACGACACCTGGCTTGGTACACGTGGCTCACTCCCACCTATGAGGTGGCCTCTGCCTGAACAAGAGGCGCCCACTCTGCACGCCAGGTCCCCCAGCTGCCGTGGCGGCCTGGACTGCCGTGCAGGGGAGGCGCCTCTGTGCCGCTCAGCCACGTCTGCTGCGGTAGGAGAAGTGGCAAGGGTGCTGTTTGCTCGTTGACTCACTGTACAGAGTGGACTCGCACCCATGGCTTGGATCTGGCACTGCTTCTGCTTAAAAATATTACACCTGTCCCCTGCACGCTCAGAAGACAACTGAGGTTTGTGTCTTAGTAAGGAGGCCCACCCACTGGCTCCTCTCTGCAGGGGTGGCCTCGTCCCCCACACCTGCACCACCCTGTCAAGCACCTGGGCTTGGCCATGGTCAGCTTTCCTACCACCCCGTCCCCCTGCTCCCCTGCCTCCTGCCCCCCTGCTAACCCTGTCCCCCTGCTTCCCCCTCTGCCACCCTGTCCCCCTGCCAGCCCATCCCCCCATCCCCTGCCACCCTGTTCCTCCATCACCTTGTCACTCTGTCTCCCCATCTCTCTGCGACCCTGCCCTCCCTGGTGCCCAGCTCTCACCCCAGTGGCCCTGCTGGTGCTGGGAGTGCCCCTGTGTGACTTCTCTGCCCAGGTAGGCATGGCCCCCTCTGGACGCAGCAGCCCTGGGGAGTCTGACTCAGGCGGCTCCACTGTGCAGTGAACACACACTATCAGGTGCAGTGTAGGTTCTCTGGGGTTTCTAGAACAAACTGGGGAGCTTCAAAAAGAGAAAAATGCTCTCTCAGGACGGAAGCCTGGGACCAGGGTGTCACAGGGCCATGCTCCTCCTGAGGCCGCAGGAGCGTCCCGCTGCCCCTCCCTGCTGCCAGGGTCTGCTGGCTTCCTTGACGCTCTTGGCCTGTGGCCTCTGCCTGCATCACCACAGCCTCTGTCTCTGCTGCGACCGGCCCTTCCTCTGTTGTCTGCCCACTTCCTCTTTTCTGATAAGAACACCAGCATGATCACATCTTAACTAACTGCACCTGCAAAGACCCTGTCTGTAAATCGGGCCATGTTCGCAGGCTGTGTGTGGACATGGGTTTGGGGCACTGTTCACCCAGAGGCCTCTGGCCTCCGTGTTTCTTCCTTGGTGACAGCACAAGATGGCCCGGGGCTCTGTGGTTTCCAGCAGAAGGTTGCTATAGACGGCCCAGTACCCATTTAGGCAAACACACCCTGGGGGCATGGAGCCTCAGTGCATTACCCGAGGCCACCTCTCATCAAGTGGCCCCAGGGCACAGTGTGGAGGAGCCTGGACAGTCAGGAGCCAGGGGTGGCCCCCAGGGTGCAGGTTTCTCTCCTGCGGGGGCAGACATAGCTAATCAAGCACAGAGCACTTTCCCGCAGCCTGAACTCAGCTCAGGACCACCCCCAGCACAGCATGTACAGGCAGCCCCCCACCACGGGATCCCGACCTTCTGGGAGGCAGAGGGTCTCTCCCCAGGCGACCGGAGGCAGGGGTGTTGTGTGGCGCACTGAGAGCACCTTTGCCCGCAGCCCATGAGATGTCTCGGGGCACCGTGAGACAGCAGTTAGGAAGCGCTGGTCAGAAAGAGCCTCGCTTTTCGTAGCTGTACCACGGAAAGCACGGCAACCAGAGGAAAAACAGAGAAGTGGATCCTCATCAAGCAAAAAGCGCTTGTGCTTCAAAGGACGTCACCGAGGAAGCGAAAGGCAGCTCACAAAACGAGAGAAAATATTTGCGAACTGCCCGTCTGAGAAGGGTCCAGTGTCCAGCACGTACACAGAGCACGACAACCCCATTCGTTAGAGCAGAGGCAGTGTATGTGCGTGGGCTCCTCTGAAGCACACGGAGAGACGCCTGACACCCTCGGCCACCAGGGAAATGCGGTCACGGCCACGCGAGCTGCACCTGACTCCCGTGGGGTGGCCGGAACCAAAGACGCGGTGACACTTGCTGCCAAGGATGCCGTAGACCGGAGCCCTCCGGCTGTGCGAACGGGGATGCAAAACGAAGAGCAGCCTGGCACTTCCTCAAAAAGACAGACGGAGAGTGACCCTGGGACCTCGCACCGTGAGGCATACACTCCGCAGAATCGAACACACGGCCGTGCAAACGCTTGGCTGCCGTGCCAGTCTGTTCTCACGCTGCTGACAAAGACTTACCTGCGGCTACGTAATCTGTAAAGGAGAGAGGCATGGCAGACTCACAGTTCCACAGGCTGGGGAGCTCACAACCATAGTGCAAGGGCAGAAGGCGTCTTACACGGCAGGAGGCAGGGAACTCACTATAAAACCACCGGCTCTCATGAGACTACCATCGTGAGAACAGCATGGGAAAGGCCTGCCCCCCCCCCCATTCAATGACCTCCTACCGGGTCCTTCCCACGGCATGTGGGAATTGTGGGACCCGCCATTTAAGATGACATTTGGTTGGGGACACAGACAAACCATACCAGGTGTGAACATTCATAGCGGTACCACTTACCATAGCCCCACATGGAAACGGCCCTAATGCACACCATTTGGTGAATGCTTAAACCAAATGCGGTCCATTCACATACTGGAACACTCTTTAGCCAGGAAGAGGAGCGAAGCACTCGCACATGCAGTGATGCAGATGAACCTTGAAAACACCAGGCTGAGTGGACAAAGCCAGACATGAAGGGCATCAGGGACCCAGGAATGCTGCCTCCCAGCCCATGACCTGCCTGCCCCCGTCAGAGCCACTGAGCTGTGCTCCCAGGAGCCACATCCCTGCCCAGCCTCTGTGACACCCAGAGGTGCACTCTGGCACCAGGATGCACCCTGTGCTGCTGGCCATTGCTGATTTGGTGATAAACCTTGGAGGGAGGACCCCGCTGGGACCGTTCGCCCACTGCCCATGCTGCAGAATCAAAGGGCAACCCGGGCCCTTGGTCTTCTCATCTGTCAAACAGTGGAGGCTGGCTGTAGAGGCTGCCCGTGCAGAGCCTTGTGGGAAGGGTTTGCAGGCTGTGAGAGCTGGCCTGGGCAGCAGTGCTGGGGGGCCTTTGCCCTGTTCCTAGCAGCGCCCCCTCCACCATCCTGCCCATCTCAACCCACGGGTTCTGGGGTCCCTGAGGGGAGGCCTTGCTTTGTTGATTTGACTTTCCTCTCCCTGCCACACGTGGTGTATTCCAGGTGGCTGCCTGCCAGAGGTAGGCTGAAGGAATGGCCCAAACCTGCAAGTCAGATTCAGAGCCGAATGAGAACCCAGCGTCCAGGCATGCTGCAAGGACCCTGCCCGAGGCCAGTGCCAGCGGCAAGGCTGCACCCAAGCGTGGCAGTGCCCAGACTGCTGGGAGAGCCGGCACAGAGGGAGCAGGGCACACGTGATGGCACATCATGGGTTCCCACGGGTGCTTCCAGGCCTTGGGCGCCTGCGCCAGCTCCCCACACAGACAGTGTCATCCTGCAATAAGCCACAGGATTCTTGGATGCCACACCGAAACCCGACCCGCTTCGTACCTAATGGGGTAGCGCACTCGGAATGCCGAGATCCTGTGAGTCATTTTCCATCCTCCATCTGTCAAAAAACGCAACTTCGTTTATTTCTCAAAGATTCCTTCGGTGGCTTTACTGATGTCAACTAAATACCAAGGAGGGGGAGGCGAGAGACGCCTGTCCCATCACGCCTGTCCCCAGGGCTGTCAGGAAAGCCACCGGGCTGCAAAGTGCCACGCCGAGGGAGAGGGCCAGATCCAGCTCTGCTCTCAGCACGGTGGCCTGGGGCAAGTCGCCGCCACGCTGGGGCTTTGTATTCCTGTGAGTGAAGAGGTGACTGCTCCTAAAGCCTGCATCCTGAGCTTCCAGGACTCATGGGTGTCTCCACAGAGGGAAAAATGAATAATCATAATGATGATGGTGATGAGGATGATGGTGGGGACTACAATAGTGATGACGAAGATGGTGACGGTGATGCTGATGACAGTGGAAATGGTGGTGGTGATGACGATGGTGGTGGTGATGGTGATGGTGTTGGTGATGATGGTGGTGGTGGTGGTGATGGCATTGGTGATGAGGATGGTGATGATGGTGATAATGGTGATGATGGCGTTGGTGATGAGGATGGTGATGACGGTGATGATGGTGATGGTGATGACGGTGATGATCATGGTGATGGTGATGGTGGTGATGATGATGGTGGTGATGATGGCGGTGGTGATGATGGCGGTGGTGATGAGGGTGGTGATAATGGCGGTGATGATGGCGGTGGTGATGATGGTGGTGATGATGGCGGTGGTGATGATCATGGTGATGATGGTGATGATGGTGGTAATGATGGTGATGGTGGTGATGATGATGGTGGTGATGATGGCGGTGGTGGTGATGGTGATGGTGGTGGTGATGGTGATTATGGCGATGGCGATGATGATGGTGATGATGGTGATAATGGTGATGATGGCGTTGGTGATGAGGATGGTGATGACGGTGATGGTGGTGATGGTGGTGATGGGGATGATGATGATGGCGGTGGTGATGAGGATGGTGGTGATGGTGATGATGATGGTGCTGATGGTGTTGGTGATGCTGATGATGGTGATGATCATGGTGATGGTGGTGATGGTGGTGATGATGATGGTGGTGGTGATGGTGATGGTGATGATGGTGGTGCTCACGGTGTTAGTGATGGTGATGACGGTGATGATCATGGTGATGGTGATGGTGGTGATGATGATGGTGGTGATGGTGATGGTAATGGTGGTGGTGACAATGGCAATGATGATGGTGATGCAGCAGCTGCCCAGTGTTTAGTGAGCAATTGCTGCCTGCCAGGTGCTTCTGCAGACATGCTCTCAGTCTGCACAACCCACTTGCTACATGGGGAATGTGTCTCTTTTTTTGTGGATGAGGCTCAGAGGACTGAAGGGGTAAGCCCAAGGTCGCAGAGTAGCAAACAGGGAGCATGAGGCCTGACTGTCACTTAGTGTGGGGCCTCTGCAGGAGAGATCCTGGGAGGCCCGGAGAGAAGACTGCTCCTTTCCCTGGGGACCTAAGTCTCTCACCTCCTGTGCTGAGGCAGGGGTGTGCGCCATGACTCTGCCTCTAGAAGCAGCAAGCCAGACACAAGCTTCATTCTTAGCCCCACTGTTCACAAAGTGGAGGCTGCGGTCTGGGCCAGGGAGAACCAAAGACACGCAAGGAAAAGCACACCACATCACTGTTTCCTGATGTTGCTCAAGCATGGCAACCACTGGGAATATGCGTGCTCAGGACGGTGCGGAGGAGCAGGCCCGCCCCACTCCAGGGTAGGCGCCTGAACGGGCACGACTTTTCAGAGGCTATGGCAGCAGCGCCCTACACATCCCATGGTGACTCAGGGCCCCACTTCCGGGGCTGCATCCTACAGTGCACACAGCAGAAGTGCCAGGAAGGGTCTTCGCATGCACACGTGCACACACGCGTGCACACACTTAACACAATGCTCACAGACCCGTGTGCATGTGCAGTGGCAGGAAAGAGCCACCACATAAGTGCCCTTTGCCGAGGAGTGGTGACAACACCGGTGCATGTCCCTAAATGAGAAACGCTCCAACCTGAAAGTCAGCAGGCCAAGCCTAACGCTGACCTCTCTGTCTCTGAGGATTTCCCCATGTCTGACGTTTTGCGTGGACAGTGTGAAGATATACGTGGCCTTCTGACTGGCCACTTCCACTCTGCATGTGCCCAGGCGCCCTGCGCCCGGCGTGCACCAGACTGTGCTCCTTCGGGCACTGGGATGACGCCTCACCGTGGGCCTCACCGGATGGCCTGGGGGCTGAGGCTGTCTCCGCACTGGTGGGCGAGGCCTTGTGAAGGCATCTGCATCCCAGGAAGGTTTCAGCTTGTCCTTGCCTTGGGTTTGCTGCCCCCCACCCCATATTTTCAGGGCAAAAGTTGTCAAAACTTTTCCCTTGACCCCCGCCCACTGTCCGCCTTGAACAGCAGACAGGCTAGTACTTTCAATGAGGTCCAGTTCCCAGCCAGTGGGACCAGCATCCCAGTCTCTTGGGGAGCCCCTCTGGGGAACCTGGGGAGGCCCCACCTGCACCCCATCCTCGTGCTTCTGACTCAGGCCTTCAGAGGGCTGGGGAGGCAGCCTTCAGCCTGGCTTGGCTGCGGCACGGGGTGAGGTCGCCGGAGAGGGCTTCTGCCAGGCAGCGGGGTGCGGCTTGCAGGAGGAGCTAAATCACGTCTCGCACACCCTCCCTTATCTGCCGGCTGTGCCCTCACCTATCTGGATCAATACTAACCCAGGCCCTCCTTCCGACGGGGCTTCTCTGTGTTCTCAGGAGATGAGGCAGCAGGAAACCCACCGTCTGGGCTCCCTCCCCGAAGCCCCTTCGCCACCTGTGAGTCACGGAAAGCAGTGGCCATGTCACTGCCCAGCCTTCGAACCCTCCGTGGCTCCCTGTTGTAGACAATGAGGGTCACCGTGCAGACAGCCACAACGGACGCCGGCCGTGAGAGTCCTGCACGTGTTTCTGGTGGATGAGTGCTCTCCTGAGGGTGGATCTGGTGGGTGTGCGGGCCTCAGCTGAACTCAGGGCTCTGGCTGGTTTTCTCAGGCAGCTGGGCCTGGTCGGCTCCGACCACAGTGCAGCTGCTCCAGCTCCTTCCTGGTGACACTGAGGTGTAGGGTCTAAGCATGAGGCCCAGGCTGCCCTGTCAATGCTCAGTGTGTGCACGGACAGCACGAGGGGAGAGGGTGGTGGGAGAGAGGGGAGGGCGGTGGAGGAGTTGGGAGGGGGGGGGGGGGGGGGGGGGGCAGTGGAGGAGGGGGGAGGGCGGTGGAGGGGGAGAGGGTAGTGGATGAGGGGGGAGGGCAATGGAGGAATTGGGAGGGTGGTGGAGGGGGCGGAGGGCAGTGGAGGAGGTGGGAGGGCGGTGGAAGGGCGGAGAGGAGGACAGAGGGAGGAGGCAACCCTCGTGTGCTCAGTCCCCAGGTCAGAGCACGTGCCCTGCCACTGCTGCTGAGGACAGTGATGCAGCCCACAGTGAGCACAGAACCATCACTCCAACAGAATGTTTTGATGATGGCACCGTCCTGGCCCCCAGCTGGCCCTGGGAACTGCAGATGAGAACATGTCAGCAGCTACACCGTACCTATGCCCTGGGATGCGGCTGCCCACCCACCTCACAGGCCATGGCCGGCAGCCCACCTCACCCAAGGAGGCAGGAGAAGGTGCATGTACCAAAGCCGGGTGTTGGGGCTGCCGAGCA
>NW_016107474.1:5867040-5878683 GCF_001604975.1 Cebus imitator | reverse complement strand
GGCTCAGGAGAGGCGGGGCCTGGTGTGAGTCTGAGGCACTGGGAGGAGACTGGGAGGACTAGTACCACACAGGCATGGGGGCTGGGGTGAACAGCCCCAGGGTGCAGGACTCTGGAGAGGTGGCCACCCGGTGCCTGGACCTTGTGCCAATACGAGGGACACTATTTGGGATGAGGGCGGGAGGATGTCCCCACTGTTGGGGTCCAGAGTGGCGCTTCTCCTGGAGGCCCCATCGCACATGCTGGGGATGGACCAAGGACATCCCGACAGCACCCTCTGTCCATCAGAGAGTCAGGGCCGCCCTGATACAGGAGGTGGCTCAAACCAAAGACTGAGGGTGGGGACAGACACACACAGTGGGAGGGAGAGTGAGGGGAAGAGAGGCAGGGACATGGGTGGGGGTGTGCTGCTCTACCTGGGTCACGGAGTGAAGTGGCTGGAGGGCAGCCCTCGGGGAAACACAGGGTACCCTGCCCAGCAGTGCCGTTGCCCTGGGCAGGGGCCTCGGGCTCTTTAATAAAGTGGTTCTGAGATGTCAGTGAGGCCCCAGGAACAGCGGAGGGTTCCTGGTGCACACAGCTGTGGAGAGAGCGTTTCCAGCCTTCCCCACACCCCCTCCAGCCAGCACAGAGGAACTGAGGGGAACATCACTGCCTGGTGCGCTCACCCCCAAGTGAAGGAAACCCTGAGTTTAGAACCTGAGGCTCCCCACACAGCGCCTGGGGCAGAGAAGCTGGAGGCATCTGTGTCCTGCAGCTCACAGGGAGTGGGGTACCTGACCCCAAGGGCTCAAGGTGGCCTCCTGGGCTTGTCCTCAGTCTTGCGAGCCTTGAGCAGCAGTAGAGGGAGAGCTTCACTCAGGCCGCAGACCCCAGGGGCCCCAGGTGCTCCCAGCACCCTCCACGTCCTGTCCTACTTGGCTCCTGATAGACTTGGGACTCACTGGAGTCAGAGGCCGCAGAATGCTGGAAGCCCACGGGGTCTGGTGGTCCTGGCCTCAAGTACTGCCCCCTCCTTCTGTGGTGCAGGCCGCACATCAGGTGACCAGACCCCACCCACTGTCCCCATCTCTGCAGACGCAATGGCGGGGGTGCCACTTGCCATTATCAGGATTGTAGACCTGGATTGGCAAACAGTGGCACTCAGTGCATACCTGTCCTTTGTCCTCCCCTCTGGGAATCTCCAGAGGATGCTCAGGGCTGCAAAGGGCCACCCTGGGGGAGGCTGGCTTTCCCCCGGCAGGAGAGTTCGAGGGAGCTGAGGCTCACACCCTCCTCTCTGGGGCCCCTCGTCCTCTCCTGCTGGCGCCCCTTGGGCCAAGACTGTGGAGGGACCCCCAGCAAGCCCAGAGCTCAGCGCCTTCAGCAGTCCTGGCCCTCAATGTGGCCCTAGAACGTGGGTGTGGGGAGGACAGCTGGAATGGGTGCAGCCCAGTTGAGTCCCACAGCTCCGGCCTTTCCCGAGCCCTCTCCTGGCCCCCGAGGGCACCTGGTGGATGCCAGCTGACCTGTGGGAAGCCAGCGATACCATCTCGGCAGTCAGCCCACAGAGCCGGGCTTCTCCAGCATCCGACACACTGCCCCCGTGGTGAGGAAGGCAGTGGCGAGGTCCACCTGCTCTGCAGACCATGGCTCGGGGGCCTGCTGCAAGCCGGGCATCTAGGTCAAGGCGGGTGTCTCAGAATAAACATCCACAGAGCTGTGGCACCCGGGCCTGAGCAATTCCATTCTAGTTGGGAAATGGAAGGGATGTTCTAACTGATTTTTCTGATTGACCTCTAACTTTTTATCACAAAATGTCAGAAAAGGAACTCTCCAGGCAGACGAGGACGCTGTGACATCTCTGGGGCAGCTGTCCCTTGTTCGGGAAGCGCAGCCTCCCACCCTGTACTCCAGGGCCTGCAGCTCCTCTCACCTTGGTCCCCCCACGGAGAGGATGCAGGCTCCCCTGGCACAGTTTCTGGGACTCTGCCAGCTCAGAGCAGGTTCTTCGCAGCATCCAGGCAAGGCAGCTCCTCCAGCCCCTGCAGCTGTCGTAGGGCTGCACCCCTCTTATGAAAATTGGCCATTCGGGGAATACAAAAGAGCAGGCGGCCACAGCCACGCCTGGGCTGTGGCTTCGTGAGTCATCCAGCCAAGGGAAGCTCCAGCCTTAGTCAAGTGGGAGGCGAGGCTGGCGGTGAGGACGGGGAGAAGGCAGCTGCTGGCTTCTACACCAAGCGCATCGGGACTGCCCCGAGTTGTATTTAACACAGAAGATAAGGGAGACGGGGTGGCCAGGACACCTTCCCTGAATGAACAGAATGCCGAGAGCATGGCATAGCACAGGTGGGGGCTTCAACTTCACTGCAGACCCTCCAGTGGTCCTGATTTGGGCAAGACCAGGAATGCAGGACGTTGTTCATGGGTTGAACCTAAGACCCCTCGGCTGAACCACGAGTGCCAGGCCTTGCAGTGCCTGCATTAATGACCTCCAGTTCCATGTCCCAGCCCAGACCCTGTATTGCTAATGTGCCAATACTCTGGTGTCCCCACAGTTCCGGCCATCCAGAGTGCAGGCTGGTGGCCACTGGGGCGCAGAGGAGGGGGACTCAGCCCCATTCCCCACTCGGAGGCTGGCACCATAGTGAGAGAATTTTGGGCACAGAAGGCCAGCCCCAGGCTGCCTCTGTCACATCTTTCTGGGTGGTGTGGAGAAGGGCCTGGAAGGGCTGCAGCCATCCAAGAAAAAAACAAGGGACTGAAGGTCCCCTTGCCCAGGTGCTATGAGAGCCCAGAGACTGTGTAGACACTGGCCGGGCATCTTGGGCGCCTGCAGCCACCACCACGCTGAGTAGAGCAACGCTTTCACTCGGAAAGCCAGAATCAGAGGCTGTCAGCCCAGCCGGCTCTGCCCACAGTGCCCAGGCCCTCCAGAGAGCCTGCAGGAGGTTGTGAGGGTGGGCTGAGCAGGAGGCTGCTCACTGCGGGGCTACAGACCTCACGGACCTATGTGAAGTGTCTCAAGGTGTATTTGTCCCTCTTCATGCTGCTGATAAAGACATACCCGAGATTGCGCAACTTAGAAAAGGGAGACGTTTAGAGGACTCACAGTTCACATGGCCAGGGAGGCCTCACAAGCACGGCAGAAGCAAGTCCCTTCTTACATGGATGGCAGCAGGCAAAGAGCTTGCGAGCTTGTGCAGACAAACTCTCAGCGTCAGATCTCATGAGACGTATTCACTATCACAAGAACCGCGACCCCCAGTATCATGAGAAAAGACCCACCCCTGTAATTCAATTACCTCCCACCAACATGTGGGAATACAAGGTGAGATTTGGGTGGGGACACAGCCAAACCATATCACAAAGGCTCTGAGGCCAGGACATGTCTGCTCTCTGTTGCTGGGGCCTCTGTGTTGGCAGCTCCTCCTCTCTACCCACAGGATCACACCAGCTGGGCATGGGAAGGGGGCAGGGTCGCAGCCACAGCAGCCACCCCTAGGCTGACTGACAGGTGTGGTGAGCTCTATCGCTGCCCACAGTGTACAGCTGAGGAAGCTGGGGCTACAGGTAAAGTGGCATCCTCCAGGTCAAAGGGAGCGGAGGACCCATCCTTGTGCCCTGCAGCCCCATCTGGGATGCATGGAAGAAAGGAAGAAAGGGAAGAAGGACGGACCAGGGTGGCTGTCACATGGAGCATTTGAGTAGCAAGGCCCTGTGTGTCCTGGCTCCACTTCAGACTTCTGGGGTGACTGTGGACAAGTCACATTCCCTCAGGGGTGGGACCAGGAGCCGTCAGAGGCAGATGCCCTTCTAGGCCCTGGGACACTGTGTCCTGGTGTGGGCGTCAGAGTCATTTCTGGTCATGCTGGGCCGGGCACCACCACCCATAGTGCCCCCAGCTGTGGTGGTGGGGTCACGCTGCTCACTGATCTGTGTCCTCCGGGTTCCCTGGGCAGGGAACTCAGCGGCTGCCCCACCTTCAGGCATGAATTAGGAAGAGTGATGTTCTGGGTGGAAATTGTGCCTCTCCCACCATGACTGACGGTTGCCCCAGAAGCTGACCACCAATCGTGTGGTCTGGGTGGTGTCCTGGGTCTGAGCCTCTGTGGTCCCCCAGGGGTGCACCTTGCTTGGGTGGCTTACAGAGCCTGTCTGGACCACCTGTAGTGTGTCCGTGGGGACACGAGACCTGTGTGTGCCGCAGCTGGGTGTGATCTAAGCTGGGAGCTGCTGGAAGGGCCTTTCCCAAGGGCACCTCCTCCCTCTCTCTTTTCCTCCTGCTCCCACCATGTGGAGTGCTGGCTCCCCCTTCACCTTCCACCATGATTGTAAGTTTCCTGAGGCCTCCCCAGACGCAGAAGCTTCCATGCCTCCTGTACGGCTTGCAGAACTGTGAGCCACCCTCTGCTCTTTATAAATTGCCCAGTCTCAGATATTTTTCTATAGCAGTCCAAGGACAGACTAACACAGCTTCCTCTAGCTGCCGCCTCCGCCCATCAGCATGAAACACACCCACCGGCACCATGACAGTTTACAAATGCCACGGCAACATCTGGAAGGTGCCACCCCCTTTCTAGAGATTTCTGAATAGCATTCCCCTTAATTTGCAGGACTTAAACATGGGTATAAATACAGCTGCCAACAGCCCTTATGCAGCCACCCTGGTGCACTCCCTGCGGTTAGCCCCGCTCTGCAAGGAGGAGCCACTCTCTGTACACGGCCACTTCAGTGAACCTGTCTTCTTCACCACCAGCTGGATTTCAAATTTTTTCCTGAGTGAAGTCAAGAAGCCTCCTGGGCTAAGACCCGGTTTTGGGGCTTACCTGCTCTCTGCATCGCAGCCACAGGAGAGGACATCGCTGAGGCCTGGCCACACGTGTGTTCACACCTGACAGCTCTGGGGAGGTCAACATCTCAGACGGCACAGCTATGCTACAGTAGCCCCTACACCCTTCCACCCACCTGCCATAAGGGGTGTAGGGGGTCTCTGCCTTTGAACCTGGATCTTTTTACTTCTTGATCAAAACAGAACACTACAGAAGTGTTGCTCACAGTTTCAGGGCTAGCTTTCAGAATCTGACAGCCTCCACTATCTGCCTCTTGGGACCCAGCCCTCATGCTGTGAGGAAGCCCAAGCAACCCCAAAGAGGCCCCATGGGGAGGCGCTGCCCACAGCCCCCTGGCCAGCCATGTGGTATGCCATCTTATGGTGGATCTAACCCCAGCCCAACAGCTCCAGCTGAAGCCTGTGTCGCTGAGATGAGCTGTTGCACGTAGGCCCTGCCAACCATTAATTTGTGAGAAAAATACGTAACTCTGCTTGGTTTTAGCCACTAAGTTCGGGGTGGTTTGTTCTACTGTGGTAGAGAAATGGAAGGAGTGAAATGGTGGGCACCCCTATACGCCTCCTCCCAGCCTGCCTGTCACCATCTATAGGATGGACACACAACACCCTTTTGCAGGGGGATGGGGGCATGGAGTGGGGGACTATGTGGCTGGGGTCTTCTGTGTGCCAGGGGCAGAGGGGGCCCCTGGTGTGTGGGGCCATGGCTATTACCAGCCATGGGCAGCACTGGGTGTGGGAGCTCCTCTGCCCACTTCTGCCACTCACTGGCAGTCCCCCAATACCTCTACACTGTCCACTGGAAAGTGAGGGGTTGGGGAGATTCTGGCTTTGCCAAGAGGGAGCCCAGCTGCCCGGGTCTTCCCATAGGGTCCTGCGGCTCCTGGCACCATTTCCAATAATGAGGCCTCCCTCGCATGCCCAGAGCCAGAGTCGCCGGGGGGTGCCCACGCCCTCCGTGGCCCCCCGCGGGGCATGGCCACCCCGAAATCACAGCCAGGAAGTCATGCCTCCCCAGTAACACCGCGGCGTCCGGCAGCCTCCCCGGCTGTGCTGCTGGCGGGTTAACCACGGGGGGTTGTTTGTTGTTTTCTGAAGACCAAGGCGATCCCCTTCTTGATCCCCCACGCCACTTCCACCCAGTGAGGCGACATGGACATAAGGGCAGGAGGTGTCGGGGTCTCCCGCCGACGTGTTCAAGTTCAAGACCAACATATGCCTGTCAATAATCCCAGGGTCAGGCTCGGTCTGGTGGCTCACGCCTGTAATCCCAGCACTTTGGGAGGCCGAGGCGGGCAGATCACAGGGTCAGGAGTTTGAGACCCGTCTGGCCAACATGGTGAAACCCTGTCTCTACTAAAAATACAAAAATTAGCCGGGTGTGGTGGTGGGCACCTGTAATCCCAGCTACCCGGGAGGCTGAGGCAAGAGGATCGCTTGAACTGGTGAGGAAGAACTCTGGAAAGGCAGGTGTTCAGGTCTCAGCCACCTCAGAGGTGAGGCCAAGTGGGGCAACATGGGGAGTTGCACATCCAGACCCTCTTCCACCTGCCTCTGAGGAGCCCAAACCCCAAATCCAGCATCCCTGGGACAGTGGCGGGTCATGGGAAGGCGTGCATCGGAAACCTGAGGCAGAGTCCCATCCCGATCCAGCCTGGGGACCCAGGCCCTTCTGACCCCAGCTGGCAACACAAAATGACCTCCTAGGAAAGCCCTGGGCTGCCCTGTCTGGTCCTGACCCGCAGGTAATGAGATTTTCGGGCTTCCAAACAAAAAGAAGTTTATCTTTGGGTGTCACGCAGCTGACATCTGAAGATGCTGCTGTCCTGGCAAGGACGGCCACCACATAGGGCCAGGCTGCTCCACTGGGAGATGACCGTCACCTAGACACTGGGGCTTCTCTCCCTTGACATGGTGTTCAGGGTTGGTAGTGCTCCATTGGTTCCGACTCCCTCCCTCACACGCCTTCCAAGGAGTGTCCCCTTCCTCCGAGCTCCAAGATCTCAGACCCCTCCCTTGGCAGAGCTGCCGTGGCTGAGCTCTGCCCTCTCCCCATAGCATAGGCAGGCCAGGGAGGAATGCAGTCCAGGTGTAGGATGGGCCAGGGGTCCTTATTTCGTGAGCAGGAGAACCCAGAAGATCATCCCTTCCTTGATCCCACACCCCACTTCCCCACATTGGTCGGCAGGGACCAGCGCTTCTCCCTTACTTGCCAAATGCAGCAGCCCAAAAGCCGGGACAGAGGACACTCCTGGCTCCTCTCTGCTTACCCGATGGGCACGGAGCATGGAGAGGAGGAAACAGGGGCAGTGTCCCCAGGAGGAGGCTGGGCTGGAGGAGGCCAGGCTAAAAGGGGAGACCCTGCTGAATGTAACAGACCCAGGCCCACTAAGGGCTTTGTGGTTATGGCTCATCCCCACTGCCACAGCTGCAACTCTGTGGAATGCCCCTGGAGAACCAGCAGCCTCCCTCCTGCCCCAGGATGGGCCCGAATTCTGGAAGAGAAGGGCTGAAAGGGCAGAGTGCAAACCTGAGGGGCTTGAGCCAGAGGCTGGGATCGCAGGTCCCTGTCCTCATGTGCGACAGTGGCTGATGGCAGATTCTGTGGCAATAAAAGTAACTTGTCATTAAAGGGTGGCAGATTTGGGGACAGGGCTGGGGCCAGGAGGAGGAAGTGGGAGGAGAGGGCCCTGCTCTGAGTGCCAAGGCACGGGGCCCTCACCCCACCACTGCCCTCGGGACCTGCGTTCATCCCTGTCCCAGGGAGGAAGGCAACAGGCCTGGCTCGGTGGCGCAGAGAGCAAGAGGAAGGATGACGAATCCTAAACAGAACCAGATGCGTTTTGGGAGATAAAGAGGGAATTTCTGGAAGGTTCCTGTGAGTTCCTGGGGACTCAAGTCATGGTCAAGGGAAAGGCGTCTGGAAGCGTGCACGCGGACTTCCTGTTGTCAAGACGGTTGTAGTTGGAAGCAGAGTGGGTGAAGAGAAGCCTCTGCAGTGGCCAGAGAGGTGCCCTGGGCAGTTGCTGGGGAAGGGGGGCACTGCCCCTCAACCCCAATGCTCAAACCTCAGCACCATGGGGGCAGCATCTGCACCAGGTTGGGGGAGTGCCAGGGGGTGCCATAGGTGCCCGTAGCCCTACCTCTGTTTTCAGAGGATGCAAAACTCTTCCATCTTTCACTAGCCAGGTTCCGAGGCTTCACCCTGCCCTGGCCAGTGTGCAAAGGTGAAAACACACAGGGGCCCCTAGGACCACGTTTCACCTGTGGAATAATGGAACAGGTGAGGTGCTGTAAGCACCTGCCCTGGGGAAAAGGCGGAAGGAGGCATCACGGAGAAGGGGGTGCCTGAAGTGGGCTTTGATGTGTGAGTAGGAGTTCACAAGGCTGGAGAGGCAGCTGGGAAGTGCCTCACCTCTGCACTCTGCCTGACTGCAAAGCGCCAGGTCAGCATGTGGGGAAAAGGCGTCAGCTCTGAGTTGAGCTGGATTCCATCGAACTGGGGCAGGGGCTGCCAGCACATCCTGAGCCCCGGGCTGCCCATGTGGCGCGCTCCTGAAGCCTCTGCCGGCCAGCCCCTCCCTCTGCACTAGCCCCACTGTCCACAGTCCATCATCTGGGTGGAACATCACTCATTCCAGCTGGGTATGGGGGGAGAACGCTGAGGCCAGGGGCTCTAGGTTTAGAGCTCAAGAATGTGTGGAATCTGGAGGCTTCTGTGGGGGTGCATCCTTCTCAGGGAGGCCGTGTCTTCTGCAGGTTCCCAGCATGCTGGGCAGTGGGGCACTGAGACAGTAGCCAGGCTAGGCATGGTGGCTGACGCCTGTAATCCCAACACTTTGGGAGACTGAGGCTGGCAGATCACTTGAGATCAGGAGTTAAAACTAGCCCGGCCAACATGGTGAAACCCCATTTCTACTAAAAATACAAAAATTAGCAGGGGGTGGGCACCTATAATCCCAGCTGCTTGGGAGGCTGAGGCGGGAAAATTGCTTGAACCCCAGAGGTGGAGGTTGCAGTGAGCTGAGATTGTACCACTGCACTCCAGCCTGGGCTCAATCTCAAAAAAAAAAAAAAAAAAAAAAAAAAAAAAAAAAAAAAAAAAGCACCCATAGTTAGTACCCAGCAGCTGAGCTGATGCATACTGGCTGAGCAGCAGTGAACCCTCGGGGTGTTTGTACCTCAGCTCACATCAACCTCATGGAAAACCCCTGAAGGAATGTTATTCCCAGGGCAGAGAAGTGGCAAGACCTGTGCCAAAGTGAGCAGGATGCTAGGCTGGCATCTGGCCCCTTGAGCGTGGTGCGCCATTCCATTCTAAAGGTGGCTGGCAGGTAGAGCACGGCTGGCAGCTGCAATCACACTCGCCCAAGGTGTAAAGATATGTCCAGATTCCTGGACCTAGCCCCACGGGTTCTGACTCAGGACTGTTCAAAACATATGAAAGCTGCCCTGGAGATTCTCGTGAGGAAGATGGGCCTGGGGAAGGTGCTGCTGCCTTTCAGGCTGGGGAGGGGTAGGGGGTGCCCAGCCCTGCTTTCTGTCCACTTGGGGCTGCGGCAGCAGCATGTGCCCCAGTGCTGCGAGGTCCACGTGCCACCCTGCATGGCCGCTGGTGCACGGCTGTGATCATAGCCTTTCCTCAGTGGCGTGGTCGCTAGGGGTGGGTTCAGGGCCTTGTATACCTCCAGGTCTCCTCTGGAACGTAGGGAGCAGGCAGCCTGGGTGGATGAGGCCCTGTGTGTGACTCAGCAGGATGGGGAAGGCCTGGCGGACCAGCTGCTCTTCCTGTTTCTTCCCTGTGCCTCCCACCCACTTGACATCCAAGGACCCCAGCCCAGGCCTGCTCCTGCCTTGGAAACCCACCCAAGCCAGGAGGCCTAGGGTCCTACTTTGAACCCTCGGGTCTTTAGGAGCCGATTGGCTGGGTCATGATAATTACGGAGATGATAGCCTATACCAGTATTATCATAATCACAGAGACAGGCCACAGCAGCAGTCTTAATTACAGAGGCAGTGCACACCTGTGGGAAGAAAACTGCCCAGGTGCTGTGGCAAGAGACTGAAGGCACAGTCTGTCCCAGCATAATAAATAACTGATTACTTAGTTATAGCAATGACACCAAATATATTGACTGATTACTTAGCTATAGCATAGTAATAGCTGAGTACCTGGTTATAGTAATGATACCAAATAGACTTAGATACAATCACATAATCAATTATATAATCAATCTTATTATTATTCTCTATTACTAACCTTTGCTTTAGTATTACAGTGTAGGAACATTTTTAGCCTTATAGTATAGAAATAATCAGGTGAAATATAATTCGGAACTGAAGGGACACTGTGACAAGTCATCAGGAGGTGAGAGTAAATGCCTTGTAGTAGCACTAGTGCCTGGGAAGGTGCCCGTTACTTAGCAGGCTGGCCTTGCGGTAACGCCAGCGCCTGGGGAGGCGCCTGTGGTTTAGCAGGCTGTGAGGAGGAGTTTCCATTTCACTGGGGAGTTCAGAGAACACTCAGCTCTGTCTGGCTCTCGAGGAAGGTCTGACACTAGCCAGCCGCCTGCAGACATCCAGGGGCTTAAACACCTCTCCATAGTGCTGTGCTCCAATGGTCACCATCCTCGTCCACTTTCATGTTCCACTTTCCCACCCGATGCTCCCTTGTAAATTCTTAGAAGTAAGAACAGAGGAATCCTAAAATCCTTTGATCTCTCTGATAAGTGCATAGAAAAATACTGACGTATGTGCCTCCTCTCCTTGCAGTGGCTACCTGAGAGGGAGGGGCCCCCGTGCTGTTCCCACATGACCCCCTGAACTGTACCCACGTGGCCCCCCATATATAAGAATGTGATTTGCTTGACCCCTACCAATCCTGTCAGATGAGTCACTCTCCTGATCCTGCCCCGCTGGCTTGCATACAACAAGTGTCAATGTGTCCGGGCATTCGAGGCCACTGCTGGACTCTGCCCTTCGGTAGCAGTGGTCCCCTGAGCCCAGCTGAACTCTTTCCTCTGTGTCCTTGTTTTCTTCTTTCCTGCAACCTGTCATCTCCTCACACAAAGAACACCCACGAGACCTTGCGGGGCTGGACCCTGCACACACCAGCATCATAATTACGTAATTCCCCCCTTGCGGGCCTTCTGCACAGGCAGATGCACAAATGTGCACTTCCGCATCCCTGGACCAGGAGGGCTGCCCTCCTTCTGGGGCCACAGGGAGGCCTGAGAGCTCCTGGGCCCCATTCCCTCCTCTGCAAAGTCACCTGGCCACGCTCTTGGTCACAGTGCAGATAAAATGGTCCAACAGAGGCAGTCAGCTCTGCAAAGAACAAACAGAAGCTTCATCTCCCCTCTGTGCCAGGGTGAGCATCAGGCCAAAGTCCAAACAGGTGCTATGTGTGTGCATGATCTGGCAGTGTCAGGTGACAATGGCCCCCACTTGCTGGGCCTGGGGCTGGTGCCTTGCCAGCCCTGCCTGAGGGACCTCAGACGGCACCAACACTCTGACCACACAGAGTTCGTGCACCCATTTCACAGTGAGGAAAACCAAGCCATACAAGCATAGGTGACTTGCCCTGGAGCCCTGGCCCTCGGAGGAGGCCTCCCTCCTGCCAGCTCTCACCAAAATCTAATCTAGGATCAGAGAGGAAGAAAATGTCTCATGAAAAACTCCAGATTAGCTTGGGAGGATACTTCCTCAGCATAATTACAGAGATGATAGTGCACACCAGCATAATCATCATCACAGAGACAGTTCACACCAGCATAATCATCATCACAGAGACAGTTCACACCAGCATAATCATCA
>NW_016107474.1:5864033-5866885 GCF_001604975.1 Cebus imitator | reverse complement strand
ATCATCACAGAGACAGTTCACACCAGCATAATCATCATCACAGAGACAGTTCACACCAGCATAATCATCATCAGAGACAGTTCACACCAGCATCAGAGATAGTTCGCACCAGCATCATCAGATAGTTCACACCAGCATTATCACAGAGACAGTTCACACCAGCATCATAATCAGAGACAGTTCACACCAGCATCATAGACAGTTCACACCAGCATCATCATAATCAGAGACAGATCACACCAGCATCATTGTCATCACAGAGACAGTTCACACCAGCATCATCATGATCAGAGACAGTTCACACCAGCATCATCATAATCAGAGACAGTTCACACCAGCATCATAATCACAGAGACAGTCCACACCAGGATCATAATCACAGAGACAGTTCACACCAGCATCATAATCACAGACAGTCCACACCAGCATCATCATAATCACAGACAGTCCACACCAGCATCATCATCACAGAGACAGTCCACACCAGCATCATCATCATCACAGAAGTGAGCTTGGAGGCACAGCAGAGGGACGCTCAAAACACCCAAATCAATGAAAGACCCTGCCCCTGCTCCTGACACAGAGTCCACGATAAAAACAAATATGTCAGTCATCCCCAGAGCAGGCTGCAGAGTCAATCAACTCCTCTTTCCTATATCAACAATTGTTTCTGGAACTAAGTAAGCTCAGTCTAAAGTTCATATGGAAAAATAAACATGCAGGCCATCCTAGAAGAATTCTGCAAGGGGAGGGAGGTGAGGAGCTCATGGCGCACCAGCATGACTCGCAAAGCTACTGTAGTAAAAAGCAGTTTGGGGCTGGCATGCAGACAGGTGGACCAGTCTGTGGAACAAGGCAGGCACGCTGACTGTGTTGTAAAGGCAGCATTTCAAATGAACGGTCTTGGCACAACTGGCTCACCCAATAGACAAAGGAAAAATGGTGTCTCTCCCTCACATCAAAGACTTAATGGCAAAAAAACCAAAAGCACTAGAAGAAATCATGAAAGACGTTTCTAACAATATAATTTCAGCATGCACAAGGCCTTTCGAAGAATGAATCAAAATACAGGAAGTGTAAAAGGAGGTGGATATATGTGACCACATAAAATAAGTGTCTTAACGCTGATGCCGATCAGCAAAACACACACACGCACACAAGCAAGTGAGGAATTGGGGAGAAATTTGGCAACCTATATCTCAGAAAAAGAGGATTAAAGAAACAACAAAAAGAGTGAGTTAAAGACCAACCCACCAAGAGACAAACAGGCAAATGGCCTGAGAAGCTGGTGCAAGAAAGTAAATCCCAGGGACCTATAAACACATGGAAACAGGCTGAGCCTCTGGGAATTAGAACTACCGTGCTGATATGGTGTGGCTGTGTCCCCACCCAAATCTCATCTTGAGCTGTAGCTCCCAGAATTCCCACTGTTGTAGGAGGGACCCTATGGGAGACGGCTGAATCATGGGGGTGGTTTCCCCATACCATCCTCGTGGTAGTGAATGAGTCTCAGGAGCTCTGATGGGTTTATATGGGGAAACCCTTTGCACTTGGCTCCCATTCTCTCTTTCCTGGCTGTCATGTAAAACATGCCTTTGCTTTGCCTTCATCTTCCGCCATGATTGTGAGGCCTCCCCAGCCATGTGGAACTGTGAGTCCATTAAACAAATCTCTTTCCTTTATAATGTACCCAGTCTCAGGTGTGTCTTCATCCGCAGTGTGAAAATGGACCAATAATACAAACAGCAAATGAGATTTCACCACCAGGTGTCCTGCGATCAGTCTTGAAAGCCTGCAGCTTCAGGGCAGGTTTGGAGAAACGAGCCACAGGTTACATCACTGCAAGAATGCAAATTGATGCACCCTTGTTGGCAAACAATTTGGCCAACTCAATCCACATTTAAGGTGTGCAATCCTGGGTCCATGTGTGGCCTCCCAGAAACCTACCTGGCAGGTGCTCGTCTAGACTTCCACACTAGAACTGTCTCTGCAACCCTGCGGGGACAGCCCTGAAACCACCAGACATCCCTTGGTCAGAGCCCAGTGCAGTAAGTTCTAGAACGACCCGGTGACAGAGGGCAGGCCACCATCCCTGACTTGCTGTTCTGAAGTCCCCACAAAAGGTCTTTCGGAACGCGCTTAGAAATTTGCAGTGAGACTGTTTATTTCCTTCTCCAATCAGGGTAAATATTCACGTTTCAGTGCAGAAACAGTCATGGGCTTTCTTATGGGTTATTTCCCTGGATCCCACAGGAGTGCTGTGTAAATGTGCATTACATTTCTAAAATCCTGCGTTCTAAAATAAAAAAGGCTTTCTAACTCCAGGGTCTGGATAAAAGCTTGAGGACCTGCAATTTCAGCTTTAAAAGGAGTGAGGCCTCAGCCGAGCAGCCAAGGTCAAAGTCCCCTGGGATGCGTCCTGTTGATGGTTAGACCCCCGAGGGGAGGTGGTGAGACGGGCACTTTGCCTCCAGGGTCTTCCTCCCAGTGATGCATCATCGTAGTCTAACCATGAGAAAATCACCAGGCAATTCCAATTGAGAGACACTCCACAAAATACTCAAGCAGTCCTCAAAACTGTCAGGCTCCTCGAAGACATGGAGAGTCTGAGAGGAGAGGAAGGAGGCATGAGGAGGAAATGCAGGGTGGGATCTGGGTGGGATCAGGGTGCGATCTGGGTGCGATCAGGGTGGGATCTGGGTGGGATCCTGGGGCACGAGGAGGCTGTGAGGGGAGCATGGGAATGAGGATGGATCAGGGTTGGTTCCTCAGAGATAACAAAGGCACTGCATATGCATGAGACATGGACAGTCAGCGAACCGGGTGCAGGGCACACAGAAACTCTATGCCAT
>NW_016107474.1:5801979-5863758 GCF_001604975.1 Cebus imitator | reverse complement strand
ATTAGCTGGGCATGGTGGTGCACGCCTGTAGTCCCAGCTACTCAGGAGGCTGAGGCAGGAGAATTGCTTGAACCCAGGAGGCGGAGGTTGCGGTGAGCTGAGATCGCGCCATTGCACTCCAGCCTGGGTAACAAGAGCGAAACTCCGTCTCCAAAAAACAAAACAAAAAAAAACAAAAATTAGCCGGGTGTGGTTGTGGGCGCCTGTAATCCCAGCTACTTAGGAGGCTGACACAGGAAAACCACTTGAACCAGGAAGGCAGAGGTTGCAGGGAGCCGAGACTGCACTGCTGAGCTCCAGCCTGGGCAACAGAGTGAGACTCCACCATACATACACACATACATACATACATACATACATGCATAAATGGACTGGTACTGTTAAGGAACAAGATCCAAGACACGCGCTCCAGAAAAGCAAAGGGGAAAGCATGGCTCCCACTTGTGTGTGCCAACGTGGCTTCCACGGGGAAGGACGCTGGCACACAGGACTGTGTTAGATTTGTGACCTATAAGTTGTGGTCAGAGCCCCAGGCACACCATTATTTCTGCCTTTCAAGGCCACTCTAACATTTAAACAGTGGGAGGCACTTCCTAGTCTCTTAGCCAACAGCTCCCTCCTTCCCCTGCTCCCCAAGGAAATACTCCTCTCCTCCCCCAGCTTCTCCTGCCTCAGAGTTTGGGGGTGGCGAGGAAGTCAGCAGGTGCCTGAAGCTGATGTCCTCTGTGTAACCTGTGGGTTCTGCAGAGATTTGCACCCCAGGCTGTCCCACCTGATGACCCCTTCCCTCCCTGTTGGCTTTTCCCTGCCCCCACTGCGCCACTGGAGGGCACCCCTGCTCCCCACGGGCCCTCTCTCCCAGGCCACTCAGTTCACAGGAATTGCCCACCTGTTATTGCTCTTCTGCTTCTAGGAAGGGTTTTACCACATGTGTGGGGCATCGACCAGACACTCCAAAGACTGTCCTCCAAGCCAGATTACCCCCGCAGGGGAGGGATCTGGCCTCTGGCAGGAACAAGCCCTCAGGTTCCAGCTGCCACCTGCTACACGGGTTGTTTCTGCCTCAACAGAGTGGCGCTGATGCTTTGTCACTTTGACCCCAGGGACAGGACAGGGGGCGTGGAGGCCAGCAAGGAAAAATTAAAAAGGGCAGGTACTGTCAAGGAACAAGGTCCAAGACACAGCCTCTGGAAAAGCGCAGGGGAAAGTGCAGTTACCACTTGTGTGTGCAAACGTGGGCTCCACAGGGAAGAAGGGGTGGCACACAGGGCTGTGTTAGACATGTGGCCTGTGAGGTGTGGTCAGAGCCCCAGAGGCCCCACTGAGAGGGGACCTCAGAGAGTACCCCCCCAGGTGTCCAGAAGAGCATGCTCCTCCCTGTCCAGCTCAGAGGTGTCCCTGTAGGCCTGGCCACCATAGGTCACCACCGTCCCACCCTCCTCAAATTGCCAGTGCGCCATGGTGGAACCCATGCCTTCAGGCTGTCACAAACACGAGGCCTTCCTCCCTCCCCTGTAAAGGGGGTGTCAGCCTGAGGCCTCCAGGCAGCACATGCAGGGCAGGGTCAGGTGTGAGAGGCTCACTAGGGGAAATCTGTGAGAAAGACAGAGCAGGAGCTGGGAGGTTGGGAGAATGTCCAGTTGGGATGCAGGTCTGGGCCTTGTGCAGGAGAGAGGGAGGGAAGGAAGGAAGGAAGGAAGGAAGGAAGGAAGGTAGGTAGGTTGGGAACCCTTTGCATGGTGGCTCAGCAGAGCTATCAGAGGGCCTCAAGCCAAAGTCACCAACCACCCAGGAATGGCTTGCTGGGGTATCAGGCTGGCCTTGATGCAAACGTGGAGGTGGGCTCAGGGTACAGAGGCTGGACCGCTGGTCAGTCCTGCTCCCCACAGTGGAAAGCCTGAGGGGCATGTTCTCACAGCTCTGCAGACAACATCGAGGAGGGCATCTGTCCAAATGGATGAGAAAAAACCTCCTAGTTTCTTTCTAGGGGGCTCTGGGGAACCTACTGTGCTTTGCATCCCATGGAGCTCACGCAGGTAGGGTCTGCTCACTCTTCCAGCCCTCACCAGGTTCAGTCTGTGGGTGTCCTTCTTCTCCAGTCACCAGGGGTGCAGCAGTGAGGAAGAGAAGGAATCCTGCTCTAAGACATGGGCTCTGGTGGGAGATGACTACATTGCATTGCTGGGTGCTTTAAGAGAACAGAGCGTGGAGGGGCAGGCTGGGGGAGATGGGAAGAACTGGCCCTTTCATTTTAACTCATTATTGGTGAAAGATTCCCTAGGTCCTTAAAAACATCTCCCAAATAATCAGATGATTTAAAAATCTTATCCCTGAGTCAGTGCAATCCCGATCACAGTCTTTTCTGGCTTTCTTGCCAAAATTACCAAGCAGATCCCGAGATTCATATAGAAATGTAAGGGACTCAGAATAGCCAAAACAATCTTGAAGAAGAGCAAAGTTGGAGGACTCACATATCCCAATTTCAAAACTGATGGCAAAGGTACAGAAGTCAAGAGCTGACATAAGCATAGATACACAGATCAATGGGATGGACTGAGGATGAGGGCTGGAAATAAATCCTCACAGTTACAGTCCATTGATTTCCAACAAGGAAATCAAGACAGTTCAACAGGGAAAGAATAATTTTTGCAACAGATGGTGCTGGGCCCAGTGGATATCCATGTGCAAAAGAATGAGGTTAGACCCCTACCTCACACCATACACAATGTGAATTCCAAAAGGGCCAGCAACTTGAATGTAAGAGCTGAAACCTTAACACTCTTAGAAGACAACATAGGAATACATCTTTGTGGCCTTAAGTTAGGCAATGGTTTCTTACATATGACACCAAAAGCACAAATGACAAAAAAAGTAGGTAAATTGGACTTTCTCAAAATCAAAATGATTGTGCTATAAATAACATCATTAAGAAAGTGAAAAGGTCACCCAGAGAATGAGAGAAAACTTTTGTAAACCATATATCCGACAGGGAACCTGGCTGTAGAACACACAAAGAACTCTTGCAACGATAATAAAAAGACAAGAATCCAACTAAAAACGGGGCAAATTTCTCCAAAGAAGATACACAAATACCCAACAAGCACATGAAAAGACACAGACATCATAAGCTGTCAGGGAGATGCAAGTCAAAACCACAACGAGATGCCACTTCACACCCAGGATCTTGACTGTCATCAAAAAGACAGGCAATAACAGGTGTTGACGAGAGTAGGGAGAATTCAAAACCCTCCCACACTGCCTGTGGGAATGTGAGATGTGGCAGCCTCTTGGGAAAACAGGTTGGCCAGTCCTCTCTGAACGTTAACTGTACAGCGACCATACGGCCCAGCAATGCTGCTCGTAGCTGGGGACTCTAGAGAAATGAAAACCTTTGTTCACATAAAAACGGGTACACAAATGTTCATTATTCACAACAGCCAAAACGTGGAAACAGCCCAAATTTCCATCAGTGGAAGAACGGATAAACACAATGTGGTCTATCCACTCAGCGGAATGTGCTTCAGCCACAGAGGGAATGAAGTGCTGACGCACACCCCAGCGTGGGGGCCTTGAAAACATCACTCCGAGTAAAAGATGCCAGCTACCAAGGGCCACGTGCTATACGATCCCATTTCTATAAAACGCCAGAACAGGCAAACCTGTGGGGACAGAGAGCAGACTGGTGCATGCCAGGGGCTGAGGTAGAAGTGTTGGGGAGGAAGAGGGGCTGATGCGAAAGGGCCTGGAGATTCTTTCTGGAGTGATAAAAATGTTCTAGAATTAGACAGTGGTGATGGTTGCATAATTCTGTGAATTCACAAAAAACCACTGAATTGTACACTTTAAAACAGTGAATTTTACGGTATGTGGATTATATCTAAATACAGATGTCACTAAAAAAGCATGCAGTTTTTCCCCACTCCCTACCATCTGGTGGAAGCAGGGACAGGGGAGGACATGGAATAAGGCCAGAGCTTGTCCATCAAAGATCATTTCTGGAGCAAGGACCCTGGTGCTGGGCAGGGTCCTGGGTTGCCCTGTTCACGTCTGGGCTGGAGGCATCTGAGCTGCATTGCAGCAGTGTCAAGCAACGTCGGGCAGTCGTGGGCTTCAGGCTGTTGGTGGCAGAGGCCCCAGCGCTGTGTGGACCACATGCCACCACTCTTAGGGTGTGGGTGACACCCCACACCTTCCCAAGGGCTCCCCACTCAACAGGCACTCTGCAGCTCAGCGTCCCTGAGCCTCCCAGGGTGTCACACAGGCCAAGCAGGCTGCTAGCCCACCCGGGAGCCACACACCTGCAGAGAACAATGTGACAGGGAGAGACTCATGTGAGAGCCCCGGCCCACACACAGGAGGAAGAGGCAGGGAACATCCCTCAGCTCCTCGGCTTCCCTTATCTGACAAGGAGATATGGACAGCACCAGCCACGCAAGGGTGTGTGGACGTGAGAGCAAGGGGTGCCCAGAGGCCACTGGCGGCACAGCTCGGTGCCTGGCACGCTATGGGCTTCTGACCTCATTAGTGAACCACAGACAGGAAGCTGCTGCTGAACCTCTTGTCATCAGAATTCCCTGCCTGGTGCCTTCCCTAAGCCCATAACACGCCTGCTGGGAACTCCCAGTTTCGGCATCCCCAGGCCTCTCTGCAGTGCAGTCAGACGAGGTGTCCACATTCACACTCACATGGGCATGGCTGCATGGGGTGTGAGGGTGTGTACATGTGTGCATGTGTACAAGAGTATGTATGTGTGTGTGTGAGTGCATGAGATTGTGCTGGGGATGTGTGGGAGTGTGTGTGTATGTGAACCTGGATACACGAGTGTGCATCTGTGTCTGGGTATGTGAGTGGTGAGTGTGCATGTGTGTCTATGTGTGCATGTGAATGTGCGCTCATGTGTGCATATGTGTGTGCATGCGTGAGTGTGCAGGTGTGAATGTGAGTGTGCAGGTATGGGTGGACGTGTGTGCATGTGAGCATGTGTGTGCACGTGTGTGAAGGTGTGCACTCACACTTCCTGCACACGCAGACACCCTGCAGTGTGGCCTGCCTCATGCCCAGCATAAACGTCAGGCCTGGGAAGGACTGGGAGTTTCTACCCCAGGGTGTCACACCTGCCGATGCCCACCACTGCATTTTCTCTGTGTGGGTGTCAGAGACTGCCCTGTCCCCAGCTTGGCCTCTGCTGGCTCCTAAATTATCCAGCGGCTTGGGGAGGGGGATTCCTAACGGAACTTGGGTGTGGCTTTAAGACCCCAGCATTCAGAGCTTCAGGTAAGGCAGCCCGAGCCACGTCCAGTCTTGCCAGTGAAGCGAGGCCACAGGTCTCCAGGGCACAGGCGGAGCGGGTCCCTTGCTTCGGTGAACAATGTGTTATGATAGGGCCTCCTGAGCCAGATGAGACAATACAAATTCCTCAAAGCAGCAGTCAAAAGCTATAATCTGATTTTGCAACATCCAGGAGCAGATGCTCGCTTGGAGGAATGAAACACTAATGTGATGGGGGAGGAACGCGCTGGGTTCGTGTTTGCCTTTTTATGCTGCTTGGCTTTCAAGCATTTGAGGTTGAAGCATGCCACTGAGAGCAGAAGCAGCTGGTGGAGCCTTGGACGTGCACATTCCTGAGCTGAGTCGGCTGGATGTGGGAACATGCTGGTCCCCTTGCTCACCGGGCGACTGGGTGTGTCTGCCACCAAAAGTCAAAATGCCCTCCCTGCAGCTCTCTCTGCTCTTGGAGAGGGAGGTCTGGATGGAGGCCCGGCCCCTCCAGATTCCTTTGTCCTGGCCCTCCTCCGTTTCCCATCTTCAGACAGTTCCAGGCTGTCGTACTGGCCATGCAGACTCGCCTGCAACAGGGTGGGCGGAGCCCGCAGCGCGATGGGGACGTGTGCGCATTCCATCACCCTGTGTCACGGGTGTGGGAGGCCAGGCGTCCGTGCAGGGCCATCGGGGCATCCATGACCTCCCAGATAAGATAAAGGGCTGTAAATCCACGGTCTCCCTTCCCAAGCCTCTCCCCGCCCCTAGGATGAACTTTCCAGAGGGGTCTTACATGAAGGCTGCAAACTGCTCGCCAAGGCCAGCAAGTCCTCCCCACAGAACAAGCTTCCTCCGAGCACGCTCTGGCCTGCGTAACAGCTCAAGAGCTGTGGAGTTGCTCTGCCACATCTGGAAAACTGCCCCACTTCTCGGCAGCTCCTTGCAAAAGCACCTCTTCCAGAGGAAGGAGGGGTGGCCCCCAGACCGCATTAGCAACTTTCATTAAGAGCCACGGTACCTAGTGTAGCCTGGGGTGGGTGCTTTGCATCTCGTCTCCTGTAATTTGCACAACCTCCTGATGCGAGGCCCGCCCCTTCGCAGGGAGGCTCAGGACCTCACAGGGAATCAAGCGCATTCTGAGGATGCTGGGCCTGACTGTGAGAGGCTCATGGCTTGGGTGGGAGGACAAGGTAAGAAGACAGCAAAGGTGCCACAGGAGCCATCAACCCCACTGGAAGTCCCACGTTTGCAAGGTGGATGTGGAGCTGCACCCTGGGCCCTTGAAGGGCTTTTCCAACTCCGCGATTCTGAGATTTTCTTCTGAGAGGCCTCAAAGAAGCACAAGCAGAATGTTCCTCCCGGCAGTGGAGCTCCATGGGAGGCTGGGGTGGGGCCCAAGGAGGGGGCGGAGGGGCTCTGGAAAGCTGGGCACAAGGAAGTGGGCAGAGATCCCAACTGGAAAGGCCCATTGTGGGGAACAGTGCTGGTGAGGGTGCAGAGCAGAAAGCCCACGTGTCCATGTCCCCACCCATCGGGGCCCAGGAGAACTTAGATAATGAGGCCTATGGTAAAGTGAAATGCTACCTTGATTTCACTTTAATTAATTAATAAGTGATCCCCACGGCCAGTGGCTGTGCGCTGGAGGGTGCGGCTCTGGACTGCTCCGACAATGACAGGCTGCAAACACCAAATCCTCAGACACAACTTCACACTTTCCTGTCAGGCCCAGAGCTCACAGCAGGGACTGGCAGACAGACAGCAGGGGCACAAGGAACCTGCCTTTCATGATTGGAGTTCAACCCTAAGGGACCCATCCCCTGGGTGGCAAATGGTCCGCACTGGCGCTCGGGACAGGAGTGCTCAGGGCCCGCGGGCGGCCGGCTCTGCTGACTTCCACGCCCTTCCCACACATCTGTTTTTCCGCCATGTCTGGGACTGCCAAGCCTCCCCTTTTTGGCATCCCCACAGCTGGCCAGGCCAGAGGGGTTCTGTTGTGGAGGTCCCACCCTGGCCCTTCAGCACAGAGCCGAACTCGGAGGTGATAGGGTGAGGGGAGGGCAGAGACCTGGGGTTCCTGGAAAGCAGACAGAGGCAGAGCCTGACACAGCAGTGAGCAGGGACAGCAGGGACAGCTGCCTCAGAACCCAGCAGAAAGTGAGCCTCTGGCAGGGAGCGGGCGCCGGCCTTCCTCCCAGCGTCTGTTCACGCTTGTCCAGCAAACATCTGCGGAGTGCCTTCTGCACGCACAGCCTGACCCTGCATCTCTGCCGCCAGGGCGATGGAGGACCTTCCTCAGCCACAGGCCCAGGCGAGCCCAAGCAGCTGTGAGCCCAGGGGGGCGGCCGGAACACACATTCTCCTTTTAATGGAAAAGTGCGGGACAGAGCGCTGGAAGTCAGGCAGGTGGGCCGTGCTTCCCGGGCCAAAGGAAGCAGCCACTGAAACAGACTTTTAAGACACATAGAGCACCAAATGTAAACATATCTGCTCTTAAAAAGAGGAATGAATTTTGTCTTGAGAGAGACTGTTGGCCAGACTCAGAGATGAAGTATTTTTACCACTAACATCATCTAGGCTTGTGTGGAATTGTTTCCTAGCGGCATGATCTCCATGCTCTGACAGCAGCAGGGACAGTGGGTCAGGCTGCAGGTGGCCACCACCCCTGTGGGTTCCTGCGTCCTCCCTGGCCTCAGTCACCGCCCGAGTCTCAACCACCCAGGAAGAACAGGGCCGCTGTCCCCACCGAGAGCCCAGCTGTCCTCAGCAGCATCTGCTCTTCACAGGCTGCCTGGAACCAAACTGCCCATAAGCCAGGTTCAGCCCCACTGTGGTGGAGCCCTGGACTTCTCTGAGCCTCAGTTTCCCTGTCTTTAAAGTGAGCACAACAGCCAGGCGCAGTGGCTTATGCCTGTAATCCCAGCACTTTGGGAGGTCTCATTGGGTGGATCATTTGAGGTCAGGGGTTTGAGACCAGCCTGGCTAATATGGGGAAACCCATTCTCTGCTAAAAATACAAAAATTAGCTGGGCGTGGTGGTGCATGCCTGTAATTCCAGCTACTTGGGAGGCTGAGGCAGAAGAATCACTCAAACCTGGCAGGTGGAGGTTGCAGTGGGCAGAGATCTCACCACTGCACTCCAGCCTGGGTGACGGAGTGAGACCCCACCCTGTCTCAAAATAAAAATAAAGTGAGCACAACAATGCGTATGTAACAACGACTGGGGAGAGGGGCCTGCTGCTGTTGGTGAACTAGAAGCTGGGTCATGGTTGTCAGGACCGTCAGCACGCTGTCTGCAGCCTGGGATTCAGCCTGGGATGCTGAGTCCGGAGCTGGAACCTGAGGAGGGGGTTCAGGGGGCAGGGGCAGAAAGGTGAGGTCTGCCTCTCAGTAACCCACGAAAATGATGTACACAGAGACAGAAGGGACAAGACAGCCAGGCAGAGACGAAGCCAGCCCTCCCCCCACCAGCGGTGACCACAGAGACGGCATCTCACAGCTGCTCGCTGTGCAGGCACCGAGGAATGTCCACTCCCAGCGGGTTCCTCCGACAGCCCCGTGGGAATTCCTGGCCGTGGCTACAAACGGTGACCTGCCCAACCCTCGGAGATGCCTGTCTCCCCTACGGGCCTGACAGTGCCCCAGAGAAGCTGTTTGGGTGAGCACCTGCCTCTCCAACCTGCGGTTCACTGAGTAGGAGGGAGGGTCTCTTCCAAAAAATCAGCCTGTAGGAAACGCGGCTGGGCGTCGGATTTCCCGCCCATGTGCAGAGCATGCTCCCAACGGATCTGGTGCTTTTTTCTTCTTCTTCTTTTTTTTTTTTTTTTTGATAATGGTCTCGCTCTGTTGCCCAGGCTGGAGTGCAGTGGCATGATCTCAGCTTACTGCAACCTCTGCTTGTCAGGGGTGATGGATTTTCTGCCTCAGCCTCCCAAGTAGCTGAGATTACAGGCGCCCGCCACCATGCCCAGCTCATTTCTGTATTTTTAGTAGAGATGGGGTTTCCCCATCTTAACCAGGCTGGTCTCCAACTCCTGACCTCAAGTGATCCACCCGCTTTAGCCTCCCAGAGTGCTGGGATTACAGGCATGAGCCGCCACGCCCGGCCTGTAACGGCTTCCTTCTGAGAACGGGCTCTTGGTGTGAGACAAAGGGCTTGAAGAGGGTGGAGGCACCAGGGAGCTCCCCAGCGGGGCGGGTGAGGAAGGCAGCTCATTCACGATTCACTTCCTAATTATTCCAAAGGGAGCGATGGGCTCTATGCAGGGGTCACATACAATTGTGTGCTAACCTCTGAGGCTCCCTTCCTGTACGAGAAACGAAGCCGCCGAGAGGAGCACTCCCTGCCGCGGGGTGCTGGGTTTCTGGCGTAGGAGAGACGATGGCAGCACAGAGCACGGAGCCCATGAGCCACCTGGGAACGCTGAGGTATGCCGTGCCCATCCCTCGCAGGTTCTGACGCTACAGAGGGAGAAAACACGTCAGACGTCCGAGGACCTAAGTGAGCACTGGCAGAGCCAGCGGGATGCTGCGTCCCCCCCACGGAGGTGCTGAATCTACAGACAGAAAAGACGTGGTATGTCTGAGGACCTAGGCTGAGGATGAGACGGCTCAGAGTGACAGCCTCAGAGGGGCGGAGCCTGACTCTAAACTCCGGCTGTCAATCCACCCTCCAGCCAGCGACCCCCCCATCCCCGCTGCCCGGGCAGGACGCTGTGAGCCGCACTGGTCGTGCCTCCAGAAACCCAGAAACTCTGGGAGGAACATCAGCTTTGTTGAAGTCAAGGTGACTTTGGCCAAGAGTTGCCCAACTGCAGAGTTGGGAGAAATTCCAGTTCCTTCTTCCTGGTCAGGCCGTCAAGGGGCAATGGTGTTAGCCAGACAGGCCGAGCCAGGCCCTTCTCCCGTTCCTCCCACGGCCTCCATCACAGCAGGCTCTCTGGGGAAGACCTAGCAGAGGGGCCACGGCGATGCTGCCACACAAAGGTTGTCCTCAAATGTGCGCCCTGTAAATGCTGCCATCCCACCGGGCAGTGCTGGTCTCAGAGGGAAACTTCAGCCAGAGCGCTGGAGCCCCGTGGAGAAGTCCACCCTGCTCGGGGCTGGCAGCTCAAGGGCTTGAGTCCCCTGTCTCGTCCAGGGAAGTGGAGAGCCAGGGGAGCTCCCGTGGCCGGGGCAGAGCCCACCCAAATCCCCGGAGGCCTCCCAGCTCATCCGGGTGGGGCAAGGATGGGGACCCAGCTGGAGTGGGGTCACAGGGATCGGGTCCATAGCCACAGTCCCAGAACAGAGACTGCCAATGTCCACAGCGCAGGGCAAAGCCTCCCGGGGTTCAGCTACGGCCCCCAGAGGCCACAGCCCTATGCCTCAAGATGAGCCCTTGTGAGATCCTCAAAGTCGTGCTCCTTCCTGAGTGTCTGTGGCTGCTGGAGTGGCCTGGCCAGCTCCTTCCTCTGAAGAAGCGTGCTGCCGGCACCCGGAGGCGCCTGCCTTCTGGCCTGTCCGACGCCCTCTCCCGTGGTGAGCTGCCTCCTCTAGGAAGCCTTCCCTGCCCTGCTGTGGCCTGCAGAGCTTTCTCCTGACCTCCGTCCCACACTCATCTGCATGGGAAGCTCTGGAGGGCTGGCCTAGGTTCCCAGGCAAGTGTCTGCTGTGTCTCTGCTGCCCCTGCCCTCAGGAGGCTCACTGACAGGGCTTCTGTGAGGGACGGCCATTATGCAGAAGACAGATCCCCCCTCAGAGGGGAAAATGGGGCCAGCTGGGTGGACCCTACAGGGATGTGGGTTTTGGCTTCAAAGATGGAAGGAATTTCTAGCAGACCTATCTATTTCAGGATGGAATGCACGCCTGCTTGCACATGTGTGGGTCTCGTCTCAGGAGGTGCCTGTGGGGTCTGGAGTCAGTTAGGAGGGAGAGAGGGAGGTGGGAGCTGTGACCTTCTAGAACGGTGCCTCCATCCGTGTCCCAGGGCCAAATCTTTCTGGCACACAACCAAGACCTCAGACTTGTCTAAATCTGAAATATTTTCATAGGAAGAACCGTCAGCAGCTCCACGTCCTCTCCACGCCTCCTGAGACTTTCCGAAAATGAAAAGCTAAAAACAACTGATAGGCCTTTTGAGTTTCACCTTCGAGGGTCTCAGCCTGGGCGGTCTGGATGGTGGCTGCCGCCAGCCTTGCCCCAAATCCAAAAGGCTTCTCTTGGAACTCGGCAGATAAGCAACAACTTGGTGGCACCTGCTCTGCGTGTGATGTCCGTGAGGTGGGAAGAGCACCCAGCAGACACGCTGGAGGTGTGTTCTGGGTCCAGGAAGCCCTGGCCAGGGGCGCTGCTGCCTATGGGAGTGGACGACAGAGCCCAGAGGCCCCTTGGCTAAAGCCGCTGATGAAAGAGGCCTTAGGATAGGGCCTGAGTGTTCCGAAGCTGGTGTCTGCAGACCCCAGCTCTCCCCGTGGGCTGTGGCAGGGGGCGGGGGACAGTCAAGGGGACAGGAGGGTTACATCTGCGATTGTGGCCTTTAGGGCCTTGCACCACTTATCAACTGAAAAGATGGAGGACGTGAATTCTGGTGGCAGGACCCGTGGAACAACTGCAGGAATCCACGTGCCCTGCTTGTAATGTAAAGATATCGGGGAGCACCTTCAGGGAACTCCTTTCCCAAGCTGGGAGCACAGGCTAATGGTGGCAGCTGTCACCTCCCAGGGACCTGGGGACAAAAGCCCCACTGGGACCTCAATATTAAGTGGCCTCAGTAATATTCCCCAAAGAGGTCAGGTCCTAATCCTTGGACCCTGCAAACGTGTCCTTGTTTGGAAAAAGGGGCACCCGACTAAGTGAAGCTTCTGGAGATGAGATGATCCTGGGCCATCGGGTGTGCCCTGAATGCAATCACAGATGTCCTCATAAGGGGGAGGCAGAGGGAGCTCCAGCCCGAGGAGCGGAGTTTGAGGATGGAGCCAAGAAAGATGGAGACAGCGGCCCTGGAGACTGGAGCAAGCCACCACACTCTCGTCCCACGGAGGGGTCTTTGCAGGAGGTCAGGCACGCAGGGCTCGCGGTGACAGCTTCTGTTTCCCATTTGTCACGTGCCATGGGCTGTGAGAAACTCAGCAGCGGTGAGGCAGGCCAGCCACCTGCAGGCCACACGTGGCCAGATCCAGGTGCTTTGCAGGTGAGCATATGACAGAGGGCGAAAAAAAAACAAAAGAAAAGTCCACAGGGAGAAGCCGAGGAAAGCGGACTTGGAGGGAGGCCAGGCCTTGCCACGCACACACCCACCTTTGAGTCACCCTTAGGGGGACCCTGCGAAGCAACGGAGCCTCTCTGATGGGACCTGAAACCCCCCCATTAGCTTTGTGGCCATCAGCACAGCCGAGGGACAGCTCAGAAGCCTGCACCGTCCCAACCTCCTGTCACCACTGAGCCACCTCTGAGTTGCATGTTTCTGGGCTGGACGGGACGCAGGTTTTGAGGCTGGAGCTGAATGCAGCCCCTGCATGGTGACTGTTTTGGTGCCCACCACCAGCTGCTTATGGATGTTTCTACTCCAGATCTCTCCTGGAGAAAGTCTTGCCAGTGTTTTGGAGATGAGGACCCGCCGAGAGACAGTTGGAACGCGTTGCTCAGGACCGTCTGGGTGGCTTCTGATCCAGCCTGCACCTAAGCGGCCCTGCTTCAAAACAGCTGCATCCAGCGCTCCGCACCAGGACTGTCATTCTGCCTGGTGTGTCTGTCCCTCCTCTCCAGGGAGGTGTGTGTGAACATGCATGAGCATGTGAATGAGTATGTGTGGCATTAAGTGTGCATGAACATGTGTGAGCATGGGTAAGTGTGCACGTGTAAGTGTGCATATGTGCACCAGTGTGTTGGTGTGTGCGTAAGCATGTGTGAATGTGCATGAGCATGTGTGTGAGCATAGGTGAGTATGTATGTGTGTTTCTACATGTGAGAGCATGTCTGCGCATGTGTGCACATGTGCACTTGTGTATGGGTGAGCATGTACAAATGTGCTTGAGCCTGTGTGTGCGCATGGGTGTGCATCTGTGTATGCAGGTGTGAGCATGTCTGACTATGCATGTGTGTGCATCTGTGTATGCATATGTGTGAGCATGTCTGTACGTGTGTGTGCACATATGTGCACCTGTGTATGTGTGGGTGAGCATGTACAAATGTTCATGAGCATGTGTGTGAGCAAGGGTGTGCATGTGTGAGTGTGCATGTGTGTGAGCATGCCTGAGTGTGCACATGTGTGTATATGTGCACCTGTGTGTGTGAGCATGTCTGTGCATGTGTGCACATATGTGCACCTGTTTGTGTGTGCATGTGTGAGCATGTCTGTGAGAGCACGGGTTTGTACGTGTGTGCACACCTGCATGTGTGTGTGGGTGAGCATGTCTGCATGAGCATGTGTATGTATGTGTATGCGTGCACCTGTGTGTGTTATGGGATGAGCATGTCTGTGAGAATGCATGAGCATGTGTGTGAGCATGTATGTGCATGTGTCTGTGTGTACACCTGTGTCTGTGTGCATGAGCAGAAGTGTGAGCATGGGTGTGCATGTGTGTGTGTGCAGCTGTGTATGTGTGTGTGTCACCCCTACCACCATGCTGCTGGAGCCTATCTCTCATGTTCTGGCCACGCTGCCACCCCGCTGGGGTCAGGAGCTGGGATCCTGGGAGGATGTCTGCGCCATGCTGGCTCCTTCCCAGGAGTCTGGGGTCTGGACACAGAAGCCCCACCCCTGGCCTCGGGGCTGCTGCAATACATCAGGGTCTGTGAGGGCCACTCTCAGGGAAATTCCTGCTGCAAGAAGGGAGCCCTGCCAAGGCATGGCCAGGCGGCTGGCTTCCGCCCTTCAGAGGCAATATCCTCTGCAGAGCCGAGAGCCCCGGGGGTTGGGGGAACACTTATCAAAGCCAGGCGCTGCCCCGGGGACGGCGCCACTTCCAGGCCCTTTCTCTATTCACAGTCAAACATCTCCCGGGGGCAGAGGCACCAGCTGCCTTCCATATTTCTGGGGCGTCGGCGCGTGGGTGGGGACCTCAGGCACAGGTTATCTGTGTTGATGAGACAGTGTCTGTCATTCCACACAAAGAACAGATGGTGTTTCCAGCACGTCTTCACCAGATCTGTTTCAGACAGAGGGATCTACCAGAACTCAGCCAGCCTCACACTGCGAAGCCCAGGGATGGGTGAACAGCTTGGTCCTGCTCAGCGATGCCCGGGGGCCTGGCCCTGTGCGTGTCTGTGCACTGAGTGCAGGCCGCAGTATCCGTGTGTATCACTGAGCAGCTCGGTGACAGACCCGCGCTTTCAGACAGCCCTCTAATCAAAACCCACCAACACCAGAACCATCACAACCCAACTCCTTAGCAGGGGCTCAGCTAAAGCCGTTGACGTCCTCCCCAGACCCTGAGCCCTGCCACATCCTGGGGGCCCGAGAGGCTCGCTGGCCACTGTGCCATGGATGGCCCCAACAGCACGGGCCGCGCTCGGTGTGACTCATTCTTCGGTTGTTTCAGAGACCTGGTGTCGACCCTTAGAAACTCATCCCAGTCTTCTCTCCGACGGCCCCGGGGTCGCGAGGCCTGTGTGGGCATCTTCTTGGCGCACTCATGTCTTCACTCCTTGCTGTTCCATTTCATCAGCTGCATTTGCCCAGCCACGGTCTGCAAAGACAGTGAAGACCCAGGCTTCCAGCAGCTCCCGCTCGTGGAAAGCAAGCAGGCCTGTTGGTTTTTAGCGCCTGGACTGGAGGATACTCAGGGTTAAAGTGGCGATTTCCACGTGGAAAAAGCTTCTCAGATGAGATGGGCTCTTCCTTCAAAGAATGGCTGGCCGTTAATGCAGGGTTGTATTTTCTTGCCTGTGTCTTTGAGCAGCCTGGGAGCTCAGAGGGCAGGAACCTAGCAAAGTGCCAGGTAGAAACATTTGGTGGATGTCAAACAAGGGGGTTTGCACAAGGATGTGGAAGACCAAGTTTATGCACCCGGAACCACTGAGGAGACGGTCAGACAGCACGAGGTGAATACTGAGGAAGGAAGAGAGGGAGGGTGTGCGGGCAGGTTTAGACACTGTCTTCAGAGTCCGCAGGGTAGGGGACAGGACAGCATGATCTTGCCTTGGGCGGTGGTTTGGCGTGGCGGCATGTTGGTTCTGCCCAGTTGGTTCTGATTGGCATCTTGGTCTAAAGAGAGTTTCAGCTGATCTTTGTCACTGGTCCACCATGTTTTTGCAACAAGCAACTTTTGGCCACAAAGGAATCTGGGCCAGAGCTTTCCTGGGAGACCATGGGAAGACACCCCTCATATCCAGCTAAGGCCACTGAGTCCTCCCTGGAGTCACAGGGTACACTGGGGACTCTGGGGGAGATCCCATGCATAGCCCTGGTACTCAGAGCCGGGGAGAGGGCACACAGATGCTTTTCTCGGTTCAGATTAAAGCCTGCCTCCTGTCTTCACGCTGTTTCCTCCACCTGGGTCACCTGAACCCCACTTAGCCTGTTCATGCCTTAGGAGAGAGACCAAAGACTGAGAAACCCTTCCCAACCACCTACCCGTAGGCCCCCCTGTGCCCTACAATTCCCAGTCCTCATGTACCCATCCTGACTGGACACTGTAGACTTATTTGAAGGTTAATTATTTACTTAATGCTGGTCTCCTTATGGGATCACAGAAGGGGTCTCAGAAGAGGTGACATTAAGTTTAGGAGGGAAAAAACACATCCCAATGAAGCTTTAAAGAGAGTATTCTAGGAAGAAAAAATGGCCAGCACAGACCCCTACAGGTGGGAGAACTTTCTAGATAAAGGCCAGAATATTGGCAGATGATGGATCATTTCCCTTTCCATTTAGTGAATAAGTCCACCTGTCCATCTACTTACATACCCATCCATTCACCCATCTACTTATCCACTCATTCATCCATCCATCCATCCACTCATTCACTCATCCAGTGGCCCATCCATCCGTCCACCATGTACCAATTTAAACACCCACCCACCCGTCCACCCACACACCCACCCATCCACCCACTCACTCATTCATCCACCTACCCATCCATCTGTCCCCCATGTACTCATTTAAACATCCATCCATCTACACATCCACTCATTCACTCATCCACCTACCCATCCATCTGTCCACCATGTAACCATTTAACCACCCACCCACCCATCCACCTAACCACCCACTCATTCATCCATCCACCTACCCATCCATCTGTCCACTATGTACCCATTTAACCACCCATCCACTCATTCACTCATGCACCTACCCATCCATCCATCTACCATGTACCCATTTCCCCATTCATCCACTCATTCATCCATCCACCTACCTATCCATCCATCCATCATATAGTCATTTAATCATCCATCATCCATCCATGCATCCATTCATTTATCCACCTACCCAAACATTCACCTACCTATCCATACATTTACCATGTACCCATTTAACCATCCACCCATCCATCCATTCATCCACCCACCCACTCATTCATCCATCCACCTACCTAACCATTTGTCCACCACGTACCCATTTAACCAACCATCCATCCAATTACCCACCCATCCATCCATTCATCCACCCACCCACTCATTCATCCATCCACCTACCTAACCATTTGTCCACCACGTACCCATTTAACCAACCATCCATCCAATTACCCACCCATCCATCCATTCATCCACCCACCCACTCATTCATCCATCCACCTACCTAACCATTTGTCCACCACGTACCCATTTAACCAACCATCCATCCAATTACCCACCCATCCATCCATTCATCCACCCATCTACCTATCCACCCACCCATCTATCCATCCATACATCTATCATTCATCCATGCATTCATTCACTTGTCTACCTAATGATCCATCAGTCAGTCTATCCATCCGTTCATGTAACCATCTAGCTATCCACCCATCCACCTGTTGATCTGTCTATCCATCCATCTATCATTCATCCATGCATTCATTCACTTGTCCACTTATTGATCCATCAGTCTATCCATCCATCCATCCATGTACCCATCCACCTATTGATCTGTCTATCCATCCATCCATCCATCCATCCATCCATCCATCCATCCATCCCCCCAACCACCCACCCACCCATGCATTCATCCACTTGTCCACCTACTGATCCATCAATCAGTTTATCCATCCATCCATTTATGTACCCATCCACCTATCCACCCATCCACCTGTTATCTGTCTATCCATCCATCCATCCATCATTCATCCATGCATTCATTCACTTGTCCACCTATTGATCCATCAGTCTATCCATCCATCCATTCATGTACCCATCCACCTATCCACCCATCCACCTATTGATCTGTCTATCCATCCATCCATCCATCCATCCCCCCACCCACCCACTCACCCATGCGTTCATCCACTTGTCCACCTATTGATACATCAACTAGTCTATCCATCCATCCATTCATGTACCCATCCACCTATCCACCCATCCACCTATTGCTCCGTCCATCCATCCATCCATCCATCCATCCATCATTCATCCATGCATTCATTCACTTGTCCACCTATTGATCCATCATTCAGTCTATCCATCCATACATTCATGTACCCATCCACCTACTGATCCGTCCATCCATCCATCCACCCATCCATCCATCCACCCATCCATCCATCCATCCATCCATCCATCCATCCATCCATCCCCCCACCCACCCACCCACCCATGCAATTCATCTACTTGTCCACCTGTTGATCCATCAATCAGTCTATCTATCCATCCATTCATGCACCCATCCACCCATCCATCCATGCACCCACCTATTGATCTGTCTATCCATCCATCCATCCATCCCCCCACCCACCCATGCATTCATCCACTTGTCCACCTGTTGATCCATCAATCAATCTATCCATCCAAACATTCATGTACCCATCCACCTATCCACCCATCCACCTATTGATCTGTCTATCCATTCATCTATCCATCCCCCCACTGACCCACCCACCGATGCATTCATCCACTTGTCCACCTGTTGATCCATCAATCAGTCTATCCATCTAAACATTCATGTACCCATCCACCTATCCACCCATCCACCTATTGATCCGTCTATCCATCCATCCATCCATCCATCCATCCATCCATCCATCCATCCATCCCCCCACCCACCCATGCATTCATCCACTTGTCCACCTGTTGATCCATCAATCAATCTATCCACCTAAACATTCATGTACCCATCTACCTATCCACCCATCCACCTATTGATCCGTCTATCCATCCATCCATCCATCCATCCATCCATCCATCCCCCCACCCACCTACCCACCCATGCATTCATCCACTTATCCACCTATTGATCCATTAATCAGTCTATCCATCCATCCATTCATGTACCCATCCACCCATCCATCCATCCACCCACCATCCACATGCCTCAGTCAGTGTGGGAGAATATACGGAAAGTGAATTTATGTTTTTGGCTGCTTGTAGAGGCCTTGCCATTGATCTCAGATTTTCTGTGTGAAGGATGACAAAGACCCCAGGGCCTCCCCAAGGACATTGAGATGGAAACCGTCAGGAATGTGCTCCTCATAGAGACTGTCTAGTGGACCAGTGTCAGATAAAGGATCCAGACAGGGGGATTTAAAGTTCCTGATGAGCTTGGCAGAAATCAAATTATGTTACAATTTTTTTTTTTTGATAACACAGGGTGGAAGCAGCTAACATATGGGAAAAGTGACTCAGGGCAGGCTCTGGAAAGCCTGTGAGTGAGCAAGCAGTGAACACAGTCTGCCCAGAGCAGGAAGGACTTCACAATGGGCAGTCTTTTCCAGCCAAGGTCACTGAGGCCTGGCTGGCCCCATCACCCCAGATGACTCCAGCTCCAGACTCCAGCCCGTGACTCCAGCTCCAGCCACCCACCCGACTCTGCTGTCTGAGTTTGCTTCACTCAACCCGTCTTCCAGCCCTTGCCCACGTGCGTCAGATGTGCCACCTCGATGCTTTCTGGTTAAGCATCTTCACATGTGTTGGCTCCCTGGACCCCGCTGTGGCCCTGGTGAGGTGGGTTTATCAGTCCCATGTCACAGATGGGAGGGCTGAGGCCTCCAGATGCAAACTTACTGGTCTGAGGTGACCACAGGAACTCACACTCAGGCCCTGCCAGCTCCCATCGGCTTGGCTTACCTGGGCCACCCTGCCCCGGTTGAACTGCATGGTTCTCGCTGCTGGGGACCCCAGCATCACCCACTGTCTGGTCAAGGCCCCTAATGGGACCACGTACACTAGCTTAGTGCCATGCAGCACGTACCACAGGTGCCTCCAGGGCCCCCCCCCCGGCTCCCCTTCTCCCTCTGGAAGTCCCCTCTGCTCCTTCAGATCCTGAACGGCATCCCCCTTGACCTTAACTGTGACCCCGCACCCAGATACACTTCAAGTTCTCGAAACTCCCGGGAACTGACACCAGAACTCAGTCCCCAAAACTGTCCTCCCCCAGAATATGTGCCTCATACTTTTGGCTCCAGCCCCTTCCCTGGGCAGCCAGCAGCCGTCAAGTCTGAGCCCCAGAGACCCTGCTTAGAAGGAAGGACACAAAACAGGGGGGTCTGAAGGCAGCATATCAGCCCACCAGGAAGGACAGGCCTGGGTGGTTCTTCTCTCCCCAGAGGGAAACTGAGGCTCAGGAGGGTAAATGGCTTTCCCAGGACACCCAGACTCAGGGAGGATCCAGTATGGTGACTCCATTTCCTTTCTGCTGATTTTCACTGAGGCCACCTGCAGCCCTGAGAAGTGGCTTCCGTCCGGGGCTCCTTCAAAGTCAAGGGCTATGGGGGGGGCACATGGGTATAAGATGGATACACAGGTGGTGAGTCTCTAACCAGGGAGGCGAGTCCAATTCCTGACTGTTCCTTATTACCCAGGAGATATCAGGCAAGCTGTATGCTGAGCCTTGGCATCTTTATTTCTAAAACGAGGCGATGACGGCTACCCAGTGTGAGGTGACAAGGCTTTGCCTCCCCAACGGCAGGAGCTGGCGAAGGACAGAAGTTTATGAATGCATCTTATTGGGGGGAGCGTGGGAGCCTAAAGCTACTTCCCCGTCAGATAGCTGAGGACTCTGGTCAGCATTCAGCAAGTGCCCTTCATGCATCAAACCCATGTGTGCCGTGGCTGAGCCCCCGCTGGGCAGACACAGACTCCTACAGACAAATCTGAACGGGAAGCTCGTTGCTTCTGCCCACTGGTGCTTCTGGAGAAATCGCAGGGTCTGGGTGGATCTGAGGAGCCAGGAGGGGAGTGGGGAGCCCAGACTGCCCCATCTGTGTGGGTCAGCACCCCTTGGCCTGCTCGGCTCCACCTGTCTCTCCCAGGGGGAAACAAAGGTGCTGGACAGGGATGCATCCGGAGCACATTCAGTCACTCAACAAGACTTCCCAGATATCCCATGTGGCAGGAGCTGCCCTGGGCATCAGGGAGAGAACATTGGCCAAGGCTGACCCACTCCCACCCCAGGGAGCAGCCGATTTAGTGGGGAAACGTGGGTTTAAGCCCACATGGGAATGGCAGGCAGAGGACCTGGCAGGGATCCCTGGAAAGATGCCCTCTTGAAGGTGGGGGTGGCCCGATGTCCACTAAGTCATTTGCAATCAGGGTCATCAACAAGTGGGCACCTCCTCGAGTGACCTCATTCACTCATCCATTCCACAGACGCGTATTGAAAACCCTCAGCATGCGCCCCTGCGGTGACCACAGAGTTGAGCAGGACCAGGCTGGGCGGAGCTGCTGCTGCAGCTGAGGTTGGGAGTGGTGGGGATGAACAGGGAGGACCCAATACCAGTAACTCTTAATGCAGAATGCCCGGCATTGGGGTTGTTCAGACTCTCAAATTTATTTACGTAGAATTGTGTATACAAGAATAGAGCATCACATAGAACTTTTACAAATGCCTTAGAGAGGAAGAAACTAACATCTCGAATTGTGTAAACCTGAACACGGCTCCGAAATATCATGGCCCAACTGTGACAGGGATAACAGATCTGCTCAAGCAGGGGACACCAACTGCCATGCTGGAAACAGGCTTTCAAAAGGCTCCCAACACCCGCTCCTTTTCTGCCAAAAATCTCCCTTTTTTCTGTCCTTTTAGGGATGCAGCTTTTGAGGAAGTGGGAAGTCCAAGAGACAACTTTGAGATCAAGGGCACAGGAAATTTTGCCTTTCATCTGAAAGTCCATCAGCTGCACAGGAAATCCGCAGCCAGGCAGATGCCGCGACAGTGGCGCAGCACACATATTAGCTCCTGCTGGCATGCTAAGCCGTGGTGGATGGTTACCGGCTCTGTAAGACCCTCACCGCTCTCAGATGGGACCACGCTACAGACAGCTCACCCATGATGTCCACCGCTGCCGTCTGAGCTCTGAGGGAGCGGCTAGCACTTGTGACTTGGGAACAAACATTTTTCCAAAGTAGTGCCCAGATACAGCCTGTCTCCTGTGTGCTCTGACACAGCCCCAGACTCTAGATGATGTCCACCAGCCTAAGTAATAGGGTGAGTCTCCCTGGCCTGTGAAAGCTGTTTTCTGGTTAGGCAACGTTGCAAGGGATTCCCTTCTCACTCCACAAATATGCAACAGACACGCACTGGGACACTGTATATCTGGTCCATAAATCCTACTATGCGTATCTGCCAGTTTCCGCATTTCTAACATCTGTTACCAGGACCTTAAGGCACACAGACCAAGAGAGCTTAGAATACACTCACTCCCACGTACCTCTCTCTGGATTCAGACTACCTGGGGCAGGTCTCCAGCTCCACCACTCACAAGTGACTTCATTTCTCTGTCTCTCAGCTTCTTCCTTTGCAAAATGAATGAAATAACACTCATCCCTCATGGAGTGATCATGGGAGATTAAATGAGCCAATTAAGGTGAAGCACTCAGCATAGTACTTACTTAGCAGAGAACAGATGCTCAGTAACTAGCAGTCACACATTGGTGTCATTGTTTCTGTCGTTATTTTAATCATCACCATCATACCATCATCACTACTGTCATAGTAATAATGGTCATCATCACCATCACTGTTACCATCATCACTGTCATCATCATTGCCATTGTCACCATTGCTGTTGCCATTATTACCTTCATTATCACCATCATCCTCATCATCACCCTCAACACCACCATCATCTTCATCACCACCATCATCCTCATCACCACCATCATCATCTTTGTCACCACCATCACCATCACTGTTACCATCATCACCCTCATTATTGTCACCATCATCCTCATCATCACCATCATCCTCATCATCACCATCATCCTCGTCACCACCATCATCACCTTCATCACCACCATCACCTTCATCACCACCATCACCATCACTGTTACCATCATCGCCCTCATTATTATCACCATCATCCTCATCATCACCATCGCCACCATCACTCTCATCATCACCATCACTATTACCATCATCACTGTCATCATCATTGCCATCATCACCATTGCTGTTGCCATTATTACCTTCATCATTATCAGCATCATCCTCATCATCACCCTCAACACCATCATCATCTTCATCACCACACCACCATCACCATCACCACCATCATCCTCATCATCACCCTCAACACCACCATCATCTTCATCACCACCATCATCCTCATCACCACCATCATCATCTTTGTCACCACCATCACCATCACTGTTACCATCATCTCCCTCATCATTATTAACACCATCATCATCATTGCCATCACCATCATCCACATCACCACCACCACGGTTACCGTTATCACCTTTATCATTGTCAGTATCATCACTATCACCATCATCATAATCACCACTGTCCTATCACTGTAGAGTCACCAAGATCACTGGATGTACAGTGTCTGGTTTACGCTCTTTGTCACCACATGACTTTCCTGTACTGCTGCCCTTACTGCTTCTGTTACAAGTGCTTTCTCTCTCTCCTGTGAAACTGCTCACAGGCCTTTCCTTGGAGTTGTCATCCTTTTGTATTAAAGTATCCCTTACACATAGCTTTTGACATAGGAAGAACAAGAACCTGGAACTCAGGAGATGTGAGTTGCATCCTTTTTGGGCAAGCAGTTCTCAATCTTTCCATCTACACAAGAGGGGTTACATGGGATGGTGTCAGACGTTCCTTCTAGCTCCAACATTCTAGAATTCTTGGCAGAAGAGCTTGTTTTTGATTCATTATGAATTCCTCAAACGTACATGACATGTGCTCATCAAGTGAATGCTGAATTAATGAATCAATGTGATGACTATGAATGTCAAAAGAGTGTTGCAATAAATATTTTAGAGGTTAGCCTTGATGATAGATAGATTTGGATGAGTGGATGAGTAAGAGACAGTGTTCTTGGAAATAAAATGGGGTGAACAAAGGCACACATGATAAATAAAAACCAGATAGGTCCTGCCATCAAGGAGCATGAGTGACAGTAGAATAAACACATGTAAAAACATGAGGTTCTCAACATTGTGCCTCCCTAGCTCCCTCTCTCAGGAAGCTATTGGGGGCATGCTCCATGGAAAAGAGGCAACAAACCAAGAAAGCAAAAGGCACAGATCTAGGAAGCAGGAGATTCAACAGAAGAGCGAGGTGTAGATACTCCCCAGGAAGACAGAGAAAGGAGACTTGCAAAATGTTGACTGACCACAGGGCACGGAGAACATCTAGTCCAGATTGGAGTGGCAGGAAGAAAAAGGCTTCTCCACAGAGATGAAATGGACAAATTACCTAGTGTGTTCGAAAGTCTTGGGAGGAGATTTATACAACTGGAGTGAGTTTGGGACTGAATTAATAAGTGCACAGAAAAGCTAGCAAACAAGCCAGCCAACCACAACCAACCCACATTAATCTCAAGTCACTTCTAAAAAACATGTGCAATAAAGAAAAGGAAATGACAGTACGCAGTAAGCCTCGGTTATGAATCGCAGCTACGTGATCACCATAAAGTCAGCGCCGGCCAGGAGGCTAATGGCAGGGTGCAGGAAGTCTAGCCTGGAGCGTGAATGCATAATGCTTAAAACAGAGCTTCAAGAAGAAGCGACATGCCGGCGTTCATAGCAACATGGCAGCAAGACACCGCAAAGTAGCTGGAGGAGTTGTGCATAATTACACCGAAGACGGGAAGGGTACCTGGGGTGGGGGCTGGACCTGGGAGGGACACTGTTTCTCATAACAGGCCTTATAGAGCTGTTTGACATTTTCAGGTTTTATGTGATGTGTATTTATAATTGTAATAAAATGGTCAACTAAATAAAAAGTGAGGTACAGTTTTGCCAGCATGAGATTGATTAAGAAACTGAAGTTCAGGGTAGCAGGTGCTACAAGGTGGAGAGACCTGGAGCTGCTGTCTCCCCTAGTGGTAGGGAGCAGTGGTGCAGCCCCTTGGAGGTGGCTGGGCTCTGCTGGTGCGGTTGTACGCAATCACTGTCTACAGTGCAATGTGCTGTGTGCATGTGCACCCAGAGAAAACTTTGTGCTACACATCAGGAGACTTGGGATGCTCAGAGAAGCTTCATGTGACAGAAAAACACTGGAAACTCCCCTGTGTCCATTGATGGGAGAATTGGGTAGACAAATCTTGGCACATTCACACAAGGGCGTATCATACAGCAGTGATGATGAGTGGCCATCAACTATGGACAATGACCCAGGTGCACCTTAGAAACTAAAGATTTAGTGAAATAAAGCAAGTCACAGAGCAGCATATATCCTGGACCCTACTATGCTCATAAAAGCTTTAAAAAGCAAGAAAAATCTAGTGTTTGGGGACACTAGTTATAGAGTAGAACTGTAAAGGGAAGCAAGAGTAAGAAAAACAGGACTTAGGCATTCCTAAGCTCGTTTGAGCTGTTGTGGTCAGATGGATTCATGCACATTCCCCCCAGCGCGGCTCCACCTGCATCTCCTCTCCTGAGCAAGTTCCCCAGAGCTCAGTTTCTGGGAGCCGAGGGCCTCAGAGGACTCACGTGACCTGGATGGATGCAACATTATAGACACAGAAGCAGAAAGGGGCCAGGACAGGGCCACCGGACAGTATCCGTTCTGTTCTATGGCCACGCAGCACTGGGAAAAAGAAGGTACTCCTGAGTTCCTTCCAAAGCTCACAGCAGCTCACCTGTCAGTTATCAGGAGCCTCTTCCCAGCCAGCCCCTGCTGAGCGATGGCATCTTGTCAGCACTGAACACAGAACATTCCTGTCCTCCACATTCCCTCCCACACCTGCCCTCACAAAACCCTGGCAGGGACCCAGGCCAGGTGAGGGGCTGGGAGAGGAGAGGTCGGGCCATGTCCTCCTCCGATGGCAAGTGGCTCAGATCATCAGCCAGAGGATAGCATGTGGGAGCTGGCTCCTGCAGATGGCCACGAAGGTGTAAATATGTGGCCTTCAGACAGGGAGAGGATGGGACAGGGAGAGGATGGTGCCAATGAGCTCAGAGCAGACAGGCAGGTGCAGAAAGGCCTGACAGCCACCTGGGGATTTAGTCCTCTGATTACGGCAGATGTCAACAGCCAGACTGTGGCTCCCAGAACTCCAAGGAGCAAATCAATTCTGCTGCAGTTTAGCTGCCACTGAGGCCCAGGAGTTTGAATCCATACAGGACTCTGTTGTGAGCAGAGTGGAGGCTTCTTAGGAAAGCAACTCAAGGGACCTCTGACTCTGAGAAACTCATCCGTCCCAGGCAGGATGGGATGCGCAAAAGCTCTGAAGGCCAAAGGCAGGTCCCACCCACAGAAGGCGCTCCGACCCCAGCACTGGCGTCCGGTGGAGGTGCCGAGTGGGCTGGAACTGGAACCTCTGGGCTACAACACAGGTGGGTGCTTCCAAAAGGAAGGAGATGGTGCTGCTGCAGGCCGCGGGTCCGATGGGGCTGAGCGGACACTGCCAGAGCGAGCGCCTTCACAGAGTCAGCAGGAGGTCTGTGTGGAGGATGGGGACACCTACAGCCAAGGCCTTCTGTGGCCACAGTTTCAGCTGCACGAGGGCCCCTTCCGTGTGGAACACATTTGCCACTGCTGCACTGGGACCAGGGTGGGCTGCGAAGCAGCAGACAACATGGCCACCCCTGCTGGAGGGTGCTTCCGACCCCCACACTGCCCATCATTCAGAGGAGACGGCCAAGGGATGCTACCAGCTAGCCTGCTCCCCACTAGCCCACAGAGGCCCTGAGCTCCTCCCCACTGTGCCCACACTTCCAGGGAAAGAACATGACAGGAACAGGCCACAGCTGTGGGCAAGAGAGTGCCAGGTGGGCCACAGGCGGCCCTCGAGTCCCAGGTGCCATGTCGGCTGCTGGAAAGGCCTCACTTCAGGACCAGGCAGACCCTGCGCTTGGTGGCCCTGCCCGCAATGGCTGTGGCGACGCCTGGAAGATTCTTCCATCACAATGTGGCCTCCCATACTCTCTCCCCACAGCCCCCGGCTGCCTGTCCCTGCCCACCAGCATGAGCCATGTGGACACTCAGGCTCCCGGCCTGGCCCCATCTGCAGCCTAGCCCTGACTGCCCTGAATGTCCAAGTCCCTGGAGCGAGGAGTCACCCTTACGTGTCTGGGTCCCAAATGGAGAGTCTGCTGGCCCCGCCCCCACCAAGAGAACCTGCACTCATGCCCACCCCCTCGTATGTGGAGCCAGCGGCCCCTCCAAGCTGCTCCCCAAATACCTAGAGCATTCCTGCTCCCACCCCACACTCCAGCTCCGCTTCTGCTGACCACCGCTAAGCTTGGGAAGGGACAGCCACCACCTGCCCCTACCAGCTCCTGGCTCAGCTCCCTGCAGCCCTGGTGAGGACGCCCCAGAGCCCTTCCAAAGCGTCTCCTCGGCGGCATCCACCGTGAGCCAGGCACTTCCTTGGCACATCCCTGCACATCCAGCTTCTTTAGAGATGGAGTCTTGCTCTGTCACCCAGGCTGAAGGGCAGTGGTACTATCTCGGCTGCCTGCAGACTCCATCTTCTGGGTTCAAGTGATTCTCCTGCCTCAGCCTCCTGAGTAGCTGGGACTACAGGTACCTGCCACCATGCCCAGCTAGTTTTTCTGTATTTTTAGTAGAGACAGGGTTTCACTGTGTTATCCAGGATGGTCTTGATCTCTTGACCTCGTGATCTGCATGCCTTGGCCCCAAAAAGTGCTGGGATTACAGGCGTGAACCACCACTCCTGGCCTGCGTCCAGCCTCCTTTATGGGAGGTCAGAGTTGACTTCAGTCACTTTGGCTTCCAGAGACCCCTGCGGGACCATGGCAGCTACGCCTTCCCGACTGCCCCGGCCCCTGCCCCCCGCACAGGTTCTGAGGGTGAGGGACAGCTCAGCACTGGGCCTTGCCCAGAACTCCCTCCTACAGGCCTCACCTGTCCTGGCAGAAACCCTCGTGTGTCCAGAGTAGCCCTGCTGCAGGAGGTAGGGCCGAGGCTACCCGAGTGCCTTGGCTCTGGGGGCAGGGCTCTGAGCACAAGATCCTCTGCTTGGGATAGCGGCCTAAGACTCCATGGTCAGCGATGGTCACGGGCATCTGTGCCTTGGGCTTCTTGAGCCAAAGCTGACAGGGATGAGGCATGTTAGGCTGGGCATGGGCAATGCACCTCCCCCCAGCCTGGGAGCCTGAAAGCCTGAAAGCCTGAAACCTAGCCCCAGGGAACCCCGCTGTGGGTCAGAGTCAGCTGCCTGGACTTGTGGGGACGGTCTCTGATGGGAGATAACACAGCCCAATCAGCACGAAACAAAATTCCTCCTGTGTGAGGCAGGGACAGTGGCCTTCCGGAGCGCCAGCTGGTAGAGGACAAACGGCCCCTTTCAGCATCAGGAATCCATGTGGGGGTATCCGAGGCTGAGGCCAAGGCTGAGCCCCGCTCCTCACCAAAGCCCCATTGCCCTCCTGCAGAGCTGCCAGGGGCATGGCGGAGTATGCCTGCAGGCCCCACTGTGGAAGGCTGTCGGCGCCTGCTCTCCTTGGGAGGACCCACTCTGCAGAGTGTCGGTGGTGGTGAATTTTCTGTGGGTTTTTACGGGAGTCTGTTTTTTTCTTTTTTAAAATTGTTTTGAGATGGGCTCTCCCTCTGTTGCCCAGGCTGGAGTGCAGTGGCACAATCGCATCTCACTGTAGTCTTGACCTCCTGGGCTCAAGCGATCCTCCCGACAGCCTCCCAAGTGGCTAGGATTACACCGTGCCTGGCTCATTTTATGCACTTATTTTTTTGAAGAGATGGGGTCTCACTCTGCTGCTCAGGCTGGTCTCAAACTCGTGGGCTCAAGTCATTCTCCTTGGGATGGATGCCCCAGGGTCCACCCAGGAGGCTGGGATGACAAGCGCGAGCCATCATGCCCAGCCTGGAGTCCGTTTTTCTTTAGCTAGAGGCTCTTTCAGTAAACAGAGCCAAAAGACAATTGCTAAAACCTAATGGAAGCAGCAGAGCTCAGGCGCATTTGGGGTCTACCAGCCTCCGCGTTCACAGCCGAGCTACATTGGTGGGCCATCCGAAACGCGGCCGGCCCTAAGAATCCACTCCAACTCCTTGCACCCCAGAGAATCATAAACGATTTCCAAAGTACAGAAAGGCCTAGAAAGTAATGTAACAGATACCCCAAGCCCACCACCTAGAATTTTTTCCCAACATTGTATCGAGAAAACTTTCAGACACACAGAAAAGTTGAAAGACTGGTGGAGCAAACATCTGGTGACCACGACCTAGCCTCACAGTTGTTCAGTTTTATTCCTGCTGTTATTACAAATGTATCGACTTCATCTCTCTGTTCCTCCATTCATCTTATTTTCTGATGCCTTTCAAAGTCAATGGCAGGCATCCACACACCTCCCCAAAACACGTCAGTGTGCACTGGATTAACCAGAGGTCAACATTTGCTTATAGTTGCTTTGTTTTTTTAGTTAAAATGTATACATCACAGCATACAAGTCAGTGGGTTTTGACAGAGGCGTTCCCTTGGGTGACTCAAAGCCTGGCAAGGCATGGACGGTTTCCATCACCCCAGAAACATCCTGCACGTTCCTTCCCAGTCCCTTCCCCCTAGATGACCGCTCACCACCCAGCATTTGCTCCAATAAATGTCAATGACTAAAATAAACAATTTGTACAGCGGGTCTTGAATAATTAGAAATGGGGAAGCGAACTTCTTCTGAGTTTGCACCCACCTTCTTGACCTAACACGCTGGCAACACTCTGGAGGGAATGGCTGGGGTCCTCCTGCTCCCTGTTAAGCTAATGTCAGGACACTCTGGATTTCTGGGGCGGCTCTCGGAGCTTGAGGGCTGCCAGGAGGTAATGAGCTCCCAGAACACTGCACTCGGTGTGTGTGAACCTTTATCAGACACAAGTCCAGACAGCTGCTTTAGAAGGGTGGGGTTTTTATAGCTGCAGGGAACAGCTGTGTCCATTACATTGAGGTCGGGAGGTGTCTCCTGCTCTGGTAACAGGGATAACCCTTTGTGGGTGACATGTGCTGACAACTGATGGTGTGGCTTTTCCCTGTGTCACTCTGCTCTGCACTGCAGAAAGGTGCTTAACCAGTGAGCAGATCAGGGGCTGTGTCTGCAACCTGACGTCTCTACAGCTGTTTGGAGGAGTCGGGTGGCATCCCCCGGTTCTTAAACACATACCCCTCTGCGCACGTGGGCTCCAGATGGTCCCCACTGCATCTTCTGCAAAGGTGGACATCTGAAGGACAATTCCCTCCACAGCGGGGATCGAAAGGCCAGGGCCCAGGGCAAGGTCCGACAGGCACTGGGGGCATGATCGTCTCATGGTGACCATGGCCTCCCTGCTATACCCAGACACCCCTGGGTCCCTCTCAGCACAGCACCAGGTGGCCGCCACTCATCGCCCAGGGCTGACTTTGGACATAAACCCCACTTTTCACCCTGGAGCATGGTGAGAACACAGGCCCGAGGCGCCTTCTGACCACCATCCACAAGGCGCACCCTGTGGACGGACAGCACTGCCCTCCTAGCTGCGTCCTCCAGATGCCTTGGCTGAAGGTGTTTCCTGCCTTGGAAAGTTCTCACATTCCATTGTGAGAACTGCTGGAATGTCTAGATCACATTTCTTCATCTGCCATGACTACTCTACGCCATGCTCCAATGTCAGTGCATACTAACCCAGGCATCAATGCTGGTACAATACTGACTGATGCAATAATGTTAGCTGAATAATAACTAACCCATGTACCAACATCAGCATGATACAAACCAGTGCTCCAACATCACATAGTACGATCCACATACTAACCCACACACCAACATCCAGACACTATTGACCAAGCATCAGTGTGGCACAGCACTAACCCATGCACAGCACTGACCAAGTGTCGGCATGGTGCAGCACTAACCCATGCTCTGACTGAGCGTCGGTATGGCGCAGCACTAATTGTGCGGCACAGTACTGACCAAGCATCAGCGTGATGCAGCACGACCCATGTGCCGACATCAGCACGGTACTGACCAAGCATCAGCCAGGTGCAGCACCAACCCATGTGCTGACATCAGCACGGTACTGACCAAGCATCAGCCAGGTGCGGCACCAACCCATGTGCTGACATCAGCACGGTACCGACCAAGCATCAGCCAGGTGCAGCACCAACCCATGTGCTGACATCAGCATGGTACCAACCAAGTATCAGCGAGCTGCAGCACTGACCCGTGCATCTACATCAGCACAGTACCAACCAAGCATCAGTGTGGCATAGCACCAACCCATGTGCCGACATCAGCACGGTACTGACCCAGTATCAGCCAGGTGCAGCACCAACCCATGTGCTGACATCAGCACGGTACTGACCAAGAATCAGCCAGGTGCAGCACCAACCCATGTGCTGACACCAGCACGGTACTGACCAAGCATCAGTGTGGCACAGCACCAACCCATGTGCTGACATCAGCATGGTACCGACCAAGAATCACCTACCCATGTGCCAACATCAGCATGGTACCGACCAAGAATCACCAACCCATGTGCCGACATCAGCACGGTACCGACCAAGCATCACCAACCCATGTGCTGACATCAGCACAATACTGACCAAGCATCAGCGAGTTGCAGCACCAACCCATGTGCCAACATCAGTATGTTACCGACCAAGCATCACCAACCCATGTGCTGACATCAGCACAGTACTGACCAAGCATCAGTGTGGTGCAGGACTGACCCGTGTCCCTACATCAGTACTGTACTGACTGAGCATCGGCGTGGCGCAGCACCGACCCATGTGCTGACACTGGCACGGTACTGACCAAGTGTTGGCATAGCACAGCACTAACCCATACACTGCTGTGATTTCAGTACTAAGCCACGCACTGCCCCGATTCCAGGACTAACCCGGGCTGCGGTGACTCCAGCACTATCCCGCGCGCTGCTGTGAATCCGGCACTGACCCACGCATTGCCGTGATTCTGGTACTAACTCATGCCCCATCTTCATGTGACACAGACCATGACAATAGCATGAGTAAAAAGCCAGGGCGTGATGCAAAATCAAACTTTAAAGAGAAGAGAGAACCACTCCTTACCCCTGCGATCCGTGGTTGTGGCTGCCGTGTTCACTCCAGAGCGGGGGCGGGTCTGCATGCTGGGTCCGCAGCGCAGCCCTTTGCTCTCTGCCTCCGGAGGACTCTGCAGATCACACACAGGCATTTAGGCTGAGGCCCTCGTGGGGTGGTGCTGGGGAAGCCAGTATGGCGCAGATGCCCAGGGTGGGTGGGCAGGTGCCAGTCCTGTGGAGAAGTGGGATATGCTTGATGGTGCTTGTCTGAAATGCACTGACTGCCCCAACCCCCACTGCTTGCTGTGCCCCCATCCCAAATCCAGCAAGTACGCCTGGAATGTTCTCTGCACACTCGCTTACATGCACAGGGGCCTGGCCATCCCAGGACCTGCCCATCCGGCTTTCTGGGGCCTTGACTCCTGTGGGGGGCTTGTTTTCCCAATCCATCCCCACCCCCAGGAATGCCTATAAGCCTAGGTCACTCTGTTCAGTTGTCACACTGTATCACAGAGGGGGTGTCTGCTTGCTGGCCCCTGTAGGGTCACTTGGAGGGTGCCTGGTGGCATCATGCTGGGGGACGGACTGCAGCGCTGTGGTCCTGCTGGGGTCCTTGCCACAGCCCTCCAGGGTGGCCTCTGCACTTGATGGGCCTGTTCCCGTCTTTTCTGGCCCCTTAGTCTCCATCTTATAGGACTCTATGTCTCACGTGGGCCGTGTGAGCCAGGGGCTGGGGAGGAACCTCCCCCTGCCCGGCTGTGCCCTCCCTCCTGGGGGACTTACCCCCTCCTCCACACCACAAGAGTCAGGACGATGCTGCTGCCCCGCACTTCCTCCCCACCAGGGCCCTGGGAGGCTTTGGGGTTTGGGGAAAGGAAGAAATCAGGTTCATGCCAAACACTGGCTTAGAAACTGCATGGGACTCAGAGCCAGCAGCATGGACACCAGCCTGGTCTTTCAGTGCCTCAGTGTGTCCGTTACACTTCCCTCTTGGGGTGATTACAAGGTGGAAGGAGGCTGTGAGGGCCGGAGCCACTCCAGGTGCCCTCCCGCCCACAATGCGCCGGCAGCGGCGGGAGCTGAGGCTCCGATGGGGATCTCAGGAGGACTGGATCCCTGGTATCTTCCTTGGCACCCATCACCCCAGCCAACTCCAGCTAATCTAGTCAGAACATTTCCTAGTCTCCGGTGAGGCTCTACATGTAAAAGTGCAGAGCGTCAGTGGCTGGGGTCTTCACCTGGTGGCTGTGCTTGCTGGACCCACGGTTCAGCCACTTCAGGTGCTCCCCGGTCCCTCCCTGTTTCGTCTAGGATAATTCAGACTGTCAGCAAGACATAAAAAACACCTGCCTGCAGAGGCCAAACGCACAGCAGGCTCCATCTCCACGGCCTAATTAATCGCTTCCAGGTCGCGGTGCCCGTGGGAACATCTGCCCTCCATCTCTCCAGCCCACAGACGTGCAGGTGGGGACACCCAGGCTTCCCAGAAACCCCCTCCTGCACACTCACTCTGTCTTTAAGGCAAGTTTACTCCTTTTTAGACTTTAAATCAGAGATCGTTGGCATGTGTACGCTGCTTGTAAATAGCTCAGCTTTTGCCTGGGGCCAGCGCTGCCTGTAAGCGGTGTTTGCCAGCGTCAGTCTGTGGACCATGTCAGGCCCATGAGAAAGTTCTCAGGATCCTATGGCCATGAGTGAGGGCTGAGGCAATGCACAGAGTCCTCCATGAAGCGACGGTGAAAGAAGCATCCTTTATTCTAATCAGTGAACAGCAGAATTGAACTGAATTCTGCCATTTAAAAACCTTCTCCCAAGGATAACAGCAACATAGAAAGATGTGCAAACAAGCACACTCCCCCACTGACTTTTCACACAGAACACACACGTGAAAACAGAGCCTGATTGCGAATCAGGACACGGCCCGCCCTCCCCGTGGGCCCCGCCCGGCCACCCGCCTGGCTTCTGAAGGCAGAGAATAGGCTGATCTGTTGGGAAACTGCCATTGGTAGAATCACACCAGAAGCATGTGACTTCATGCAGCACCACGTTTATGAGACTTATCATATTTTTATCTTTTATTGTGGTAAAATTCACATCACATAAAATTTACCACTGTAACCATTTCTGAGCAAGCTGTTCAGTGGTATTAAACACATTTCCAGTGTTGTGCAACCATCACGCACACCCATCCACAGAACCCTCTTCAGCTTCCCAGCGGAAACTCAGTCTCACTCAAACACTAACTGACTTCCCACCCCCGCCATCCACCATCCTTCTTCCCATCTCTGTGAAGCTGACTGCTCTAGGGACTCACACGACTAGCACTGGACAGTGTTTGTCTTTTTGTGACAAGTTTCTCAAGGTTCGTCCATGTTGTAGCAAGTGTCGGAGTTTCTAAGGCTGAAGGAAAAATATTCCGCCGTAGGAAGACACCACATTTCCTGTATCGTTTCACCTATCCATGGACATTGAACTTTTTCCACCTTTTAGCAATTATGGATAGCGCTGCTATGAACTGGGGGGTGGGGATGTTTCTTTGGGCTCCAGCTCTCAGTTCATTTGGGTATGTATGCAGAAGTGGGATGGCTGAATCCTAGAGCAGATATATTTTTAACTTCTATACCCTCTTCCACAGATGCTGCGCCACATGCATTCCCCCAACAGTGCAGGAGGGTTCCAGTGTCTCTGCACCCTTGCCAACACATGTTACTTTCTGGTTTAGCTTTGTTTTTTGTAGTAGGCGTCTTAATGGGTGTAAAGTGATATGTCAGCGTGGTTTTGCTTTGCATTTCCCAATGATTAGTGATGTTGAACGTCTTTTCATGTGCATGACTTTGTAAAATAAGTTCTATATAAAAATTCTTTGTTGGATGGATATCACTGAGGAACTACTGCAGAGTAATGTAGTTATGAGCGGCAGGGCCATGACTGCTTTCCTCTGAAAGTAATTCTTTTCCTAGCACCACACCACACAGGATTGCAGCAAGTGGCTTCAACTGGCAACTTCATCCATGTATCCATCCACTCACCCATCCATCTATCCATCCATCCATTCACTCATCCACCCTTCCACCCACCCACCTATCTACTCATCCATCCATCTAACCACCTACTCATTCATCCATCTATCCATCCATCTACCCATCAATCCATCTATCCATCCACCCACCCACCCACCCACTCACCCATTGGTCTGTTCGTCCATCCATCCATCCATCCATCCACCCACTCATCCATCCATGTGCCTGCTGCCTATACACCTACCCACCAGTCTTTCTATCTACCCACTCATTTATTAATAGTTCATCCATCTATCCACTCATCTATCCATACACCCTACCCATTCATCCATCTATCTCACCACCCAGGATGCATCCATGCCATTTATACACCATTCATCCATCCAGTCACCATCCATCCATCCATCCATCCACCCACCTATCCATCCATCTACATCAACCCACTCACTCATCCAGCCACCTAACCACCCAGCATGCATCCATCCATCCACCCATCCATCCACCCACCCACATACACACCTATCCACCCACCCATCCATCCACCCACCCACCCACATACACACCTATTCACCCACCCATTCATCTACCCACCCAACCATCTACCTGCACATCCATCCATCTCTCCCCACATCTATTCATTTCTTCCCATCCGTCCATCTACTTACCCACACATCTATTTATCCATCCATCTAACCACCCACAAGTGACCCACCCACCCATCTACTCACAATTACTCCATCTACCCACTCATCTATTCATCCATCCATCCACTCATTTATCCACAATTCATCCATCTACCCACTAATTACCCACATACCTATCCATCTATCCACTCATCTATCCATCCACCTACCCATTTACCCACAATTAATCCATCCACCCACTCATCCATCCATCCATCCATCCATATATCCACCCACTTATTTATCTATCTACTCACCCATTTATCCACAATTCATCCACCCACCCACTCACCTAGCCACACACCCATCCGTCCATCCATCCAACCATCTACTCACCCACTCATCTACCCATCACCTACTCATTTACCCACAATTCATCCACCCGCCCCTCATCCATCCACCTACCCATTTATCCACAGTTCATCCATCTACCCACTCATCTATTTATCCATCCATTCATCCACTCACTTACCTATCCATCTACCCACCCGTTTAGCCACAATTCATCCATCTACCTACTCATTTTCCCATTCATCCCTCCACCCATGCCTCCACTCATCTATCCATCCACATCCATTTACCACAATTCATCTATCCACGCACTCATCTAGCCATACACCCATACACCCATCCATCCATTCACCCACTCACGTGTCCATCTACCCACCATTTACCACAAATCATCCATCACCCACCACGCACCATCTATCCACCCGACCCTGAGAGCCCTGCTATGTCTACAGTCTGACGCTGCACCCAGCCCTATTTGTTCCCAGGCTGATGAGTTCTTGATGCTTGATTCCTGCTTAGTCTCCACTGGACCTACCTGCTTTGGTGACTCTGATCCTCTGCCTTGGCTTCGCCCTGATCCTCTGTTGATTACTGCATGCAGCTCTGCTCTGAGCTCTAGGGGCTTCCTGCTGCTGGGGGCCTGGCCCCCTGGACGCTCTAATTTTCGACACTGCTGGGAGCAAGCAGTGCCAGCTACCACGTCAGGCAGCTTCCCTTCCACATTTCACACCTGCCTTCCTCCTGGGGCCTTCGAGACCTTTGCAGCCCAGCCCCAGCCACCTGTCCACCCACCATAAACTCACACGGCCCCCCATACCTCATGACTCTGCCTGTGCTGTTCCAGCCTAGGCCACCCTCCCACAAATCACCCTCGTAGCCTGCAAAGCTGCCTCTGGCCCCGGGCCCCTCCCTGGGAAGGAGGAGCCACACCTGTCTCCACATTCCCACGTGCTTTGTCCAAATTCTGCACAATGGCATTTCCACAGGGCCGTGATTACTAATAAAGACGATGACAATGACTAATGTCACATGCTCTCCCGGAAGCCAGGCCTGCACTCACACATCCTGTACAGAATCTCACCAAATTCTTTCACCAACCCTAGAAGGTAGGTTCTGCTATCACCCTGCTCTTATAGAGGAGGACCCCCAAGGCTGAGAGAGGGAATGAGACTCACTCCAAATCACACAGTGAGCAACTCAGCTGAATCCCAACCCAGGCCTGTCTGATTCCAGAGCTGGGATGTGGCCCAGTGGTGAATCCTCAGCCTGGCTGCCAGCCCTGGACGGGGGATCCGCACCTGAGCTGTCTGTTCCTGAACTGAAAACAAGAACAAATGCATGAACGAATGACTGAATGACCTGATGGAGGCTCAAGCCAATAGCACTGGTCACAAAGGCCAGAAGTTCTCGGCCGTTAGCCCTCAAAGGAAAGCCTTGACCACCACACGGAAGCATTCAGCAGCAGACTTTTCCTTCCTGGAGAGGAGGCAGGAGGACGTAAAAGCCAAGAGAAAAACAAGCGGGAGAGGCAGCAGCCTGGAAGGTTTCCCGTGGAGTGAGCATGGCTGCTTTGGATATCTGGAATCTGGGTGGCCGTGGAGCATCGAGCAGTGGTGAGCATTCGGTTTCTGTGCTGCAGGTGGATGGAACGTCACTGTCCGGGAGGCTCAGAACAGAAGTGTGCACACGGGTGCTCAGGGAGTCGCATGATAAGCAGGTCCCACGCAGCCTCGTGGAGCCCGGCCCCAGCCCGACTCTTGGCTGTCTCCATTTTACACACCCTCCAGGCAGCAGGTGTGAGTGTCCAGGACCCTGGTGAGCTAGCCGGCCACATGGACACTCAGAGCCGTCAACCCACCGTGCTGCAAGGTCCAGCTGGTTTGTGAGCAGCTGGCCAGCTCTCCTCCCCTTTGCCCTCAACATCCTTGGGAAGGAGGGGTGGCAGGGCTGGGAGGCTGAAGGTCAGGGAGCTGGAGTCCCCTGACTGGGTGAGGAGCAGGGCCCTGGCTGGACCCTCTCTCTACCCACGTGCACTTGGGGTCATCCAGGCAGGTGCACGCCATAATTCAGATCCATGAAGATTTGGCGTTTCACTACAGACGCAATTTATCTCCAGGAAGAAAAAGAGCCACTAATGAATGCCGACCTCCAGCTGACGATGACGATGATGGCTTTGCCCATCTACGGGAGGAAGTGCCAATGTCACAACCACCTAGAAATGCAGGATGGGGACCTAGATTCTGATGACACCTTGCCCCCTCTACGGGAGGCAGTGCTGACATCACAACCACCTAGGAACGCAGGACACGGACCTACATGCTGATGATGGCTTTGCCCATCTACGGGAGGCAGTGCCAATGTCACAACCACCTAGGAACGCAGGACACAGACCTACCTGCTGATGATGGCTTTGCCCGTCTATGGGAGGCAGTGCCAATGTCACAACCACCTAGGAACGCAGGACACGGACCTACATCCTGATGATGGCTTTGCCCGTCGACAGGAGGCAGTGCCAACGTCACAACCACCTAGAAATGCAGGACAGGGACCTAGATCATGGGTGGTGGTTTCTAGAAAACACTCTGCTTTAAAGGAGCGGGGGCTCTGTGGGGAAGTGGTCGAGTCCAGGGCACGGGCAGGAGAAGGACGGCATACACCTGACCATTTGTGCTGGGAAGCTGGATGTCCTTAGAGAAGGTGGGGACAGGTGGGTCTGAGCACCTCAGGAGCCATCAGAAGCCACCGAGGTTGTAACTCATGGAATAGAGTGACAACTCACAAGGCCATCCTGGGGAGAGAAAAACCAGCAGGCATGTGTTGGGGGGATGGGTGGGCAGCTCCCGAGAGCAGAATGCCACCCAGCAGGTGCAGAAGGTGCGATTTACACCAGCGTCCTGGTAAGGACGGGCAGGCGGAAGCCGGGCAGCCCAGGTGTAGGCGGGGCCCATGGTGTGTGCAGGAAGTCTCAAAGGTCTGTGTGTTCGGAAAGCCTCATAGTAAGATGTTGAGAAAAGAGAAAAATATAAATGAGGATTGGGGAAAAAGAGAAAAAGAATGCACCACAGGGTGATGTTCCTCTCCCGTGGGAAACAGCGGTCACACCCGCCTGCTATGGGCCTGGCCACCGGGGGCAGTTTTTATCCCTATTTGGCAGGGAAAGCAGCTAAGACACTGAGGTTACGCAGCTTGCCCCTGTGGACAGCGGAAAACTCAAAGTCAGTTCCACCAGTGTGGAGCCCAGACCCCCGCCTGCCCTGCCAACACCTGCTCCTCTTGGAAAGACTGTGCTGTGAGCAAGGGGAGGATGGGCAGAGGGACCCCTCGAGCCCAGCTCCCCCAGGCCCTGCATGGCCCTGTCGCTCCTCCCTGAAGCCCGTCACCTTCCACGCTCTTCCAAGGGCCTAAATGTGACACCACTGTGCAGGCCCAGGGCTCTGCACGTCCAAGGATCCACTCCACCTTCAAGGAGGCTCACAGTGGGGAGGCGACCTGCCAGGGTCCCACAGCTCACAGGGGCCAGGCTGGGCATCTTCCACGCAGAAAACATTTCATGTATTTCAAGTGACTGCCAGGGCACCCTCCAGGCTCACCTCAGAAACAATTTTATGGTGGCCTGGACTTAGCGACTTGCTTCCGAAAAACAGAGTGGAGGAGCGTCACCAGCAAGGCCTCAGTCTGGCATCCAGGTGAGCGTCCACTGCCACGTGTCCTGCTGGTGGTGCCCACCCTTGCAGGGATGTGAGGCGCCTAGCACTTGATCCCCACGTGTTCTTCCTGAAAACCTGTGATCTCACTCTACCCGGCAGAAAAACACCAGGAAAACTGACACGGAGGAGCGGTCCACAAAATATTCAGCCGGTCCTTCTCAAAACCCTCAAGGTCCTCAAACACAGGGAAATTCTGAATAACGGTCTCAGCCGGGAGGAAGCCGTGGGGACGAAATGCCACGTGGGGTCCCAGGACAGAACAGAGACGTTGGTGAGAAAACTCCTGAAATCAGAACAAAGCCTGACGTTTCCCTGCAGTGAGGCAGTGTTGTCGGCGGACAGACCAGGGTCGTCTCAGCGCAGCCGAATGCACCAGAGACGCGTAAGACACCAGCGAGGGGGAAACTGAGGACAGGACATGGGAACGCGAGGCCGTTGCTGCCACGACCCTAGGAATCGGAAGTTCTTCCAAAGTAAAAGTTTACTTTTTTTTTGAGATGGAGTTTCGCTCTTGTAGCCCAGGCTGGAGTGCAATGGCACGATCTTGGCTCATTGCAACCTCTGCCTCCCAAGTTCAAGCGATTGTCCTGCCTCAGCCTCCTGAGTAGCTGGGATTACAGCCACATGCCACTACACCCAGCTAATTGTGTATTTTTAGTAGAGACAGGGTTTCTCCATGTTGGCCAGGCTGGTCTTGATGTCACAGCCTCAGGTGATCCACCCACCTGAGGGATTACAGGTGTGACCCACCGCAACTGCCAATAGTTTACTTTTAAAATACGGGAAAAAGACTTGAATAGACATTCCACCAAAGAAGACATGTCAACGGCAAATGAACACATGCAAAGGAGCTCAGCCTCCATGAGGAGGGGAAGGGAAATCAAAGCCTGGGGTACACCTGCTGGAATAAGCCTGATCAAAAGACCTGGAACCAACTCAAATGCCCATCGATGATACACTGGACAGGGAAAATGTGGCACATATACACCATGGAATATTATGCAGCCATCAAAAACGATGAGTTCGTGTCCTTTGTAGGGACATGGATGAACCTGGAAACCATCATTCTCAGCAAACTGACAGAAGAGCAGAAGATCAAACACCGCATGTTCTCACTCATAGGTAGGTGTTGAACAATGAGAACACGTGGACACAGGGAGGGGAGCATCACACAGTGAGGCGTCTGTTGGGGGGAAATAGGGGAGAGACAGCAGGGGGTGGGGAGTTGGGGAGAGATAGCATGGGGAGAAATGCCAGATATAGGTGAAGGGGAGAAAGGCAGCAAGTCATACTGCCATGTGTACCTATGCAACAATCTTGCATGTTCTTCACATGTACCCCAAAACCTAAAATACAATTAAAATAAAATAAATTAAAAACCAAAAAACAAAAACCCTGTTAAAACAACGCAGGGGCCAGTTAGCATGTGGAGAAATCAGACGCCTGTGCTGCCGGGTTGGCTGGCCCAGCTGGGTTACAAGGTGAAAGGCAGGCTTACTCAGGACCCGGAAATGCTACCCGGAGGAACCCGAGTGAAGTGAAACATACTGAATATTCATCGCTGTGTTGTCCGAAACAGCCTGACCCGCAAACGACCATGGTGACCCTGCTGACCACGTGCCTGTGCCCCCCCCCGACAGCCTCCTCCTGGACTTGGGTAAGTCAGTCCGCCAACAGGCATGCCCTCCCCTCCGTTTCCACTCAGCTCTCATCCCCCAGGGACCCACCCCAAACGTGGGGGCCCTGTGTGGTGGCCTCCTGAGAGGCCAGCCTGCCTCAGAGGGAAGAACACAGAATGTTTGGGACCAAAAGAGACTGAGCTCAGCTGGGGAAAGTGGGCTCTTTGTTTCCAGCCTCAGCGACCACGTGCTGCTCTGTGTCCCATGCTGGGCCAGCCCTGGGCACCAGGAGATGAGCAGAGCCAGCCCCCGGGACCCTCCTCACCATGTCTGATAGGACAGCACTTCAGTGTCCATGGTACTTCTGGTCCAGGGGTGGGCATTGGGCTCCTGGGCCTTCACGACTGGCACTGAAGTGAGGCGTGGGCAGAAAGGCGCTGGGCCGGATTCCTCCCTGGGGCACTTAAATGGGGCCACAGAGAAAGAATCAGTGTGGTGATGGGTGGAGGTGGGACTCCACGGCAGCCACGGTCAGGAGTGAGTCCTCGGAGGGCAAGGTGTAAATAAGCCGCAGCGATGGGAGCAGCTGAGTGACACAGACGGAACACACGGAGACTGAGAGCCGCCGGGGGAACGCAGACGCAGGGAGCTCCAGAGCCGGGAGCCACGGACACCCAGCTCCTCTTGCAGGCGACCCGGAGCTTCTGGAACCCAGTTCCCGAGGCCATGGCAGGGGCTGCTGCTCTGGGGCTCCCCTGCTTGTGGCTCGGATGAGGTTGCAGAAGACGCAGACATCGAGCTCACACCTGCAAACACTGATTGTACAAAGTGGGTCCTTCCAGTCACACCAACTAAAACCGCCTGGGGAAGGCCGGGAAAGAGTCAGGGCACAGTGTTGCTCCCAGAAAGGAATTCTCTGCAAGTCCAGCCACTGCGACTGCCCTGTGCCACCGGAGGCAGCTGCATCCATAGCTGCTGAGGTCACTGGCTCCAACTCCAGAAGCAATGTGGCTTACCGCTATCACACACAAATGAGCGCGTCACAGGTCCTCAGAACCTTCCCCTTGCTGGTGAATTTCTCAGAGAAAAACCACTGTCCTACTGGTTCTCCAACCTTCTCCTGCTCTGCACAGATGCTCCAAAATACAATTCTTTCTTCCCAAATAAAACGTTCAATTTGGAAATTCGTCTCTATATTTTTATGTTGACTTCAACATACCCCAGGAACCGTGAGGCCCCGAGGACATGAGTGACCTTCCCTACACCTGGTTCCTCCGTGTGCACGACAGGCCATGCTGGTGCCTGGAGCCTGGGGCCTGGCAACTCAGCCGGAGCCGCCCCAGCCACGTCCCTGTAGCTGCAGCCACACCTCGCTGCCGTCAGCGCGAACCCGGCCTCCCAGTGGCCCCAAGTCCTCCCTGCAGCTCCAGTGCTGCTGTCTCTGCAGTGAACCCGGCTCCCAGTGGCCCCAAGTCCTCCCTGCAGCTCCAGTGCTGCTGTCTCTGCAGTGAACCCGGCTCCCAGTGGCCCCAAGTCCTCCCTACAGCTCCAGTGCTGCTGTCTCTGCAGTGGACCTGGCTCCCAGTGGCCCCTTCCCCTGCTGACCTCCCCAGCAGCCAGCCAGCCTCATTGCTGACCCTCAGCCGTGGCCAACCCCATGCCTGTCGTAGGACACAGGCCGTCACCCCCATGGAGCTGAGGCATGATGCTAGGCAGGGGCCCTCCAGGAAGCCTGGCACATGGGGGTGGCAGCTCAGGCCTGTTGGGGGTGTGGAGCTGGCCAGGCAGTCAGGGCCCCACACGTGTGACTTTGGGCAAATCCCATCCCCTCTGGGCCTCTGTCTCCATTTGCCAGGAAAACAATGGGCTCCGCTGAGCCAACTACCTTCATTCAAACCAACGGACTAAAACCACCTCTGCTGAGCCCGGAGGCAGCCAAGGGGGTGGAGAAGCCAGCGGGGTCCCCGGGCTGGGCATCAAGCAAGCCAGTGCCGCTGCGGAAGGGACGAGCCACCGCCCTCGGTGCAGAGCTCTGCAACGCACAGCCCACTCTCGCCTGCTCCTCCGGCATCTCCGTGACGCAGGACAGGCAGATTTCCTGTGACTCACTTCACAGATGGGAACACTGAGGCTGCGGGGAGCTGAGTGAGGAGCTCGGGGTCCCCAGCCACACGGTGTGGCTCTAGCTTTGTGCTGATGCCGCGTGCCACATGCACTCCTTGCTGGGATGTACCCGGCCCCGCCAGACAGTGCCGTGCCCCCTCCCAGGACAGCAGCAGGAGCACCCAGCCCTCCTGGAGGTCACCTGCCCCTCTGTGCCACCGCCGCTCATGACTCGAAGGGAGGCCAAAAGGAAGTCCCAGGTTATTTTCTAGCAGCTCCTCCCGTGGCTCTCGGGGTAAGGCTGGGCTGCTCTGCCTGGGGGTGGCGCTGGGGAAACCTCCTGAGAGGTCCCAGGAAGGCCCCTGGCCTCCTTCCCCCTTACCCCCGATTTCTTGGATCCCTTTCTCAGTCACTGTTCTTCTGGTGAGAATGCTGGTCTCAGAGCTGAAACTGGGTGAAGTCACCCCTGCAGGAGGAGGCCAGAGCAGCCGGTGACTCACCCACACGAGACCGTGGGCGGCGGCCAGCGCAGAGCGGGCTCCCCACTGCTGGCTGCCATCCAGGCAGCGCCTTGGCCCGAGGTGTCCCTGACAGGACGAAGGCGGCGTGGCAGCTGCCGAAACCTGAACTCCCCCGCCCTGCCCCCCTCCCTTGACCCCACACGTCTAGCAGGTCAGTGCCAGAGGAAATCCTCGAAGAAAATGGGCTCTCCCTTGTTGAGCACAGAACCGCCATCAACCCTGTGTGCCCTGTCCCTGAGGACAGGAAGGACGTGGGGGAGAGGCCATGGTCACCCCCAGGAGCCCCCAGACCCACTGGAAAGCAGCCCGGTGAGCGTCTGAGAAGCACAGCCTGTGCCTGGCACAAGGGTGCAAGGAGGGGGTGGGGGGAAGGGGTCGTGGCCAGGCAGCCCAGGGCCATACCAAAGCCCCGCAGGTGCTGGACAAGCAGGGCAGGAGCACGAGGGGCTCGGGCAGTGGGGGCGTGTGCTGAGCTTGAGGTGTGGCTGGGCTGCGAGGCCGGTCAAAGTTGGGTGACCTCTGGCCAGTGCAGGGGTCAGGCGGTGGCACGAGGGGAGGAGGACGTGGGAGGAAGATGGGCTGGATGAGGCGCCAGGGCTGAACCCAGCAGGTGTGGGAGGTGCCATGGGGGTGATCAGGCACAGGTCGGGGGGTGGGTAGGGGGTGGGGAACAGAGCGGGGGACAGTCCTGGGGCTGGCACAGTAGAGGAGGCATCTCTACAGTACCCCAGCCTCGGAGACAAGACTGGCTCACGTCAAAGGGGGCCGTGGGAGAGAGGAGGCGGGCATTGGGGCTGGACGCCTTGGCCCTGGGAGCACGTGGAGGTAGAGATGCACCCGGGTGGGCAGCCTTAGGGCAGGGCAGGAGCCACGGAGCACCCCTCCTCTCTGTGGTTTCAGGGTAGGAGGAGGAGGAACAAGCTCCTCCTGGAAGCAAAGGGGCCTGAGGACCCCGGGGCAGAGTGACCTTCTAGGCTGTGCCGTCTGGATAGGCCAGCTGGAGGAGATGGCCCCAGTGACCAGCTCGGTGCCAGAAGCAGGTCCCGGGGGCAAGTCTCCCATGGGCTGAGCTCCGTGAGCACACGTGGTGTGGACACCAGGACCATTGCAGGGAGGTTGGCGTGGGCAGCAGGCTTCTTGGGAAGGGGAGAAACGCTTCCTGTCAATTTGCTCCAGGCCTCTGGTCAGCCCAGCCCAGGGTTTGTGGCCACACAGGTCAGCAGAAAGGGGAGGACACCCCACAAAGCAGGCAGGAGGGCAGCCTCCGCCCGGGCCACCAGGCGTGAGGGTGGGGGACCCAGGGTTTGTGGTCAGCAGGCCTCCTCTCCTCCTCTGCGCCACAGGCAGCTCTGGGAGGGGAGAGGCTGTGTCTGGAGGGCCCCTTCAACAGCACTAGCCTGTCCGTCTGCCACTATTGATGGAAGTGGCTACAGGTCCTCTGGTGGACCCCAGGCCTACTGGGAAAGTGAGGCTTGAACTGCCCACTGCACCCCTGACCTCTTCTGAGCCCCTCAGCTGGGCCACAACAAAGTCCCAGTCCACCCTCCTCAGTAGGTGCCAGGGCCTTGACCAGCACCCTCCAACGACCCTGCCATGCCCACATGCCCACATGCCCACCTCTTCCTCCTTCTGCTTTGGACCCTGCACACATTGGCACAGAACGTCTCCCTGTTGGGGGTCCCCTTCACATAGGTGGCCCAGGCCAAGCGCAGCCTTCTGGGCAGACACAGGGAGGGGGCATTGCCGACTCACAGAGGACTCACCTCAGCATCCCGCAGCGGCCTGGCACAACCCAGCCTGCGACACGGGCCTTGTACGCATCTGTTGACGACACCAGTGAATTCCAATTCTCCAGTTTGCTTTCTACTCCACAGGCCCAACAACCGGGCGGGGCAGAGGGGGGCTTTCACGGGACGCCATGGAGACACAGTCACATCCAGGACCCTGAATCTCTGTAACCCCCAGGGCTGGACAGACCAGTGCCAGCGAGCTCCATCAAGGAGAGAAACTGACACGAATCCTGAAGACCCGTAGTTCTCATACAGAGCTTATTTTTCCTTCCGTTTTCAAAGGTGGGATTTTCACAGGTCTGTGTCTCCCGGGCTACGACTGCATTGCTGAGAATGATCCCCAGCTGTCCCGAATGAAACGTGCTCCTCCATTGCGAGGGAGCCCAGCCCCACTCGAGCGGGTCAGAGCTCAACCACAGGAGGCTGTGTGGGGGCCACGCCGCCGCAGCACGCAGCTCTGCCAGAAGCCTGTTTTATTGCACTTAACTAATTCCCAAGATAAACCACTGGGAATTTCCATGTAAGCACTTAGGCCTTTGTTTATGACAATCTTTGATCCACTGAGAATGTTTAGAACTCACTGAAGCATCCCTGACCCTGCCCAGCCCCGGCCCGCTGAAACCCACGAGGGCAGCGAAATTGTTGGCCTGTCCTTGGTCTGTGGGGATCCAGGACCCCAGGAGGGGGCCCCAATAGGGAGTCCCTGCCACCCAGGTGGTGGTGGCTCTGCCGGGACTCTGGAGGCGCCTGCCCATGGCCAAGTTCATGGCTGTCTTTTCCAGAACTGACCCGAGAGCCCTAGACAGCCCCTTTCCTCCCGAGGGAGGAAATTTGCAACCATCAGTGACCTGCGAAGTACAGACTATGATGGGTTGCCCCATCCAGCAAAGCCCAGGCATCTACCCAGACACTTGCTCTTGAGGCCACTGCCCCAAATGGCCCCTCCCCAGTCCCTGAAACGCAGCTCAAACGCCCCTCCCCTGGGCTCCAAGCAGCCAGCCTCCCTTCTCCCTCCGGGATGGTTTCTTCAAAACTCTCTGGAGTGTGTCCAGTCGTTTTGTGATTTCAGGGTGTTTTATTTCCAGCACAGATTTCCATTTCTGCTACCAATTGGGACGGAAAAGGCCTCTTCCCTGATTCCCCCAATCCCAAGAATCCAGCTCCTTCAGTAAATCTGGGTGCAGACACAGCCTCTGTGACCTAGAGGGCTGAGTGCGGTGGAAAAGCTGCAGCTCGCCCGCTCGTAACTCACACATCAGCCTCGCAAAGCTCCGGGAAGTTGCTTTGGGACAAGCCGGCCGGCCCGCACAGATGGCGGAGAGGGAAGAGGCGGGAGTCCCGGCCAGCGCAGTGCCATGGCCCTGTTCTCCGGTTCCTTGGGTGTGAGACCTTCCTTGGGCTCAGAGAGGGGGCCTCTGAGTCCTCATCCACAGAAGCCCTCTGTGCCACCGGCCGGAAACAGCCAGGAAAGAGCCTTCTCCCTGAAGACACAGATGGAATTCTTGGTTTCTACAGCTCCTCCTGCCTCTTTCCACAGCCACGGGGAAGGCAGTTAACCGAGGTAGCCCCCAACCCAGACAGGCCTCGCCCCATGGTCGGGTAGGGGAGGAACAGCGGGTGGACTGTGTGTGTGAAACGCAGGTGTCAGGTTCAGCTTGTTAATTTCACTTCTCGGGGTTCTCAATCCACCAAAATCAGCTCTTTACAAAGGCCAGGACCTGCACTTCCAGAGGGTGGGATCATACTTCCCAACACTTCAAGACTTGAGATCATGTGGCTTTCCATCCGTCAGAGACTCTAGATGAGAACAGGTGTGACATCAGACAAGACCCCGGTCTCTGGCAACCTCAATTCCTCAGCTGGAGGCGTGGCCTACTGTGCATTCCAGGGCTGGGGACAGTACTCACCCCTTAGCCTGGGACCACGAGCCTCCCCCAGCCCAGAATGGAATGGACACAGTCAGGATGGCTCAGATGTGGCCGAGGCGGTGCTGTGTGAGGGGGCGGTGGCACCCACGGCTTTTCTCCCCAGGAAAAGGAACCTCGAAGTGTTTCCCTCTGCACGCTCTGCCTCCCTCAAATGCGGGCTCCTTCCTCTCCCACCCCCATCAGCGGCTCAGGCCCCAAAAGGGCCCACCTGTGTCCCGCCCACCATCTGTGAGAACACAGATTGCCTCCGGCGGTACCTTGCAGCAGGCTCGAGCCTCTCCAGACCCCATCGCAGCCGTCAGAACCAGGAAGCCCCCGTCAGCCAGAGACCCCCGATGCTGGCCCGAGCTCCCCATTTCAGCTTCGTCCTCCCTGCCGTGTCTCTGTCTCCTGGCACCGCAGACGTTCCACTCGTGGCTGCATCGCACCCGTGTCTGCCTCCCTGGCCACGTGCTGCCTCCTTTTCTCTGTGTCTGAAACTTCTGTCTTACTGGGACCTTCTGATGCCATCAGACACCACCCTGCCACAGTCCAGAATAGTATTCCCATCGTGAGATGCTGAATTCAGTCACACCTGCAGAGACCCTTTCTCCCGTGGAAAGTCCAGTCACAGGTCCCAGCGATTAGGATCTGATAGCTCTGGGGCCAGTATAGGTGGGTTTGAGATTTGATCACGGAGAAAAGAAACGGTGGCATTCAGGCCTGTAACCCTGTAAACAGCGAGCTGCTGAGCGTGATTGAGAACGTCAAAAATCGGGCGGTATGGTAGAAGAGTAAAGCCTCTCCGCTCCATCCCAAACCCAGCCAATTTCTCAGCATTTGTGAGAGCTGCGTCCTCCCAGCAGCAAACTCAAGTGACACGTGTGTGCACATAAACCAGTACCTACCACTCTAGACAGCCCCCAGGACAGCACCGAGTGTGGAACTGATGGCAGGAGGGCAGAGGAAAGTGTGAGTCCCGTGACCACAGAGGGGCTGTGACCAGGGGCCTGGCGCTCTTGGAAACCTGCCCCGTCCCAGGCCTTCGGCTGAGCCTGGCATGCACCAAAAGATAAAAACGCATCCCCTCACTCAGCCAAATGCTTTTTCAAGTGACTTTTGCTGGGTGCGGTGGCTCACGCCTGTCATCCCAGCACTTTGGGAGGCTGAGGCAGGAGGATCATTTGGAGTCAGAAATTGGAAACCAGCCTGACCAACATAGTAAAACCCCATCTCTACTAAAATACAAAAAACAAAAAAACCCCACACACAAAAAATCTAGCTGGGTGTGGTGGCGTGCACCTGTAATCCCAGCTATTCAGGGGCCTGAGGCAGGAGAATCGCTGGAACCGGCGAAGTGGATATTTCAGTGAGCCGAGATCGCGCCACTGCACTCCAGCCTGGGAGACAGTGCAGAGTGAGACTCCCTCTCAAAAACGGAAGGAAAATTAGTATTTTAACAAAAGAATTTTAAAAAGTAACTTTTTATTCTAGAACAGTTTTAGATTACAGAACAATATGTAAATCTGCTCAGAGGTCCAGGAGGGCCGCAGGCCGAGCCTGCAGCGAGCCAGCGTCAACAATCTGTCCCTGGAGGAAGGCATCAGCACGTGGGGTTTGGGGAGGGCGGTTGGGGGTCACGGTGTGTTGAGACCCTGGGAGACTGATGTGAGTGCAGGTGGGGGCAGAGAGAAGCAGAGGAGAAGCTCCTTGAGAGGGGCGGCCGTCGGGTTGGGAGATCCTGGGGCTCACAGGGATTCCGGGGGTCAGGGTAACCCCTGTGTTTGGGGGCTGGAAGGGGCCCCGGCTGCTGTGGCCCTGCAGATTCGGGTCCCGGGTCATTCCTAGAGTATTTCCTCCCCAAATGAGCAAAAGGCCACAGCCTTCTGCCGCGGAGAAGCATGCGGAGCACCCCCGTCTAGAGGTGGAAAAGCCTCTTGTTTTTCCCGGGCAGCCCGGCTGGAAACAATGGTGGTTTTGTTTCACAGACTCCAAAGAATCTGGCGGGCAGAGGAATGGGGGCGCGGGATGCCGCAGGGAGGCGGCTGAGGGAAGAAGGGAGCGCTGACCCTTCCTGACCCACCGAGGACACCTCTGCGGCCTGCTTCTGGGGGGTGGGTTGGCCTTGTTCGGGAGGAAATCCCACAGCTTCCCACTCACAAGCCGGTGGGTGGCCCGAGGCCTGGCATGCACAGCCTCACTCTACGACCTTCTGCCTCGTGGGCCTGGCTCTTTCTTTTCCCCTGAGGGAAGTTTGCTTAAAGAGAAAGACACACACACATACCATTCTGTGGTCCTTTGAAGGGCTGAGCTAAGCTGGGCCAGATGGGAATGGTGTGCTCCGTCACCCCTGAGAACAAAGTACACCCCCGAGTTTTGGGGAGACAAGTGTGTCTTCTCAGCTCAAATCTCTGCCACCCCACAGACAAGGCAGTTCAAATCCAGGTTCCACCACCACCTGCTGCGTGGGTCGGGCAAGCTATGCACACCTCTGAGCCTGGGTCCCTTGAGTGTGAAATAAGCACAAGTGTACAAGGATTATTGTGAGGGTGCTGTTTAATTCTGCATCTCCCACTGCCAGCTCGCAAGTCCCACGAGGCTGGGGCTGCGTTTTCCCCACTCACTGCTGCAAGCCCTCCAGAATGACAGCCACGTTCACCACCACCACCCTCACCCTCACCCAAACGCTGATATCTCCACGTGTCTAAAAGACACCGTGGGCTTGTGTCAAATGCTACAATGTTTAGCGTCCCCAAAGCTACAGTCACCACTAAGAAAGTTATCTCTGATATCACTGCCTTAAATTTCTAGCCCAGAACCCTAGGTAACCGTGGGCACCTTTTGTGCTGGGCCGACTTCAGCTGATGGCTCCAGGGCCCCTGTCCCTGGCAGAGAAGGCCATGGGCAATGTAGAGGGTAAGCTTGGGGTGGCAGGGAGGTGAGCAGTTCAGCCTTGCAGAACTGTGCTGTCTCATGGGAGCAACCCTCCCTTCCAGTAACCTTCCTTGAGCAAAATCATCTAACGTCAACGGGTGATCTTGAACTCCCTTCCCCTGTGACCCAGTAATTCAGAGATCTTAATGACGTTTCCCCAAAGTTGGAACATAGTGGCTGTTCCCTAACACACACAGACACACAGACATGCACACGCATGCACACACGCATGCACGCACACATGCATGCACGCACACACACACAGACACCCTTTCTCTGCTATGTGTGTCTCCCATAATTTTTCTATTTCTCAATTTTGTTCTTTTCTCTATTATATTTGTCTCTTATTTGCTCTTCGAATTGTCCATGCCTGCTGCTTCTGATCTGCACCAGATTCTATTGCGGTCTCCTCTGGTTGGGACAAAACTGCACAGTTAGTTATTTTAGGAGTGTTTCCTTGTATTCCATGGAGGGCACCAGAGGCCTTGTGGCACTTGGGCACACCAGTCAGAGGATGCGGAGTGAAAGGAAGTTTCTGGATGCACATCCTGTTCTCATTCTGCAGCCAAGGAAGTGAGAGGGGGAAAAAGGGAAGAGATTCTAGAGCCTTCCATGGGGTCTCACACATAACTCAGTTTCCACAACGCTGTGCCCAGCTCAGCCATGTGGGTAGAAGCAGGGTGTGGGATTCCTTTGCTGACCAGGGAGTGGACTTTCTCCAAGTTATTTACCTTCTCAAACCTCATCAATGGGCATAAAAAGAGCACTTGGAAACAATCAATCCTGACACGGACCTTCACAAAATATAACCCCAAATGGATGCCAGGCCTAAATGAAAAGCTGTAAAACTCCTAGAAGATAACATAAAAGAGAATCTAAATGACCTAGGGTTTGGCAATGACTTTTTAGATCCGACACCAAAGGCAAGATCCGGGAAAGAAAGAACTGATAAGCTGGACTTCATTAGACTGAAAACTTCTGCTCTGTGAAAGATGCAGCCAAGAGAATGAAAGGACAAGCCACAGACTGGGAGAAAATATTTTTGATGGAAATGTCTGAGAGAGGCTTGTTATCCAAAATATACAAAGAATTCCTAAAACTCAACAATATGAAAATAAGCAACACAATTTAAAAAATGGGCCAAAGATATTAAATGACACCTTCAAAGACGATGCATAGATGGCAAATAAGTGTATGAACAGATGCTCCCGGCCGGGAACAGTGGCTCATGCCTGTAATCCCAGCACTTTGGGAGGATGAGGCGGGTGGATCACCTGAGGTCAGGAGTTCAAGACCAGCCTGGCCAACATGGGGAAACCCCATCTCTACTAAAAATACAAAAAATAGCTGGGCGTGGTGGTAGGCACCTGTAATCCCAGATACTGAGGAGGCTGAAGCAGGAGAATCACTTGAACCCAGGAGGCAGAGGTTGCAGTGAGCTGAGACTGTGCCACTATACTCCATCCTGGGCAACAGAGTGAAATTCCATCTCAAAAAAAAAAAAAAAAGAAAAGAAAAGAAAAGATGCTTCCCTCTACATGTCATCAGGTAAATGCAAGTTGAAATAAGCATAAGATACTGCCTCTCACCTAAGAGCATGGCTAAAACCCAGAACACTGACAACACCAAATGCTGACGAGGATGTGGAGCAACAGGAACTCTCACTCACTGCTGACGGGAATGCAAAATGGCACAGCCACTGTGGAGGACAGTTGGGTAGTTTCTTACAAAGCCAAACATGCTCCTATCATCCCATCCAGCAATTACACTTCTTGATATTTACTCAAAGGAGGTGGAGACTTATGTTCACAGAAAAACCTACACACAGATGTTTATATCAGCTTTATTCACAATGGCCAAAATGTGGGAACAACCAAGATATCCCTCCATAAGTGAATGGGTAATAAACTGTGGTCCATCCAGATAATGGAATATTATTCAACACTAAAAAGAAATGAGCGGCAAGCCATGAAAGGATGTGGAGGAAACGTAAGTGCATATTACTAAGTCAAAGAAGACAGTCTAAAAAACCTACAAAGTGTGTGTTTCCAATGATGTGACATCCTGGAAAAGGCAAAACTATAAGGGCAAAGATGAGTGGCTGCCAGGGGTTGGCAGGGAGGGTGAGATGAACAGGTAGGACAGAGGTTGCCAGGGGTTGGCAGGAAGGTGAGAGAAAGAGGCAGGACAGAGAGGATTTTTAGAGCAGTGAAACTACTTTGTATGACACCATAATGGTGGATATATATTGTCAGAAATTTTTCCAAACCCACAGAATGTACAGCACCAGGAATGAACCCTGATGTATGACAAAGCAGGAGCATCGTCATTTTGGATAAGCACCACCATTTTAAATTTCCCCTTGATCAAAAACTGCCTAAATGCAACCCAAAGGACATTAGCCTAACAGCTAATGTCACCATGACCATGAACCACAAATAACATCTCTGACCAGAACATTCCAACACTAAGATAAACCCCTACTTGACCAGAGACATGCCAGCCCCTAGATAACCTCCCCTCCAACCAGAGACAGTCCAACCCTGTAATAAACTTCTCATCCACACAGAAACATTCCAAGTTTGTGAAAGCGCTCTTGCCCTGAACCCTTAAATACACTCACTCTGTCAGAGCGAACACTCCTGTCTGAAATTGGCCAGAAGCCCTTCTCAGGTTACTTCTCCAAAGTAAACCTATGACTGTTGAGCCACTTTTTGTGTTTCTTTCCTCTTTAACTTTTACAATGTAAACTATGGACTTTAAGTGATAATGATGTGTCAATCTAGGTTTATCAGCTGGAAAAAATGTACCGCTCTAGTGGGGGATATTGATAATGAGAGAGGCTATGCCTGTGTGGGGGCAGGGGGCATATGGAAAATCTCTATACCTTCTGCTCAATTTTACTGTGAACTTAAAAGTTTAGACTTTGCTTTAAAAAGGAAGTTTATTAAAAACAGCACACTCTTTATGGCTGTGTTGGGACTATGTGAGAGAACACAGGGAAAGCATGTAGAGAATGCCTGGCACATAATTATCATTGAGTTTCATTTCCCTTTCAATCCACTTGGCTTAGCACTATATTCTAAGTGGGCATATTATTGATGCTTGATAAATGTTTGAGGAAAGAATGAGAGGACCCTGCAACATACCCAGCCTGCATCTGCACATTGGCAAGAGCAACCCACAACCCAACTGTGAATGCAAAGTTGTCTTAAATTTCCTGGGCTCAATGTCCAAGATTTTTTATTTCTCCCTGCTATTAGACCCTAAGCAATTTGAGAACACGGCCCATATCTTTTATGTCTATGTATGACATGGTTGTATATTAAGAAAAGAAGCTGCTGAACAATTTTACCATGAAAATGTCAAAATGAGAGACATTAAATACAACCTAAATAAATGGAGAAGTATACCATGTTCATGAATTCAAACACTCAATATCATGACAATGTTAATCTTTCCCAAAATTTATCTGTAGACTCAAAGCATTTGCAATCAAAACTCTAGCATATTTTTTTTTTGGTGGAAGTTGATAAGCTGTTTTTAAAGGTTATACAGAGATGCGAAGGGATCTAGAATAGACAAATTATTTATTTATTTGTTTATTTATTGGACAGAGTTTCACTTTTGTCACATAGGCTGGAGTGCAATGGTGCAATGTTGGCTCACTGCAACCTCTGCCTCCTGGGTTCAAGCAATTCTCCTGCCTCAGCTTCCCAAGTAACAGGTATGCACCACCACACCTGGCTAACTTTTGTGCTTTTAGTAGAGATGGGTTTCATCATGTTGGCCAGGCTAGTCTTGAACTTCTGACCTCAAGTGATCCGCCCACCTTGGCCTCCCAAAATGCTGGGCTCACAGGCATGAACCACTGTGCCTGGCTGCCAAACGATCTCTAAAAAGAACAACACAACTAGCGGAGCTACAGTATCTGACTTTAAGACTGACTATAAATATACAATAATCAAGAAAATATTGTATTAATATGTGAATATATGCATAGTTCAATAAAATTAGAGAATCTAGACGTAGACCCCACATACACAGCTGACTTTTAGTAAAGGCATCATGGCAACTCACTTGAAAAAGGGAAGACTTTTTAACAAACGGTGCAGGGACAATTGGCAATCATGCGGAAGGAAGTAAATCTCTACCTCCACCTCAGTCTGTGCACAAACATTAATTTGCAATGCATTGTTGCCTAATCATAAAACCTACAGCAATGTTTACAGAGGAAAATACTGGAGAATATCTTTGTGATGTTGGGATAGGAAAATGTTTATGAGACAGAAGCCAAAAATACTAACCATGAAAGAAAAAAGTTAAATTTGGCTTTATCAAAATTGATAATTTCTGCTCATTAAATAGTATTAGGAAATGGAAAAAAAAATAAGCCATGGACTAGGAAAAAATATTCACAGTGTAGATTTGGCATGGAACTGAGCAACAAATAATATAAAGACCTGCTTCCAGCCCATAAGAACAAGACAAACCACCCATGAAAAATGGACAGAAGGGCCAGGCGTGGTGGCTCACACCTGTAATCCTAGCAGTTTGGGAGGCCGAGGCAGGAGGATCACTTGACATCAGGAGTTAGAGACAAGCCTGGCCAACATGGTGAAACGCTGTGTCTACTAAAAACACAAAAAGTAACCAGGTATGGTGGTGGGCGCCTGTACTCCCAGCTACTCGGGAGGCTGAGGCAGGAGAATTGTTTGAACTTGGGAGGCGGAGACATTGCAGTGAGCCAAGACTGCACCACTACACTCCAGCCTGGGCAACAGAGAGACACTCCATCTCCAAAAACAAAGATTTGAACACAACCTTATGCAAGAAAATCCACAAATGGCCCCTAAGCTCACATCATCAGTCATCAGGGAAACAGAAAAGCAAATCCCACAGTAAGAGACAACCTTACGCTCTCAGAAAGAGCTCAAATGAAAAAACAAGACAAGCCCAAATGTGGGTAATGAAGCAGGACAAGCAGGTCCCTCACTTGTCCCCAGGGAGGTACTGTGGAAGTCTCTGTGAGGGTTTCTAATAGGCAGAATGTCTTCTGCTCTGCAAGCCCTCATCTCAATTCCTAGGTACGTACATAAGAGAAATGAAAACGTGGCCACCTTCTTGCATGAATAAGAATCCTGACAGCAACTTTATTCATGACAGTCAAAACCCCCCAAACATCCCAAAGATCTATTAAAACGTCAACAAGTAAGTGACCTGACACTGTGATTATTCATTCATCCCATGGGATACTGCTCGGTGATGAAAAGGAAGGAGCCACTGAAATGTACAGCAGCGTGAATTAATCTCAAAAACACCCTGTGAAGCAAAAAACCAGCAAATGCAAAGGAAGGTGTGCTCTATGATTCCGCTTAAATGATGTTCAAGAAAAGGCAGCATGGAGGCGGGCCGCAGAGATTCGGAGAGGGGCTGCCTCTGGGAGATGCTGGTGGAACTGCGTGGAGAAGAGTATGATAGACATTTCTGGGGTGAACAATCTTCTATGTCTTCATATGAGTGTTGATTATATAGGATACACATTTGCCAGAGCTCATCAGCGCACACACAACATACATGCTTATTACTGCCAGTGATGCTTCAATAATAATACACACATGCATATATGTGTGTGTATATACTTGATTCAAATGAAGTACCAGTCTATGTAGATACCAACATACTTAAGTATGTAGAAAAGAACTTCAACTTCTGGGAATGGGAGGAGAGCTGAGTGGTTATGTGAACCTTCCCGCAGATAACCACCCCAAACCCTTGATAAAATGTAAATAGTGATGATTTAAATCCTCTATAAAGGGAGGAGAAGCCAAGAGAAGAGGAGACTGTCAAACAACTGGAAGTGGTAGGGGCTGTGAGTCTGCAGCTTTCTGTCCTGACGGCACGGCCTTGCTGGAAATCTCAGTCTGACAGATTCAAGGTGTCAGAGATGAGAGGCAAGACTGCTTGAGCGGTGGAGTGCATGCATACAGGGGGGTCTGGGCAGTGAGGAAAGTTGGCTGGAAACTCCATATCCAGGGTAAGCTTGGCCCAAATCCCTGGCTGACAATTAGGCTGTGTACATGCAGAAGGAGTTCCAGGCAGCCACCAGAAGACAGAGGGCACTTCTTCAAAGACGGAGTTGCACAGGGCAAGGTCTGTGTGTTGCTGCATTTTTAAATGAGTTCAGGCCCCAACTGTGTGCAGCTCAAGAGGCAGAAACCTGAAGCCGTATATGATTGAAGAGGACAGAGCCCAAAGCTGGCAGAGCAGTGGAAATTCAGGAGCACTCACTGGACACTGGAACCCTAACTCTGAGCCTTGCCTTAGCCCAGATCCATGGCTGACTGCCCCATGGCACAGGTGCAGGGTAAATCTCCAGGAACCAGGCTTAAAAAGCAGGAGCTGGAGCCATAAGAAGAGCGCACGGGCCAGCAAGGTGACGCACACCTGTAATCCTAGCACTTTGGGAGGCTGAGTGGATCACCTGAGGTCAGGAGTTTGAGACCAGCCTGGCCAACAAGGTGAAACCCCATCTCTACTAAAAATACAAAAATTAGCCAGGTGTGGTGGCGTGCACCTGTAATCCCAGCTACTCTGGAGGCTGAGGCATGAGAATCACTTGAACCCGGGAAGCAGAGGTTGCAGTGAGCCGAGATGGCGCCACTGCACTCCAGCGTGGGCAACAGAGTGAAACTCGGTCTCATAAAAGGAAGACAGTAAGGACGTCAGCTGCTTACCACAGGGGTGGTAATGTTTATCCTTAGAATCCAGCACATGACAGCACCTAGAACAAAAAAAGCAACCACCTTCAGAAGAACTCAACCGATTCCAGAGCTGCTGCCAATGTATAGCCTGCATTCTCTATGTCAATTTCATTACACATGCATGTAGGCATGACACATGCAATGTCCAAAAGTTAAATGACATTCAGCAAAATAGGAAAGTGTGAATCGAGAACAAATGATTCCCAGTTGATCTGGACGATGGGCTTCACAGGTAGAGTTCAAATGAGATGTTACAAATGCATTCAGAGAGCTGAAGGAAAATGCGCGCAGGCCAGGCACGGTGGCTCGTGCCTGTCACCCTAGCACTTTGGGAGGCCGAGGCAGGCAGATCACGAGGTTAGGAGATGGAGACCCTCTTGGCCAGTAAGGTGAAACTCTATCTCTACTAAAAATACAAAAATTAGCTGGCATAGTGGTGGGTGCCTGCAATCCCAGCTACTTGGGAGGCTCAGGCAGGAGAATCACTTGAACGCAGGAGTCAGAGGTTGCAGAGAGCCGAGATCGCGCCACTGCACTCTAGCCTGGCAACAGAGTGAGATTCCATCTCAAAACAAAAATGGAAACAAAAAAAACCCTTTAGAAACCTACATGAAAACACCAAGCAGTGGAACATACATGGAAATGGAATTCCAGAGGCAAGGAGAGGGAAAATGACTAGAAAAACATTAGGAGAAATGACATAAAACTTCCCTGATTTGGTACAAAATATAAATTTACAGTTGTAAGAATCTCAGTGAAGCCCAAGCAGGATAAACATATCCATTGACAACAGAATGGATAAACGAACTGTTTTACATTCACAAAATGAAATAGTATTCAGCAATAAAAATAATAAACTAGAGGCCAGGCGCGGTGGCTTACACCTGTAATCCCAGCACTTTGGGAGGCTGAGGCAGATGGATCATGAGGTCAGAAGTTCAAGACCAGCCTGGCCAAGATGGTGAAACCCCATCTCTGCTAAAAATACAAAAATTAGCTGGGTGTGGTGGCGAGTGCCTGTAATCCCAGCTACTCAGGAGACTGAGGCAGAGAATTGCTTGAACCCGAGAGGCGGAAGTTGCAGTGAGCCAAGATCATGCCACTGCACTCCAGCATGGGTGACAGAACGAGACTCCGTCTCAAAAAAAACTATAAACTAGAGCTACAGGTAACAGAACAAATAACTCTTCACAAATAATATATGGAACAAAAGAAGCATAATATGCAGAAATAATGTCATATGATTCCATTTATATAAAGTTCAAATAGGCAGGACTGACTGAAGGGGATGGAGGTCCACACCAGCGCCCTTTAGTGAAGAGGTGAGGGAAGTCCCACAGAGGTGAGGTAGGGGCATCTCTGGGATGTCAGTCTCCTTCTGTTTCCTGATCTGATTGGTGGCTTCATTTTGTGAAAATTCTATGCATCAGATATTTACAACTTCGCTTTTCTGCACATACATTATACTTGAATTACAAAGTAAGAATGGTTTTAATTTTTAGAAGGGATAGAGAATCATGAGAGGCAAGTACATCTTCATGTGAGGGGCCTCTTTAAGCCAAACCCTGGAGGTCAAGGAAGCTGCTATGCTGAGAGCCAGGAGGAGCACTTGGTACAGGGGCCTCGGGGTGAGGAGGAGCCACACCGCATCTAGAGCCAGGCCATGGGGCTGGGTGCAGGGGCTCATGCCTGTGATACACAAAATTTGGGAATCTGAGCAGGGAGGATCAATTGAGCCCAGGAGTTTGAGACCAGCCAGGGCAAAACAGCAAGACCCTGCCTCTATAAAAAATAAAACAATTAGGTGGTTATGATGTCCCAGCTTGGGAGTCTGGCTTGAGGCTGAAGTGGGAGGACTGCTTGGGCTCAGGAGTTGCAGACAACGTGAGCTATGACTGTGGCACAGCGTTCCAGCTTGAGCAACAGCCTGACACCCCACTTCCTTCTTACCAAAACAAAAATCAAAAGCTGGCTGTGGGTATTGATGGTATATAGCTGTCTTACCCATGACAGGGGCAGAGCTACCACCCAGCAGTGGCGTGGGGTGCCTGGGCATGGGATACTGCGTCATCCCTGTGGCTGTTTCACTTGGGGTGTCAGCAATGGATGTGAGGTTAAAAACAGTACATAGACACATGTGTGTGCAGCAGCATGAGAGAGGGAAAGAAGCCAGGAACCACGACACACAGACAACACTCACACAGTCACAGGGGGAGACAGACACACGGACACACTCACAGTCGCAGAGGGAGAGGGAGACAGACACACGGACGCTCACACAGTCACAGAGGGAGAGGGAGACAGACACACGGACACACAGTCACAGAGGGAGAGGGAGACAGACACACAGACAACACTCACACAGTCACAGAGGAAGAGGGAGACAGACACACAGACACACACTCACAGTCACAGGGGGAGACAGACACATGGACACACTCAGTCACAGAGGGAGAGGGAGACAGACACACGGACACTCACACACTCACAGAGGAAGAGGGAGACAGACACACAGACACACACAGTCACGGGGGAGACAGACACACGGACACTCACACACTCACAGAGGAAGAGGGAGACAGACACACAGACACACACAGTCACGGGGGAGACAGACACACGGACATACTCACAGTCACAGAGGGAGAGGGAGACAGACACACGGACACTCACACAGTCACAGAGGGAGACACACACGTACTCACAGAGTGAGACAGACACACGGACACCCACTCACACAGTCACAGAGGGAGACACATACACTCACACAGTCACAGAGACAGACACACAGACACACACATAGTCACAGAGGGAGACAGACACACAGACACACACATAGTCACAGAGGGAGACAGACACACAGACACACACATAGTCACAGAGGGAGACAGACACACGGACACACCCAGTCACAGAGGGAGACACACACACAGATACACACGGTTACAGAGGGAGACAGACACACGGACACACACAGTCACAGAGGGAGAGGGAGACAGACAGACAGACAGACACATGCACTCACAGAGGGGGACACACACACACACACACGGTCACAGAGGGAGACAGACACACACTCACACGGTCATGGGGGAGACGGACACACGGACACACACAGAGTCATGGGGAAGAGAGACACACGGATGGACAGTTACACAGTCACAGAGGGAGACAGACACACAGACACACCCAGTCACAGAGGGAGACAGACACACGGACACACACTCACAGTCACAGAGGGAGACAGACACACACACTCACACTGTCACAAAGGGAGACAGACACACACTCACATGGTCACAGGGGGAGACAGACACACGGACACACACACACAGTCACAGGGGGAGAGAGACACACGGATGGACACTTACACAGTCACAGAGGGAGACAGACACACAGACACACCCAGTCACAGAGGGAGACAGACACACAGACACACACACACAATCACAGGGAGAGACACACACACAGATACGGTTACAGAGGGAAACAGACACACGGACACACACAGATACACACACAGTCACAGGGGGAGACAGACACACTGACACACGCACTCACAGAGGGAGACAGATACACACACACGGTCACAGAGGGAGACAGACACACACTCACACGGTCACAGGGGGAGACAGACACACGGACACACACTGACACAGTCATAGGGGGAGAGAGACACACGGATGGACAGTTACACAGTCACAGAGGGAGACAGACGCACAGACACACCCAGTCACAGAGGGAGACAGACACACGGACACACACTCACACAGTCACAGAGGGACACACATGGACACAAAGTCACAGAGGGAGAGGGAGACGACACAGACACACTCACACAGTCACAGAGGGAGACACATGGACACACACACAGTCACAGAGGGAGAGGGAGATGACACAGACACACTCACACAGTCACAGAGGGAGACACATGGACACACACAGTCACAGTCATACAGGGAGAGGGAGGCGACACACACACACTCACAGTCACAGAGGGAGACAGACACACAGACACACACACAGTCACAGGGGGAGAGACACACACGGATGGACACTTACACAGTCACAGAGGGAAACAGACACACACTCACACAGTCACAGGAGACAGAAACACAGACACACACAGTCACACTGAAGAAGGTGGAGAGGGAGACAGAGGGACCCGGATGGGGTGAGACTGACTCAGACCATGGTGCACACACAGAGAGAGATCATTCCTGCTAGACAAAGGAAAAGCAACTTAAGATGCTTTAAAGTAGAGAAAGGGCACCGACCCGAGCCCTCCAGCCGGCTTGTGATCCCAGCTCTGCCACCACTGGCTGACCTGCTGGAGGGAGCAGCTGGACCTCCGTGCACCTGCCTTCTCACCTGAAGTGATGAATGATTGCAAAGGCTTCCAACTCCAAAGTTCCACTATGCTGAGTTAATGAACATACCATAGCATCCTTTTATTTGATTTTGTAATTACCCTATCTTCCTCTCCCGTGGTACTATTGCAGCATGCATTGTTTTATAAATTGTACACAAGTTAACATTAGTTGGGGAGAAGTTTTTTTTGAGAGAGGCGTCTTACTATCTTGCCCAGGCTGGTCTCAAGTGATCCTCCTGCCTTGGCCTCCCAAAGTGCTGGGATTACAAGCCACTGCGCCTGGCAGCGGGGGGGGGG
>NW_016107474.1:5771699-5799008 GCF_001604975.1 Cebus imitator | reverse complement strand
CTCACTCACTCACTCGCTCACTCACCCACCCACTCACTCGCTCACTCACTGACTCACTCACTCCCAGTCACCTCTTTACCTTTGCCTTTGCTGCTTCTGCTCCCTAAAGCAATGGTTCTCAAAGTGTGGTCCCTGGACCTGCAGATCAGTATCACTGAAACTTGCTGAAAATGTAAATTCCTGGGCTTCACTTTGACCTATGAATCAAAATTTCTGGGGTGGGGCCGGTGATCTGTGCGTTAGCAAGTGCTCTGGGAGATTCTAATGCAGGGTCAAGGGTGAGAACCACCGTGCTAAGACATCCCCCTCCCACCCCTCTCCATGCCCAACTGATGCCTACAGGTCCTTCAGTAAATTCTCCCCTCATCCGAGGATCCTTACTTGACTTGCTCCGATATGGGGTTTCTGGTCCCCCAGACCCTTTACTCCCCCACTATGATATTTGTCACACCTGTTGCTGCTTGTCTCCCAGAGAAAGTTTCCTGAAGGTGGAACTGGTACCTGACACATCAGGTGCACAACAAATGTTAAATAATGAAGGAAGGAAGGAAGGAGGGAGGGAGGGAGGGAACACAAACACAAACTTTGTTTTTTCTGGTGGTGGAGCTGGGGTTATATACATGGACAAGGTGGAGCTCCTGCCCTTGGCTTGCTCTCAGTACATCACAGGAAGCAAAGAAGAAATGAATGAGGCCCTCCAGGGGCTTGGGCCCCCAGAGCCAATGTCTGCAGGATGGAAGCTCTCTGAGCATGGGCTGACCTTCCTGTGTCCAGTGATCTTTGCATGGCACCCAGGCAGATGCATCCTCACTGCTTCGGTTGGATGAGCCGAAGCAACCATTCCAGCTGCTGAGCAAGAGGATGTCCCAGGGCTGTGCACGGCTCCAGCCCCAGCCCCTGTGGTCTGTTTGGCTGCCTTTGTCACCAGGACACACACCAGCCACGCTCAATGTCTGGACTTGAGTCATCCTTCCTCACTGGTCTTTGTTCTAGTGTCTGGTGGCTGCATGGAGAGTGCCCAGAGCAGCTCCCATCCAGAGTAAACAAACCCTGCCCACCGTGGGATCTGAAGAAATGGCCTAAAAATAGGCCGAGGAGGCTTGACTCATGGGCTCTGTAGGCAAGGAGGAGAAGGACACTTCGGGATGAGAATTCCCCTCTTCGGGACTGGTGTATTTGGGCTTGTGGAGGATGAGGACGGTGACCATCACTTGGTGACTCATCTGGGAAAGCTTAGAGGCCACTGCTGCCTGTCAGCGTGGATTTCTCCTGGGCTGCTGACCTCCCAGCCTCTGGGCTCCTCTCCAGGACCCACAGAGGGAGATGACAGCAGCAAACTTCAGCCCTGCTGTGTCTCACAGGGGCTGCGGGAGGACGGTCCAGGAGGCAAAGGCCAAGAGCCTACGCGTCCTCCCCCCACTGTTCTGGAGCCAGACTCCAGCCAGCAGTGGCCCATGAGAAACAGCTCTGCTCCCACAGCCTGAGGACTGAGTCAGCCTCCCCCACCACTTAATCATCCTCATAGCCCAAGTTCTGACCATGTCTGCCCTAAGCTTCTCACCCTGCAGCAAGCCTGCACCAGGTACACATGACTGGGCCTCTGTTGAGACATCTTCATTAGGAAGGACTCAAGCCCCCCAGAACACACCTCTCTCCCTCCCTCCCGTCCCTCATAGCAACATGACCCTTGATGTAGGGCACACAGAGACCAAATGCTCGTTTCCTCAGAAACAAAATCCCGCTGCCCTACTGGCATGTCCTGCTGCTCAGGGGTGCTGGGACGGTAGGACAAGGCCTAGTCTTCTGAAAGATCCCCTGCTCAGTTCATGGTCTTTGTTTTAGTAGTGATTTATTGGTGCCTTAGGGCTGTGCACCACTCCAGAGGGTCTCTTCTTGTCATTGGCACCAAGTTCCACCTCTCTGGGGGATTGTAAGCCTTCCCGCTTTCCTAAATCATGAACTTTCTGAGCTATGCCACTGGGTATGTAACGGGCACTACTTGTCAAACTTAGATGACTGTTTTATGCTTATCCAGCAATCCCTCTGTTCAGCTACCCATCCACCCACTCATCCATCCAAGCATCCACTCACTCACTTATCCACTTATCCACCTACCCATCCACCCATCATTTCATGTATCCATCCATAAACCCATTTACCCACCCATCTACCAATCCATGCATTCATGTGTCCACTACCCATCCATTCACTTATACATCCATCTGCCTAGACACTCACACATCCATCCATCCATGGATCCACCCATCCATTCATTCACCCATCCATCCATGGGTCCATGCACCTATCCATCCGTAAGTCCATCCACTCATTCACCCATCCCCCCATCCACGCTTCCATCCATCCTTCCACCCATCCAGCTGTGCACCTGCCTATCCATCAATTCACTGATCCATCCATGCATACATGCATCTACACACTCATCCATGTATCCACAAACCCATCCTTCTACCCATGCATCCATCTATACACCTATCTACCTATCCATCCATCGATGCATCAATGCATGTGTCCATTCACCCATCCATCTACCCACCTATCCATCCGTCCACCCACCCACTTATGCATCCATTCACCCATCTATTCATGCATGCATTCGTCCATCCACCCATGAATTCACCCATTCACCCATCCACCCATTCATCCATCCATCCATCGATCCATGCATTCATCCCCCCAAAGCCCCACCCGCCCATCCATGCATGCATAAATGCATGCATCCACCCATCCGTCTACCTAACCACCATCCACCCACCCACCCATTCAACCATCTACCTATCCATCCACTCATCCATCCATGATCCATACACCCACCCATACATACATCCACCCATTTACCCACTGACTCATCCATCCATCCACAAATAGACACATACATGCAGCCAGCCAGCCATCAGTTCACTCATCCACGCATCCAACCATCCATGTACTCATCCTTCCATCAATGCATCCACCCATTAATCTGTTCACCCACCAATCCATTTATCCATCCATCCATCCCTTCACTCACCCTTGCATCCACCCACCCATCCATCCAAACAACACACAGGAAACATCTCTGGGCCAGCTGTTAAAAACGTGCAGGAACCATGGGGTTGAACGAGATGTTCCACTCCCTCTCCTCACGATTCTGGGAATCCAAGTTGCACTTGTCCTTGAGAAGTGCATTCTTGGGGAGGTCCATTAGCAGATGACTACAGAGGAGGGAACAGGGGCCGAGTGTGAACACAACTGATGGATCCTCTGTGCCTGGAGAGTCTGAGGAAACTTCCAGAAGGGATGAGTACATCTTGCATCCTAACCGTGGCCAGAACCCTCTTGTGGACAGGGACTGGATCCTACTGATGTGGCCACGGAGGAACCCAGTGGGATAGGCACCCGCGACTGAGCATGCTCACAGTGGGTGCTCCCCGGCTGTGTATGGATCTGCCCGCACTGGTGACCAATGGACCAACACCAACTGCCTCAGGTGGGTGCCACCCTATGGTGGTCACGTGAGGAGCCTATGAGCTGGCCACCGGCCAAGGACACCTCGCTATCTTCCAGCCTCACAAGCCGTTTGTTGAGCCCTGTGCCATGAGCAGCGAGGATAAAGCAGCGAAAAGTGGGGCGGGGGGATGCAGACCACCAGGGCCAGCCAGCAGTGACCTGGGGACACAAGGCCAGCAGACATCCCCCGCCGTGCCAGTGTCTCCCTGTGGGGTTTGGTGAGCTGAGTCAAAGGCTTCTGTTCCTTTTGTTTTTGCTCATTCCATCAAGGATTTTCCTTGACTCACGGTTTCCCAGCCAGATCCTTCCGAAGCCCCGGCAGGCAGGCAGGGGTGAACGCTGCTCCTGGGGTTTTTCCCTTCATGACAGGAATGTGTAAACACCCTGGGCTTTTACAGACCGTGCCAAGCCCCATGTGCTGGAGATGCCTCATACTTTCGGGCAATGGCTGCATCCTGGCTGTGGGAACCAGGCCGACCCTCGCTCAGCTGCTGCCTGAACCCTGCCTGGGAAAGGGGGCAGTGGCCAGGCTGCAGCTTCCTCCCATCTGTTCTGCACTGAGCTGCGTCTTCCCCAAGCGCACACGCAGAAGCGCTAACCTCCAGTGCCTAAGAATGTGACTGCATTTGGAGACAGGCTGACAGAGGTGACTAAGGTAGAATGAGGTCATCTGGGTGGGCCCCTGTCCAATCTGACTCGTGTCCTCCTAGGAGGAGATGAGGACAAAGATGCACAGAGGGACGGCCACGTGAGGTCACAGGGAGAAGGCGGCTTCAACAAGCCAGGCTGAGGCCTCAGAACAGCTAGACTGGCCGGGACCTTGACCTCGGACTCTGGCCTCTAGAGCTGTGTGGAAATGCATTGTTGAAGAATTTTCAGTGCATTTTGAATTTTGAAAATGCATTTAGAGAAGCAGCTGCAGATCGGGGTGAGATGGATGAGAAGCTGCTAATGAGAAGCCCTTGAGCCTTCAGGCCCCAGTGTGGGGCTGCAGGCTCCTCACCCTTGACCACTAGAGCCTGTCCTGAAGCATGGCTCAGGTTGCCTGCAGCCTGCTGTGCTCTCTGGCATTTCTGGGATGGGGGGACCCATGCCAGCCCCACACCAAAGCCTCATGAGCTCCTTGCACAGCCTTCAGCTGTCTCCCCAAATTCCCCGCATGTGGCACGAACCCCATTCCTCTTATCCTGTCTGCACAGCAGCGGGAAATGATGCCTTCCAGTGGCAGGGAACCCTCCAGTCCCACACATTCCCAGAACTCTGTATCCACCGGCCCATCCTTCCATCCACCCACCTATCCACCCATCCACTTGGACCTCTCCTCTCTGGGCTGGGTCTCCATGGGGTCCTGAGCTTGCTGGAATGTGTTCCTCACCCTGAAAGGCAGGGGCAGCGGAGAGCACCTTGTTCCCTGGCCCCAAGCATGTTCCTTGTCATTTCATACCACCTCAGACACGGCGCCCTTCTCCCCACATCCCAGTGTGCGTGGTGGAGAGGCCATGGAGTATCCCAGGGGTACAAGGTGGTGACATCGGTGGGATGATCAGGACGGCTGAGGACTAGACACCAACACTCCCTGCCAGAGGCCTCTGCAAATACCTGTCAGGACCCTCAGCCTCTCATACGTGCAGGGGAGGGATGGGCATTGTGTCTGGTTCTGTGCTGGCTCCCCGGTTGTCACCTGGGCCCTGTTGAGACCTGGGCCCACCCCGGTGAGAGCACTGTCCCTGGAACTCAGCCACCAACAGAGCGTCTGGGCTCATTCTCTTGAACCTTACAGGTCCTCAACAAATAAACCTTTCATGTGACAACAAAAGTGCTTGTTTTGATTTATATCGTTTTGTTATTTTTTTAAGACAGAGTCTTGCTCTGTCAATGGGGCTGAAGTGCAGTGGTGCAGTCTCGGCTCACAGCAACCTCCGCCTCCTCAGTGCAAGCAATTCTCCTGCCTCAGCCTTCTGAGTAGCTGGGATTACAGGCACGTGCCATGATGCCTGGCTAATTTTTGCATTTTTACTAGAGACCGGGTTTTGTCATGTTGGTAAGGCTGGTCTCAAATTCCTGACCTCAAGTGATCCACCTGCCTCGACCTCCCCGCTGGGATTACAGGTGTGAGCCACCGTGCCTGGCCTCACTCAGCACTTTTAACCCATGCTGCTTCGTGACTGAGCGAGGAAGATGGCAGAGCCCTGACAGACAGCGTCTGACATGGTGCGAGCAGCCCTCCAGGCACCCAGGGCCTGCAGGAAGATGGGATTTGTACCAGCCCCCGGCGTGGGCCTCGGCGGCAGGCAGCTTGTGTGTCTCTTATCCCCATGGACAGAGGGCTGGTGGGGTGGCCTTGGGCACACTGAGGGTCCCTGGTGTCAGCTGGGGAGGGGGAGGGGGCCGGGAAGAAAGAGGACTTTTCCAGCACAAGGAGCTTTTCAACAGTCCTTCAAACCAACTAGCGGCTGCCTGTGGCTGAAGATGACAGTGGTGATGTGCCTGTCTCCAAAATGTCCTGAAGCTGCCTTCCACCTGGAGCGGTGAATTTCCCCTACGTGAGGGCTCTGAGGTTGGCAGAGACCCACTCCCATGTAGGCATCTTACATGGCGGCCTATCCCAGCTCTGGACACACTTCTCTAGCTCTCTGGCTGATGTGCCTGTCTCCATGGACCCGCGTTCTGCCTATTAGTACGTTCCTTTTCAGTCCTTGCACCTGCTGAACATGGTGTTGAGGCCAGGCGGTTGGCATGCCCACGACCGACCCCACAGAGAAAGGCCAGCCTCCCCACCCAGCCCTGGGCAACTGCCAGCTGCTGTGGGCCCTCTCTCACCACATGCTCTCTGCCTTCCCTCCCTCCCTCCAAATATCTCCCTCCCCACATCACAAGATTACTTGACGAATGACTGGTTCCCTCCCACTGCTTCTCAAGCAACTCATTTCTGAAAGTCAGGACATTGGCTAAGGGAAAGAAAGGCATCGGAGAAGACACATCCTGACCTTCAGAAAGGACCAAGGATACCCACCACCGCTGATTGGAACCGGCGGGACACAGCAGGCTTTGAGTCACCTCCTTAAAACATCCCAGGCAGCCAGCACCGCTGGCTCAGCGTCAGTCACCAAAGGGCACAGGTGTTTGGCTGTTCCCTGGGCAGGAGGCGTCAGTGGCCCCGGGGCACAGGGCAGCCAGCCTCCCTCTGCCAATGTGCTGTGGGCAGGTCTGCCTGAGCTTTTCCGTATCATCAGATCGTAACACCTACTTACTGGGGCAATTTCAAGTTAGAAATAGGACACGTGCACACGAATGTTCACTGCAGCACTGTTTACAACAGCAAAGACCTGGAACCAACCCAAATGCCCATCGACGATAGACTGGATAGGGAAAATGTGGCACATATACACCATGGAATATTATGCAGCCATCAAAAACGATGAGTTTGGGTCCTTTGTAGGGACATGGATGAACCTGGAAACCATCATTCTCAGCAAACTGACAGAAGAGCAGAAGATCAAATACCGCATGTTCTCACTCACAGGCGGGTGTTGAACAATGAGAGCACATGGACACAGAGAGGGGAGCACTACACACTGGGGTCAGTTGGGGGGAAATAGGGGAGGGACGGTGGGGGGTGGGGAGCTGGGGAGAGATAGCATGGGGAGAAATGCCAGATGTAGGCGATGGGGAGGAAGGCAGTAAATCACACTGCCACGTGTGTACCTATGCAACAATTTTGCATGTTCTTCACATGTACCCCCAAACCTAAAATGCAATAAAATAAATGGGGGAAAAAAAAAGAAATAATTTCTGGGCACGCAAGATGACACTCATGAAGAGACCATGGTGAAAATTCACTCAGACCCATTCCTGACCCCATCAGATTCCAGTCTCACCTGAAGCAAAGCGGCAGGTAAAAGAATTCTCTAGTTCTTGGCACCTTTTATACAAGCGGCTTTCAACAGTCAATGCTAAGAATTTAAAGAATCTTCTTCATCTTCTTTTGAACCACATAAGAGGGAAATAATTAAAAGAACGTTTTCAACGTTTTCTCAGCTGATGTACCCAACTCACAACTCTGGATTTTACAATGAACAAAAACTAGTAGGCCCTGCAGAAAAACCCCACAGAGTAGCCGACGGCAGACGTGGGTACAACTCCACCTCCCTCGCCCACACCACGGCAGACACGTCTAATCTACACAGAGGTGGACCCAGACTCCGGGCAGCCATTACCAGTCAATCCCAGTCGATCTGCAAGATTAAACCAGTTACTCATAGCCCATTTTACTATGATTCAGCCAAGGTCAGAAAGGGGGCAGTGACTCACCCGGTCTCACACAGTCACGAAGGAGGCTGGACTGCATCTCCTGAAGCCAGGCAGAGCGCCATAGCCATGGGAGGGAAGGAAGCCAGATCTCCGCAAGGCCGAGGGGCAGGAACCTCCAGAAGCTCGTTCTGTACGCAGCGATTCCACTACAAAGCAGAGCTGCCCGCTCTGTCAATAAGGAGAGCGGGATTCTGGCCATGATGTATTATCACAGGATGGCGGCCCCAGGGTCGGGCCCCTTCCCTGCAGAGACGGCTGGGATCTCCACGGTTTTAAGAAGGTTGATAGGAAGCTACCAACTTCATTGCCTTCTGGTCCCGAATGTTCTCAGATATTTTTGTACTTTTTGAAAAGTTTAAATTAAGTGGTGATTGGCAAACCCCAGTCTCCAACCCAGAGAGGACATGGGCAGTGGCCTTTTAAGGGAAGATCCCGAATTGGCTTGGACAAACTGGGGCAGTCTACCTAGGGTCTACCTAGAATCTATCTAGAGTTTATCTACCTAGGGTCTACCCAGAGCCTAACTACCTAGAGCCTATCTATCTAGGGTCTATCTATCTGGGACTGTTCTAGGGTCTGCGCCTCCCATGTTGGGACATCCCTTCCTCCTGCCTCCCTCCAGCAGCATCAGGGAGGGACCCCAGCCCGATAGAGGGATGGAAGGGCTCATTCCTGTCTCCCTTCCTACGGAGAACTTCCAACCTCCTGTCTGTTCCCTACCAGGCAGTTCAGCAGACGTTGGGTGAGTGGGTACTGCTGGCTACATGGGAGTGTGGGCATCCCCTCCTCATCAGAGCTCCCAGTTGGGAGGGGTGGAACATGGAGAAACAGGTGAAAATTAAAGGGTGGCTGTCATCATCGCCAAAAACTCAGGAGAAGCCAAGAGGCCATCACAGGTGAATGGTTAAGCTGGGTCCCTCCACGCAATGGAATATTATTCAGTATGAAAAAGTAAGGCACTGCCAGGCTGTGAAAAGGCGGGGAGGAATCTTAGAAACTGCTAAGCGAAGAAGCCCTTCCGAGGAGGCGGCGTACCGCGTGATTCCAGCTCCACGATGTTCAGAGAAAGGCAAAACCACGAAAGCGAGGAAGATCAGCAGCTGCCGGGGCTGGGCACGGAGGGCCTGGGGCCCAGGAAGCTGCTCTGACGCTGTCATGGGGAGCATGTGCCGTGATTCAGCTGTCAACACCCACAGAATGTTCTCACTAGTAGAACTGGGGGGTGACGGGGGACGGAAAGAAGGGATACGGTAATTGTTATCTGCTCTATTTTCTGGAAACCTAAAGCTGCTCTTAAAAATAGTCTATTAATAGAAAAATTAGAGGGATGCTGGCTTGCTTGGTAGAGCATTGATTCTTTTAAGTCTGTGAACCAAAAAAAAAAAAAATATATATATATATATATACACACACACACACACATATACCCACACACACACACATATATGTATGTGTGTGTGTGTGTGTGTGTATATATACACATATATATATATATATATAGAGAGTGTGTGTCTCTCTCTCTCTCTCTCTCTCTCTCTCTCTCTCTCTGTGTCTGCAGTGGCACTATCTTGGCTCATGCAGCCTCCGCTTCATGGATTCAAGTGATGCTCCTGCCTCGGCCTACTGAGTAGCTGGGATTACAGGTGCCCACCACCACATCCGCTAATTTTTCTATTTTTAGTAGAGACGGCATTTCACCATGTTGGCCAGGCTGGTCTCGAACTCCTGATCTCAGGTGATCCACCAGCCTCAGCCTCCCAAAGTGCTGGGATGACAGGCGTGAGCCACCGCGCCTGGCCCAAAAAATAAAATTCTAAGCCCTTCAACCAATTGAATGGACCCCTTTGGAATTTATGCCCAGCTGACCAGCACTAGCATTAAAACTTGAGACCTTAAGACCGACAGCACAGACTCTGTGTAGCACTAAGACAGCAAATTCCACCCCGAGCCTAGAGTGATTCACGTGACAGAGAGCAGGCACGGAAGGAACAGAAGCGTTTTACCCCAAAACACATTTCTTTGATGTAATTTTAAAGGGCCTCGCAAAGCTGTCTTGTGGGGAAGTCCACATTCTGTAGAGAGCACCCTCTTCCCTTTGCAGGGCTCTTTCTGATGCTGGAGAGATTGGCTTTGTGTCTAGCACGTTTTAAAGGTCTCAGCAGGAAACATTTGCCATCTATTGCTTTGAAGGGCAGCCCCGAGGTTTCATCTGGAGAGGAAGAACCTTGATGTCCACAGCCCCTTATTTTAACCCAGACACTCCTTTCTACTGAGTCCATGTGATTACATAAAAACTCTTTCAACCAATTGCTAATGAGAAAGTCCTTGAGCCCACCTGTGACCGGGAAGGCCCTCTCCGCCTTGGAGTTGCCCTGCCTTCCCTGGCCCAACTAGGTTTATCTTTCATGTATTGACTGACGCCTGCCTAAACCTTCTGTCCCTGTAGAATGTATGAATTCACGCTGCGGCCCAACCCCCTGGGGCACATGTTTTCAGGACCCCTTGGGTTGTGCCACGGGTCATTTGAGCCCCTCACATTTGGCTCAGAAGAACCGTCTTCACCTATGCTATAGAGTTAGATTTTTTTTTTCTTCGTCTTTTTTTTTTTTGAGACAGAGTCTCACTCTGTCGCCCAGGCTGGAGTACAGTGGCACCATCTTGGCTCACTGCAACCTCCGCCTCCCAGGTTCAAGCGATTCTCCCGCCTCAGCTTCCTGAGTAGCTGGGACTACAGGCGCGTGCCACCACGCCCAGCTAATTTTTGTGTTTTTAGTAGAGATGGGGTTTCACCATGGTGGCCAGGCTGGTCTCGAACTCCTGACCTGGGGATCCACGTGCCTCAGCCTCCCAAAGTGCTGGGATTACAGGCGTGAGCCCTGCGCCCGGCCCATCAACAAGTCTTAATGGGGAACTAGGGTTTGGTGGCTTTCCCTTCTCAGATGCTGAGTTCCTCGAAAACTTGACCTCCGAGATGCTAACCCTGGTGAGGAAGGAGCCTCCTGTGGGTTCTGCTCCCGCTACTGAAAAACCCTGAGCAGTTCAAGGAAAAGGAGCCTTGGAGTTGGACAGCGCTGGCGTCAGGTCCTGGTTTGCAGCCTGGTCTGGTGTGGAGAGGTTTTACTCTTGGGAGGCGCAGGAGAGGCCGAGGCTCTGGGGCGTGGAGGCTGCTGTCCACGGCACTCCCACTCCGGGCTCCAGGTGTGTTGGGGATGGTGGCCAGTCAAAAAAGAAAGCCTCAGAGAGAGGGCACTGTGGACCCAGGTCCTGCCCTGACGCCAACCTTGGCAGGAGGCAAACCAAAAGAAATAAGCCGTTAAAAGGGAGAGAAGCGTGTGCCGAGGCCAAAGCTCCAGACAGGGAGGGCCGTGAGGGAAGCCGGGGACAGAGGGCAGACCTGGAGCATTGACAGATGCCAACCAGGGTCCCCTCCATCCCGAGGGGCCCCGTGCAAAATGAAATCGCAGTGCCCCTTGTCAACCAGTCTCAAGAATTGCAGCAGCAGCCACAGCACCGCCACCCCCAGCAGGGTCCCGTGCCAGACGGCCAGGCCCTGCAGGACCTGAGCTTGGCGGCATCGCTCTCCTTCCCAAGCCCAGGCACCCGGAACGGGGCAAGGAAGGGCAGGGCCGCCCCCAGCTCGGCTGGCTGCCGCGTGCACATCCCTTCACACCCTTCCCGGGGCCGACAGGGAAACGTGACAGCTTCCGAGCAAATTCCCATTTTGGTCCCTTTCTGTGAGTCAGGCGTGACTGCTAGCACAACGTCCAGCCGCCCCGGGCTTTACCCCGGGCACAAGGCCTGGTCTAGAGCCCGAGAGGCTGCATGGGAAAGACACGCGTGGGCGGTGGGACCTCGGCTCTGTGCGGGGGCACGACCCCCTCGGCCTTGGAGGAACGCCGTGTCCAGCCTCTCCACTGGAGTCACTCCGAGGGGCCCTTGGAGGCCGTCCAGCTCCAGGAGAGAATGCCCAGCTCCCCACAGGCTGCATCCAAGCTGGCCCCCAGGTCACCCCTGGTGTATGAGCCACAGGCTGTGCCATGGGCAGCCCCGGTCCGTGCTGCAAGATGAAGGTGGGAACGCGCCCGGTCCAGCTCCAGCTCTGGCTCCGGTTCCCTCCCTGCCTTCATCCTCAGCGTTCTTTGTGCCATTCCGAGCTAAAGGCCTTCTCCCTGCCTCTCAAGGTCACCGTTTCTTGGCCCTTACGCAGACTGGCCACTGCAGATGTTAAACCCCATCCCATCTGTAACGTAGGAAGCTGACAGTTCTCAAATCCTTCAGCTCACTCAAGAGGGGGGCCAGGACTCATGTGTCTGCATGCTAAGCTCTCCACAGGGGCCTTGCTAGAAAAATGCAGCGACCTCAGAAGATCAAAGCCCACGCTCCGTCCACCACCACCTCCTCGGGGACTGCCGAGACCCAGGAGCTTCTGTTCATAGACAGGGCTTCTCCTCTGGGTTCAGAAGTCCACGGTCCTTCCAATCACCCAGCGTCTGCAGCCCACACAAAAGCCAGTGAGCTCATTCGAATAGGAGAAAGATAATTTCATACTTTAAAGAAGCACTTAAAGAGCAAGAGTTCCTGTGGAAACCACATGTGGAAAACCCACTGACAAACAGGCCAAATCCCCAAACCACGGTTCAAATTTCAGGGGCTTCAGACAGGGCTGTGGGCAAGAAAGCAGGGGGTTAGGGCTGGGCACCCCCCGGCAACCAAGAGGGCGGCCACATGGCGCCACCTGAGCGCTCCCGCACAGGAGGTCCCCCAGGGCTTGCTGCGTCCTCTACGGCCCCACTAAGGTCCTGAGACAGTTCCCCCACTGAGCACCTCTCCGCAGCCAGGCCAGTCCACCACGGCCACAGAACATCTGCTTTCCCCTGGCGGGAGATGGGGAGAGTCATGGGCCTGAGGTTTTGGGATCCTGTTTCATGCCCAGGCGGCCCTAAGCCTAATCAAACTCCCTCACCAAAACCAGCCCTGGTCAAGGCCAGCTGCTCTACATTTGGGCTCCTTCCCTCCCGCAGAAACCTCCAGAACACGGCATCCAGTGGCCCCCTGCTGACTGGGGCCCATCCAAGTTGTCTCAGCCAAACTTCCAAAAGGAATAACAGAGGGAGCCCATGCCAGGAAGACAGCAAGGATGTCCAGGTTCCCAGGGGGGCCCAGGACTTGGGGAGACGGGCAAGGACAAAAAGGGGATTCACAAGCCACTGGACACATTGCAGGGTCACCCCAGTGCTGAAGGGTGGTGAGTTTCTCTCAAGCCCCGCAATGAAAACAGAAGCACAGAGAACCCAGCAGGGACCACTGTCTGGTACGGTAGGAGGGGCCATGCGTCCCGTGCTGCTCACCGCCTCTTTCCCACCAGGCCCCAGCAGTGGCTCATCCAGGCTTCCCAAGCCACACAGCCTCGGTTCCCACACAGGAACAGTGAGTCTTTCGGAAGCCTCGTCCTTGAATGGCTGGAAGGGGCAGACAGAGGCTCCCCCGGGCTGCGGGAGGCTAAGCCAGCGCCTGAGGCTCTGGCGGAGGAAGGAGAGCCCAAGGTCAAGGGCAGCTTCGCCCCAGTCAGCCTGCACCCAGCTGGAGGTGGCCATGCAGGCCTGCTAGGCGGCAGCCAGACCACAGGCCCCTCTTCCTCCCAGCTCCTGGCTGCTGCGGAACTGAGAAGGCTGAAGAAGTTTGTGACGTGCCCAGAACCCTGAGAAGCAGGCTCCAGATGTCCAGTGGTTACAGGGCTCTTGAGAGAAAAAACACGTCGGACTTATTCAAGGACACAGGAGTCGCAATCTGGGCAATTCTGCCAAACAGACCTGGGCCAGCCCCAAGCAGGGCATTCTGGGGGCCAGCAGAAGCCGCCGTGGCCCGGTCACTTTGCAGCTGCCCTCCTGCAGCAGGCGAGCCCTGTCTCAGGCGGAGAGCTCCCGGGCAGCCTGCTGGCTGGGCATCACTCCACCCAGAGCACCTCTTCTCAAAATGGGGACAGTGTTAGCTGGGACAGGAGTGATTTCAGCAAAGGCCAGGCCGAATCAGGACTGAGAAAAGACTGGGGTTTCTCTGCTCTTTCCAGAGCCTGCAGTGACCAGTGACACGGACACCCCAGAAAGTCCCAGGCCTGGTGTCGCTGCCCAGGAAACTGGGGAGTTTGGAAGTGGTGGGAGGGGAGGTGTTGATGCCATCTCCTGAAGTGCCCTCATTGACCAGCCATATTTGGCAGGGGAGGCTCTTACAACCTGTGTTCTGAACATCCAGGTCACCACTGAAACAGCCTGATGGGCGTGCAAGGCAATCCTTTCAACCCGCCCTCCGGCTGAATCTCAGAAAGAAGTGGCAGGGACTTGGCCAGGTACAGTGGCTTACGCCTATAATCCTAGCACTTTGGGAGGCTGAGGCGGGAGGACCACAAGGTCAAGAGATCAAGACTATCCTGACCGACATGATGAAGCCTCGTCTCTACTGAAAACACAAAAATTTGCTGGGCATGGTGGTAGGAGCCTGTACTCCCAGCTATTTGGCAGGCTGAGGCAGGGGAATCGCTTGAACCCGGGAGGCTGAGGTTCCGGTGAGCTGAGATCACACCACTGCACTCCAGCCTGGAAGACAGAGCAAGACTCTGTCACAAAAAAAGACAAAGTGGTCAGGGACTCAGCCTGACTTCGTGTTCCATTTTTCTTGAACCTAGGAACCACTGCAGCCTCCCAGAGACCAAACCGCCAATGTGGACAGTGCCCAGGTTTTGTGTGGTCACGTTCCAACGGCCACACGCCCTCTTCACACCCACCCTGCCTTCCCTCCAGGCTCCAGGTCTGGGAGGCCACCTGGGGGGTCTGCCATCCCTGGGTCCATGCAGAGGGTGGCAGCAGGGAGACTGGGGCTGGGTGTTCATTTCCTGGCTCCCTGAGGCTTGGCTACACCCAGAAAAGCCCGTCATGGGGCCCTTCAGACTCTACTGTCACTGACTCAGTAATGGCCCCCAAAGATGTCCACATCCTAATCCCAGATCCCGGGAATATGCTCCCTGGTGTTATTTACACACAGACATGACCGAGCAGGTAGGCAAGTTGAGGCTCTTGAAATAGGGGTAGCCCTGGGCTGTCCCGGTAACTCCGTGTCATCCCAGGGTCTTTGAAGAGGGAGACAGGGGGGTCTCAGGGGGAGAAGGAGGCGTGGGAAGGAACACGCAGCCAGGCAGAGACAGGAAGAGGCTGCACTGGCAGCCAGGGAGGTGGAGGAAGGGTCAGGAGCGAGGACTGGAGCAGCATCAGAGACCACGAAGGTGAGGAAAGGACCCTCCCCCGGAGGCCTGAGGAGGAACCGGCCCTCACACACCTGGATTGTAGCCCAGCAAGGTGTGTGCCAGACTTCTGACCTCCAGAGCCGGCAGAGCCACAAACTGTGGTCACCTCACTGCAGCCCCAGGCACTCACGCACCTGTCCTCTCTGGGTGTCAAGAAAGGGCCAGACCCCAGCCTTCAGGAGTAGGGTGATGGTGCCTCTCTCCCAGGGGATCCTCAGTCCCTCCATGCGGTCCCCAAAGCCCCGCCCAAACCTTTTCCACACTGAGGTCCTCCTCCAGGTGCTGGCTCCCTCCTGCCGGGCTCTGACCCGTGCAGGCCTGCTTCTCCAGTTGGGTGACAGCGTTGCCTTCCCTGCCACCCCGGAAGTCCGCAGACAGCGCTACCCATGAGTTTTGTTGAGCATGAACCCCCTGGTCTCACCACCTCGAGCCAGTGTCTCTCTAGCCCAGGAAGGGTTTGCGTGGATTAGGGGAGGGCAGGGCACATGCGGCCGGCCTGAGGTTTTCTCCCACGTGACATGTCAGATTCCCAGGAATCTCAGAATTCCAGGCATGTCTCCTGGGTCCCTTCACTGGAGCCCACAACAAAAGCTCCGCCATGGCACCTGGCGCTCACTGTCCCCAGCGTGCGGATGCCTCCCACTGTGAGAGCTGGGGCCTCTGCCAGGCAGCTTGCTCCCTGTCCACGGGACAGACCACGGGGCCAGGAGGGGGCCGTGAGAGCACCCCTTCAGCAGAGGGTGGGAACTGCGGGACAGACGCCTACTCCTTGGTGCGTTCCACCTTTTTGGGGGTCCCTGGAGGCTCAGAGCCCGGTTACCCACAGCAACATCTGCTCATCAGTCCTCATCAGCTCCTTCCCCACCTGACTTGCTGACTCCCCAGGGCTGCCGGGGTCACCCCCAAACCCTGCTCCCAAGGCCTGCCTCTGGGGGCCCAAATCGAGAGACCAGAGACCGCCTCAGCAACCCTGAAGCCTCTGTGCCGACTCTCATCGGCAAACGGCAGTGGCAGGCTCGGACTGGCCCTTTCTGGCTGCTTCCAGGTTCCAGCCGGAGGTAGAAGGGTGGTTCTGCTGTCTTCTCTTCCTTGTAAGTTCTGAGAAAACCACAAGCAAGACTAGAATCCCAAATTTCCGTTCCATCATCAACGAAACCCAAAGACACCAGAACCTTGGAAACAGTCCGAGCCTTCCCGACGGAGAGTGGATCATGACGGGACGGAAAGGGCCTTGAGAAAAGAGCACTGCCCCGGGTCTCACACCCAACCTGAGCGGTACAGAGTCCTCCGGAACACAGCGTGCCCTGGGAAGAGCCAACAGCCCTGCTGTGCCTGCTGAGGTGTCCCTGCTGTCACACCCTCGCTGGGCTCCTTGACCACAGAGAGGCAGAGTGGAGGAAGGTGTGCACATAGGTGCCATTGTTGCAGGAAGCTGTTGGTGAGGAGGCAGCTGCAGCCCTGTAGGACACCAGCACATGACACCAGCCCATGTGACCACAGCCCACGTGCACATGCAATCATTCAGATGGAACTAGTGCAGGAACTGCACAGAAGGACCAAAGAGTGCCCGCCCGGCGCGTGGGTCCTGGCAGGAATGGAAAACGAGCAGCTCCTTTTTCCCCCAGGTCACTGCTAGCCCCATCATGGCTGACGCATCCGAGAAACGGGAGAGCTCCCAGAAGCAGCTTGCTCTCAGGAGCGACAGGTCCCTGCTGCCTCACAGGCTGCTCTTAGGAGGCTGAAGTCAGCACAAAGGCAGTGTTTTATCAAGACCTTCAGCAGAGCCTCTGGCTGTTTTTTTCTTGAGAAAGCTATTGGAAAGTTCGTGAAAATATTTACATCAATTTTATCTCTTTATCTTGGTTTGACTTTTTTATTGTCCTTTAATTCATTTCCATGAAATGTGAAATACATTCTCATGTTTGAAGTTTTGGAAAAGACAGTCCTGGGGGAGGGATTGGTTAAACACTGTTTGTTGACTATGGACTGCAGATGGCTCAGCTCTTACCTTGACAAGGACGGTGCGGACAGCAGACGTGGGCGCCCAGCTGCTGTGCTCCCCCCTCAACCTGGCTTCTGCCCAACACTGCCAAGGAGCCCCCACAATGCCTCACCAGACCCCATTCACCCAAACACCGGGAGCCCACGGCAAAACTGCCATGTCTTGCACTGAAAATAAAACCCACTTATGACATCTGACACAGGGATGACTCCAAGGAGTTGTATGTAAACTGTTTCCCAGGTCAATCCCAGCTATTGAAATAGTTCACAGAGGGAATAAAACACAGCCTGAAGTAAGCGTGCCAGAAGATGAGTAAGGGTGGGCTGTGGTGTCTCTTTGCTCCTTTATCTACCTTTATGTGTTTTCCAAATTTCTCATAACAAGAGTATTTTGGAAAAAACAAACAAACAAACAAAAAAAAAAAAACACAAGTGGCCGGGTTTAGAAACTCAGGGTGAGCTTTCAAAGTAAGTTACAGAAAACATTCTCCATGCTGAGGGAGCGCCTTTGCTTTAATCAGCTTGTCTGAGACTAAATGACCATCCCATGCCCCTGCCTCTGCTCCAATGGGGCCGTCATAGGGCTTGAGAATCCCATGGTAGTCCTGTGGGGCAGGTGCCCTTGTTCCCATTTCACAGACCAAGAAGGCAAGGCCCCAGGACACACACCCCAGGGCCCCGATTCAGGGTCCACACCAGGTTCCGCGTGCACTGTCTCATGGAACCCACAGGGCAACCTGCGCAGTGAGGCCCTCATCCCGTTGCTGTGGAGCATGGAAGCCAGCAGGCGCCACCGAGGAGCGACGCAGGGCCTCCTGCTCCACAGCCCATGCCCTGCCACGGAGCCCAACAGTGGCCTCCAAAGCCACATCTTCCTACGACCTGGGAAGGTGGCCTTATTCGGAAATAGGGACTTGGCAGATGTCATCGGTTAAGCTTAGTCAAAGTCATTCTGGACTGGGGACCCTAAACACAATGGTGGGTGCCCCCAGAGGAAGAGAAGGAGCCACGTGAAGACATGGAAGGAAGAACGCCCCATCACGTGGCAGGCAGAGCCTGGAAGAGTGTCTGCAAGCCAGGGAATGCCGAGGATGTCCAGTACCCCTGGAGCCTGGGCGGATGCGGAGAAGCCTCCCCATCCCAGCTCCTTGACGTCAGACCTCTGCCTTCAGGGCTGGAGGGCTGTATTTCTGTTGTTTTTTGCCTCCAGCGTGTGGCATTTGTGACAGTGGAGACAGGAAGTGAAGTCTCCATCCCTGTTGGGGATGTCACCAGAGATGAAAATATGAAAAACATACATCAAGGCAGGGACCTGAGGGAGGGACTGGAGGCCTCTGTCAGCTGCACAGGCCAGGGGCCGGGAGCGGGGAGCCGGGAGACCCAAGGGGTGGGAGCAGCCTGCGGCCAGCATGGCTGAATGCAACGGGTCCTCCCCTCCTCCATTCTCTTGTCCAGCCGCTGCTGAGTGCAATGGGTCCTCCCGGCCTCCCTCTGTCCTCCTTCCTCCCCACTTCCCGCTTCCTCCCTCCTCTGCACCCTCCCCCCACACTCTTCCTCCTTGCTCCTCCTGTGTTAGACATGGTTCCTGGCCCTGGGGAGACAGTGGGAACAAGGCTAGCCAGGCACCCAGCCTTATGGGTCCCCACGACGGGCAAGGGGCTTTCGGACACACAGGCTGCCAGCCGCAGCCGCAGTGACCCCCACCGTGGCTGCGAAGCATGGAGGAGGCACAGGGCCTTTCTGGGGCTGTGGAAGCATGGAGGCTTTTCTTGGGCATCCTCCCCAGGACGTACACGGAGAACTGGAATTTAAAAGCCAGCCTGTGGCACGAGATTTCCCACACACCCTTTGCTTTGGAACCCAGGCTTCCAAGCTCAGAGGTGAAGTAAGCGGCATGCAAACAAGACGGTGAAACCACTAAAGACAAGAAGACAGGAGAAGGGGTGGGGGCGCAGGGCCTGTGTCTGGCCCTCCTGAGCCTTGTCTGCTGGGGCGGGGGCATTCCTGGCCTGGGCGAGTGATCGCGAGCGTCTCTTTCCAGAAGGAATGCCGTCATCATCTGCTGAGCTGTCGTAAGGAAGGGCGTGGACTAGAGCGCGGCAAAGTCTCAGGAACTTCTCTCCCCCAGCTCTGGAGCTCACAGCCCAGTGTCAAGACGAGGGCAGGGCTGGCCCCTCCTCCAGGTGGGGAGAGTCTGCTCCCTTCTTACCCCCACGTGCTGGTGGCCCCAGCTATCCCAGGGGTCCTCGGTGGACGGCCAACCGGCGCTGGCCTCTGCCTCCCACTGCGTGGCTTCTCTGCGCCTCTTTCCCAGGCAGTGTCCTCCTGACCCACAAGAACACCTCCCCGTACCCATCTTATATCCGCACAGGCCCCATTCCACAGGGTCACGTCCTAGGTGCTGGGGTGAAGTCCTGACGTCTTTTGGGGGACAAGATTCAACCCAAGACCACTGTCTAAACAGACTGAGGACCATGACGAGGTGGAAGCTGTTTAGTGCCCTCGCCCCCAGCACAAACCCTGCGAAAACCTCTGTCTCAGTCTCATGAGTCACTGCAGACCAAGTCCCCCAGACACCGGCCGGGCCGCTGTGACAGGCACCCTGCAGCCTGGGAGGGGGTGACCACCCTGGGGCTGCAGAGAAGGCCGTCCTGCCACCACAGGGAGCCACGGTCTGCCCTGACAGCCAGGGAGGTCCTCGGAACTTGCTGGGAGACTGGGAATGTATGTGCTGCTGTAAGAAAACCCCTGAGACTAAGCAATGTGCAAAGAGCAGACATTTCCTGCTCACAGCTCTGCAGCTGGAAGCCCAAGATGAACATGCTGGCAGGTACGTGTCTGGGGAGGCCCCTTCCTGGCTCACAGGCAGCCCTTCCTGTGTGTCTTCACGCGGCAGACAGGACAGGATCTCCCCGGGGCCTCTCTGTAAGGACACCAATCCCACCCATGAGGCTCCACCCTCGTGCCCTCCTCAGCTGCCAAAGGCCCCACCTCCCAACACTGTGGCCTTGGGGGTGCGATTTCCACACACTCTTCTGGGAGCACAGTCACAGGCTGCAGCAGAGGACACGGGTGGCTTCTCCTTCACCCCCTCTGCATTCACCTCCTTCCCGAAAAAGGTCAAGCCCCCACCCACGCTGCCCCTCACCTTCCCTTTGAAGAGTCTCACCAATCCCTGCCCACTGATTTCCTTTCTGGCGATTAGAAAGGGGGCCTTTTATCTAAGACCTCCTTTGAAATGCCTCACGCTGCACAAGATTTTGGGATAAGCGGGGGAGAATGTGTCTCGAGTTTAAGCCTCAGGGACTCCGAATCCATTCAATGCAGGTATTCAACCAGAATTCAGCCACATCGGGAAATCAGAACCCTACTCGCAGTGGGTGCCACAAAGCGGAATTTTTTAAATATTTGAGGAAAATCAAAGACAGCCACTCGTTTATGGCTGGCTAAGGCCAAGTGGCCTGAAGAAGCCAGCAGGGAAGGGAGGTTGAGCGGGGTCCAAGCTGCCGAGAGGGTCGGGCAATCCGTGGCACTGAGGGGAAGGGGCGGAGGGGCCAGAGAGGAGGATGTGAAGTGAGGAGCAGAGCAGCCCACGCTCACGCCCTGCAGTCAGAAGCAGACGGCAGGGTAAGGGTTGGGGTTGAGGCCTCACCATCCCACCATGGGGCTGAACCTCAGGGGCCCAGCAGTGAAGCTGGGGCACCTCCACTCCCCAGAGCACAGCAGACCCTGAGCTGCTCCATGCCCAGAGCAGCTGAGCACCCACTGGACATTTCACAGATAAGGAATCAAAAGGCCATGGACCCAGGGCATGCGTGTGGGCACAGACACGTGTATGCACGTAGAGACACATATACACTTACAGAAAGACACGTGTACAGACACGTGTACGCACCTAGAGACACATGGGTACAGACACATGTATATGCGGTTATATAGACACGGGTATGTACACACTTAGAGACAAACACATGTATGTGCTTAGACACGTGTATGTGCTTACAGAAAAACATGTGGAGACACGTATGTGCTTACAGAAACACGTGTGTACATGCTCAGACACACGTGTACACACTTAGAGACAGGCACATGCACGTGCTTGCACACAGAGCTCCCGGCCTTGCTGGGCTCCGACCCTGTGAGCCTGGACTAAGGGGCAGCCCACATGCCCTCTTGCTGTGTGGCCTCATCAAGCCACTCAGCCTCCCTGTGCCTCAGTCGGATTTACCACTAAGTGCCACGCCGCAGGCCACACCCAGGCCAGCCGCAGCCCCATCCACATTCTGTGTTGCTCAAGTGTTTGTGGGGTGCCATGGAATGGAAGGCAAGCCCTTTCCTCCGGCGCAAGACCCAGAGTCACACGTCATCCGCGCCAACAGTGACATTAAAAACAGGAAGAAACCACTCACCGCCTGCCGGGCTCCACAGCACCCTGTCCCTGCTCGATCCACTTGGCTAACATCCTGCCTCACCGCTGCAATCCTGGGGTCAGGAGGGACAGGCCCCGGGCACGCAGAGCGAGGTCCCGAGGCCACTGGTTCTGCGTGTGGCCGAGTGTCTTCCTCCAGTTGGGGAAGGAACGTTTCCTTCCTTTCCTTCCAGCTCCCTCCTCAGCGTCCTTCTGCAGAAAGAGCTTGGCTCCCGTCAGACCTCTGCCCGAGAAAACAACAGGCGTCTTTTATTTTCAAACATAGAAAAGTCAACGCCACTCCTTCATTGAAAGAAAATGATCCACATAAGAAATGACTGTACAAACTCAAAAATAACAACGCCCCAACCCCCATTCCTCTGCTCATTCATTCAGCAGATGTTCCCGGGGCCCCCGGCGCAGGACGCGCTGCTGGCTGGGGGTGAGGGCGCGGTGAGGCTGGGGAGGTCTGCACGCCGCACAGTTTACAGTCTAGCAAGGGGGCAGACGGGCCAGGCGGACAGGAGAAAAGTCACCACGGATTGAGTGCTGTGGAAAGGCATAGCAGGCCAGAGGAGAGGCGGGGGGCCGCTTTCACAGGCCGGAGGAGAGGTTGGGGGGCCACTTTCACAGGCCGGAGGAGAGGTTGGGGGGCCACTTTCACAAGCCGGAGGAGAGGTTGGGGGGCCGCTTTCACAGGCTGGAGAGGTTGGGGGGCTGCTTTCACAGGCCGGAGGAGAGACGGGGGAGCTGCTTTCACAGACTTCAGGAGAGGCATGGGGGCCGCTTTCACAGGGCCCTGGCCAGACTTTGCTCCTCCACTGTCCCCTCATTCCTCCAGCCAGCAGACGCACCCACGCACCAGCCATGGCTTCAGGCACCGGGCCGTGGCTTCATTTCCAAGCATGCATCCTTCCTCGGAGTCTTTCACTTGGCTTTGTACTGGGGTTTTTTGTCCACATTTCTGCTCCGTCTCTAAACATGGGCGTCAAGGCTGTGTGATATTCAGCGATGCAGACACCTGCAACCGAGCACCAGCTCGGCAAGGAGACCCACGCCCAGGCGGCGCTGAAGGCAACGAGAGGCAGACACCCAGACAGAACAGTAAAGTGGGTCTGTCCAGGGGACCCAGCAGCCTTCCAAACTGAGAGCCTTCACCCGTGAAGGCTCTGACAGCATTCCAGGCTGAAGGCCCCCAGCAGATTCTGATCCACGAATGTATTCTCTGAACGGGTGATCATTATAAGCAAACAGGTGTTCTGTATTTTCTCATATCACAATATACCAAGTAGGCAGCTGTTGCCCACTTACCACTGATTACAAACAAGCTAAAAGGTATTCTCCACGAGGGAGCCACGGGGGTAAAAGGTATTCTCCACGAGGGAGCCACGGGGGCAGGGTCAGCCGTCTCAAAGAAGTGCTGTAACTGGTGTGTGATAGTCACACATTGTCCTGCTACTTTGGAATCCTTTGGCTGAGAATTCTGACCCATGCAATTCTTCTCTCTGAACAGGTGATCATTANGTGCTGTGGAAAGGCATAGCAGGCCAGAGGAGAGGGGGGGGGCCGCTTTCACAGGCCGGAGGAGAGGTTGGGGGGCCGCTTTCACAGGCCGGAGGAGAGGTTGGGGGGCCGCTTTCACAGGCCGGAGGAGAGGTTGGGGGGCCGCTTTCACAGGCTGGAGAGGTTGGGGGGCTGCTTTCACAGGCCGGAGGAGAGACGGGGGAGCTGCTTTCACAGACTTCAGGAGAGGCATGGGGGCCGCTTTCACAGGGCCCTGGCCAGACTTTGCTCCTCCACTGTCCCCTCATTCCTCCAGCCAGCAGACGCACCCACGCACCAGCCATGGCTTCAGGCACCGGGCCGTGGCTTCATTTCCAAGCATGCATCCTTCCTCGGAGTCTTTCACTTGGCTTTGTACTGGGGTTTTTTGTCCACATTTCTGCTCCGTCTCTAAACATGGGCGTCAAGGCTGTGTGATATTCAGCGATGCAGACACCTGCAACCGAGCACCAGCTCGGCAAGGAGACCCACGCCCAGGCGGCGCTGAAGGCAACGAGAGGCAGACACCCAGACAGAACAGTAAAGTGGGTCTGTCCAGGGGACCCAGCAGCCTTCCAAACTGAGAGCCTTCACCCGTGAAGGCTCTGACAGCATTCCAGGCTGAAGGCCCCCAGCAGATTCTGATCCACGAATGTATTCTCTGAACGGGTGATCATTATAAGCAAACAGGTGTTCTGTATTTTCTCATATCACAATATACCAAGTAGGCAGCTGTTGCCCACTTACCACTGATTACAAACAAGCTAAAAGGTATTCTCCACGAGGGAGCCACGGGGGTAAAAGGTATTCTCCACGAGGGAGCCACGGGGGCAGGGTCAGCCGTCTCAAAGAAGTGCTGTAACTGGTGTGTGATAGTCACACATTGTCCTGCTACTTTGGAATCCTTTGGCTGAGAATTCTGACCCATGCAATTCTTCTCTCTGAACAGGTGATCATTATTAACAAACAGGTGTTCAGTATTTTCTCATAACACAAAACACGCCAAGTAGGCAGCTGGTGCCTGCTTACCACTGATCACAAACAACCTAAAAAGTATTCTCCACGAGGGAGCCACGGGGGCAGGGTCAGCTGTCTCAAAGAAGTGTTTTAACCGGTGTACGATATTTACACATTGTCCTGCCACTTTGGAATGCCCCAAGTAGTTTTCTACTGTGGTCAGAGGGGCAGCTAGGTTTTCCTTGTCATCGTTCTTCCTGGTAAACAGTATATTCTATCATACACTCAGCATTCATCAATATTCAAAAACTTAGCATTTCCCAACACCCCACAGTTTACTCAGCCTCTGTTAATCCGTTTTCACACTGCTGTTAAGACATACCTGAGACTGGATCATTTATAAAGGAAAAGAGGCTTAATGGACACACAGTTCCACATGGCTGGGGAGGCCTCACAATCATGGTGGAAGGTGAAAGGCACATCTTACATGGTGGCAGGCAAGAGACGATGAGAGCCAAGCAAGAGGTGCTTCCCCTGATAAAGCCGTCAGACCTCGTGACACTTATTCACTGCCATGGGAACGGTACCAGGGAGACCACTCATGTGATTCAGTTACCTCCCACGGGGTCCCTCCCACAACACATGGGATTACGGGAGCTGCAATTCAAGGTGAGATTTGGGTGGGGACACAGCCACTCCATACCACACCCCATGAGGGGACACCTGGGTTGTCTCCAGCTCTTCCCTCTCATAAATACCACTGCAGGGAACGTCTCCACACTTAAGACTTTCACCCTTGTATGGCAGCTTTTAAGCAACTGGCTTCAACTCCCTTTTACAAATCAGTATGCCTTCCTCTAGCATGGAACCCAGCTGCCAGGTGCTGTAGGGGGAGGCTGACACTTTGCAAAAATAATACTTGGGGCCAAGCGTTGTGGCTCATGCCTATAATTCCAGCACTTTGGGAGGCCAAGATGGGAGGATCACATGAGGCCAGGAGTTCAAGAGCAGCCTAGGCAATATAGCAGGATCCCGTCTCTAGAAAATTTTTAATAATATTAGCCAGGCCTGGTGGCATGCACCTGCAGTCCCAGCTACTCAGGGGGCTGAGGCAAGAGGATCACTTGAGCCCAGGAGATTGAGGCTGCAGGGAGCTAGGATGGCACCACTGCACTCTAGCCTGGGCCACAGAGCAAGAGCCTGTCTCTAAACAAGCAAGCAGACAAAACACAGAAACAACTTTAACCCAGGCCGTAAGCTATTCTCACTCAGGGAATCAGTTTAGTGGGCATGCAGCCCACGTTGAGGAGGAGGGAGAGAGAACAGGAAACATTACCGCGCAGACCCATGAAATAAGGCTTACCATTCTGAACGTGCATTTCAGATTCGACTGTGGATGTCAGCATGTGCCCAGGCTGAGGATGAAGAAATGTCTTCCTCCCTGTGGCGCTCAGCCCAGAAAGTGAGTGTGAGGAGGAAGGTTGAATGGCAGCCCCAAAAAGGTACACCCGTGCCCCAGACGCTATGGGCGTGGCCTCCTCTAGGAAGAGGCGCTTTGTAGGTGTGGGAAGTTAGAGATGTTCCCAGGAGATTATTGTGGGTTAGGGGGGATTCTGAATTCCATGACAAGTGTCCTTAGAGAGAAAGCCGGGGGACAGCGGAGCAGAGGAGAGCTGCAGCCAGCAGCAGCTGGGAGCGGACGCGCGGGATTCTCCCTTGGAGACCCCAGAGGGAACCAGCTGTGCTGATGCCTTAGGACTCGTGGCCTCTGGAAGCGTGCGAGGACGCGTTTCTGTTGTTTTACGTCCCCGGTGTGTGGTCTTCTGTTATAGGAGCCCTGGGGACGCATTACTGGAGCTCTCACTAATCTCAGAGGGGCACACACTGGAGACACAGCAGGCTGGGCACCGGCCCGCAGCCGGGGCAGAGAGCGGCCAGGCCCCTTCTCCAGCACAGTCTGGAGGAAGCGCTCGGAAGGCTTCCCGTCCTGCTGAGACCACGCATTCTCGGTCGTTTACAAGGCCCTGTGTCCTGGCCCCACAGCCTCCTCCGGGAGCAGCCTCCATGTGAACAGCGAGGATTCAGCTGGAGCAGAAAGGAAGCTCGGCGGCCAGGCACGATAGCGGCCCACGGAGAGCGTTTTACAAGTGAGGAAGCATTTCCTCTGTGCTATCTTGCGCAAGCCCTCACAGCCGTGGGAAGATGGTTTTATAGATCTGGTGATGAGGAAGCCATGGCCAGCAGGAGGTGACATTCTGCGGCCCAGCCAGCCGGGGCCTGTCCTTGCCCAAAGCCCTCATCTCTCTGGTGTGAGTCCTGCAGAGCCCAGGGTGTGCCAACTGGTCCAGGCCTGTGTCACTGTGTCCTGAGTGCCCCAAGTGTCCCACGGTGACATAGAGCAAGGAGCAGCAGAAGGGCCTGGCTTGAACTGGGTCCCCGATGAATGCCTTCACCAGCTTTCTGCTGCTCTCCCCTCTGGCCATGCAGGGGCCAGTGCCAGGTGCAGGTGGTGTGGGTGGGGCTTGCTGGTGGTGAGGAGTGGATGAGTGAGGCTCCCCTGTTCAGGGCACGTGGATGGCAGCATTCTGGGACCTGGGGAGCAAGTAGCAAGTGGGAGCTGGACCTGAGCAGCGTGTTGGAGAAAAGACCAGAGTTGATTTGGGCGCCAGGCCAGGAAGGACTCCCTTGTGGGGGGTGTTCAGGGGTGTGGGCGTCCCGTGGCTGCACCAAGCTCTGTGCTGTACTGTGGCTCAGAGTTCAGGCCCTGGAGCCACAGACTCAGGTTCCTATTCGGTTCTGCCACTGAAAGTGATGTGGACCGGACAGTGCAGCCTCTCCCTTGCCTTCCTCACCTGTGAAATGGGGCCATCACAGTGACTAGCTCGCAGGGTCGTGAGGATTAAATAAATCACGAGAATCAGTTTACTCCAGGGACTCAGTAAGCGCTGGCTGAGAGCACCCGGCTCGCCCCCGTCCCATCATGGGTCACATTGTGGCATTCTGTCACCTGGCTGCCATCTGCCTGCAGCACACTTGGGTCATCAGGGCAAGAGAGCTCTGCCATTGCTCTCTTACAGTGGAGGTCTATTAAATAATCCCCAAATGATCTCAGCAGATCTGAGGTCTCCGTCCATTTCCAAACAATTCCCCAGGTTTGACAGTAGGGTGGGCGTGACACTGGCCGCATAGTGAGTATTTTCCAATCTCCCTGAAGGATGCACTCACCCCAGGGAGGCTGTACTGCTCTCTGCTTCAGAACTCCGACAGCAGGTTCTAGGTGGGAATGAGA
>NW_016107474.1:5758234-5771199 GCF_001604975.1 Cebus imitator | reverse complement strand
ACCAGGAAGGTGGGCGCTGTCTACAGATGCTTCTCTCGAGGGGAGGACCAGGAAGGTGGGCGCTGTCTACACATGCTTCTCTCTAGGGGAGAACCAGGAAGGTGGGCGCTGTCTACAGATGCTTCTCTCTAGGGGCGAACCAGGAAAGTGAGAGGTCTTGGTGATATCTGGGGGAGGCTGACTGTGAATTTCTGGCCTCAGAAGGGAGAGAATAAGTTCTAAGCTCCCAGTTTGTGGTTCGTGGTTGTGGCAGCCACAGACACCCAGAGCCGCTTGTCCCTTCACAGGGGGGACACCTGGTGGCTCCGCTGTGCCCAGGTGGCCAGAGTTACCTTCTCAGCCAGGGAACGAGGAGGCACGGCCTCACCTCCCTCCTGTTCCGCAGCCTCCATTCCTGCAGGGATACCAAGGGGCATCTCTCACCGGGAAGTGCCAGCCAGACCCAGATGGAGGGTCAACCCACAAAGCAATCTGTTCCCTTCAAAGCTGTCAAGGTTTAAGGGGAAGACGCAGGGCTCCTGGGAACCAGAGTCAAGTCGTGACAAGTCAGCACCACTCTGGCTGTGGGACTGGACCAGAAGCAAGTGTGTTATTGTCATGAACACGATTGTGCTCATCGGCAGCCTTTGAACAAGTTCCGTGGGTGCGATACGGGAGTGTGACAACGGTAGTTTTCCCGTTTCGGAAACTGAGCTGCGGTCATAAAGGGCCTTTGCTTACTCTTAGGAAATATACCTGCGGTATCTGGGGGGAAAAGAAATAAATGCAATGAATGACAGTCCCAAGAGAGCCGCCCAGGCCCACAGCCTCCTGCGCTTAGTTTGGGTCACCTGTCTGTCCCGCCAGTGGGCCCTGAGCCCAGACCAAGACCCAGAACGGGCCTCAAGGGAGTGGCCGGGACCACAGCACACCCTGGCCCTTCTGTCTCCATTGCTGCTGTTGAAGAAAAACAAGTCCTCTCCCAGCTGGGCTTCTGGGTGCCATCCCCGGGCACGGCTCAGCTTTTCCTAAAGCCTCTGCCCAGCACTGAGTGAGAGATCATGGAAAACACAGGGGCCAGCACCGCTCCCCACTGCCTTGACCGGGAACGGCGTCTCTCCCTGGGGGCTGTGGGCCCGGGCACCCCTCTGCCACCCTGGGTGGGGACTCAGGGTCCTTCTTCAGACCTGTCGTGGGGTCTGAAATCCTCCACTGCTCCCCAGTTCTCCACACCCTCGGAACCCTTCCCAGCCTGGCCGTGTTGCTGACTTGCCTTGGTTTTCAGGATTTCTTTCCAGATCTGTGTTAAAGCCATCATTTTTTCTGGCCTGTGTGAGTTCCTGACACACATCACTCACCTCACCAGGACTGCTCAGAAAATCCAGCTTCCTCCCCACAGAAAACGTGTGAAGTGAGTGCGTGTCTGACACCTCGTCAGTCCTCCAGGGACAGTGAGGCGCGGGGTCCGGGAGCCGGTTTTACACCCGCGCCCTGTGCTGTGCTGCCGTGACCTGCCGGAGGAGCCCCAGCCCTCCATTTGCTTGTGTGATTTTTACAGACAATTCTAACATCACCCCAAGACCATTCATTCCGCTTTCAGGACTGTCAGGCTGGAGCTCAGCCCCCTAGGCTGAGTGTTAAGTAAAAAGGGTGAGGTTGAGGTTAGGCTCTTCTGATGTTTGAATACAGGATCAAAATCCTAAAACGCCTCCCAAAACACACCCCGAAGGGGGAACTCTGCAAAGTGCCCCGTGCCCTTTAGCAAGCCTCCTCGAGGCCCTCCTGTCCCTTGGGAAGCTCCCAAAAAACCCTTCGAGGAAGCCGGAAAGGAGTCAGGTGGTTCTAAAACGCCGACGCTGTCGGGAAACACCCCCGCTGCGGTCTGAGGTCGCGCATTCAGATATTAGTTTCCTAAAATAATCCACTCCCGAGGATTCCTGTGGCCGAGGGCTTCCAGTAACATCTGCGGCAAAATATCGGGGTGCAAGGAATGGGAGCTGCTGGTGGGGGCACCCTGCAAACGGAGCCTGGAACAGGACAGTGATGGATGGCAGCTAGGCCCCCTCGGCAACGCCCCTGACCGGGGGCACTGGCTCTCACAGTGTAAGTGCCGGAGCTGGCGCGTGCCCGGGTTTCTGCTGAACGTCCTGAGCGCTGTGCTCTCCAACTTCCGACATGCGTGGGGTCTGGCTGCCAGCACCCAAGCTCGAGCTTTCAGAGCAAATGACTCCCTTGTCCACACCTGGAAGGATCCAGGTCTCAAGAGTGAGTGAACAGCTGCAGACTTCTCGACGGTAAAGCCAGTGCGCACGCCACTCCAGGACCCTTCAGATTCCAGAAGGCCAGGCTCAGCCATTTGCTGCCACCATCCCGGAATGCCCTCCCACCCCGGCGGTGTGGCCGCCTCGTGCCTCATCTCCTCTTAACAGGGTCCTCCTGTATTCTGGCCAAGGTGGCTACAGGCATTTTGAAAAGTTAGTCTCTTCCTCCTGTTGGAGAAAATCCTGTAGAAGCTAGAAGTCAGACGTCTTTTCTCTGCCCGCCTCCCTCTGCAGTTTTCCATGAAGACGGAAGAGGAGGGCCATACGGTGCTGGCCAAGCGGACTGAGAAAGCGGGAAGCAGAATGCCAGAGGCTTCCCAGGGTCTCTCCCAGCCCACGGCATCACAGCCCACTCGGCCCCAGTTCCCAGGGTGCCCAGCAAAACAGAGAGAAAGCCTGGGGCAGCCTAGCAGCTCTGCGGGGCTTACAGAACACCCCAATGGTTTCTTCCAGAAACTCAAAGTCCATGCTACACCCCAGAGTCTCGGGTTCTGAGATGCCCTGGACCAGATGTGCTCCTGGCAGTGCCAGAGCCGGCACCTGCCCCACCCTGGGTCTGCCCGGGATAACGATGGTGGATAAGAGACAGGTGTCACCGGCCGCACACACCTCAGGGGTGCACCTGAGAGGGGCTGGCCGTGCTCCTGGGGACGGGTGGGTGCTGCTCATCCACAGGGCACCTGGCATGGCAACGAGAGGACTTTAGGGCTCACAGGTGCCCAGGACAGCCAGAGCCTCCCCTTAAGCAGCCCCGGGTCCGGCACCCAAACCTGAGCGGCGTCCTGCGGCCTTGGGCAAGCTCCTGGGTCGTGTTCAGCCACTTGTGCATGTGGAAAACGCTGGGCTGGGGCCTGTCTCACAGTGCAGCCGCCACGTGACCGGCGTCTGGAACAAGGTGTGCCATGCTTGTTATAACTAAATAATGGTAACGACCGTCAATGTGGATTCGCAGGTGCCATGCCTGTGCCTCACACACGATGCTGGGCCTGGCATCCCGGCTGCTCTGTGGTGAGCGCTGCCCTGGGGTGGCTGTGCAGACGGCACTCGATCTGTGGAGTCAGCAGAGGAGCCTCCTCCAGGCAGAAAGGGAGGAGGGACAGGAGGACACCCTGGACCCAGCCCAGTGAGCCCACATGCGAGCCCCAGGCCTTCAGGGGACACCATGGCCCCCACCACCTGGGCGTCATCGAATCGTAGTTGAGAGCACAGATGATGGGGTTCACAGCTCCTCCCCACCCCACCAGCAGCCAGAGCCTTAGGGAACTTCTGGCCCTTCCCAGCCTCGGTTTCCTTATCTGCAAACCGGAGGCCAACGCGAGCAACACTGGGCACTGGCATGCAAGGCCCTGGTCAAGAAGGAGCTGAGGGACACCCGGAGACCCCTGGGCAGGTACAGCCTCACCCCACGGCCCCCTCCGGGCTGCAAGGCTGCTAGAAGCTAGGGCTGTCTGTGCCCGGCCCCCACGCTGAGTGTTTCTTTAAACCTTCGTTTTTATTTTTCTTTATTTAATTTTGAGATGGAGTCTCACTCTGTTGCCCAGGCTGGAATGCGGTGGCATGGTCTCAGCTCACTGCAACCTGCACCTTCCAGGTTTAAGCAATTCTCCTGCCTCCGCCTCCTGAGTAGCTGGGATTACAGGCGTCCACACCTGGGTATTTATTGTAGCAATGGGGTTTTGTCATGTTGGCCAGGCTGGTCTGGAACTCCTGACCTCAAGTGATCCACCTCTCTTGACGTTTTTAAAGTGCTGGGATTACAGGTGTGAGCCCCTGTGCTCAGTCAAGCCTTCATTGGTAAAGGGTTATTTTCTTTAAAAAGAAGACACAGTGAAGAGAACTAGCAGTGAACCACATTCACCATCTGCCCCTTTCTGGAAAAGAGATTGCCACCCCTGGTCCACACAGGTAAACTGAGGCATGGGGTGAGGAGAAATGGCCATTCAGTGGTGACAAGGACAGCAGTGGGAATCTGGGGGTGAGGATCACAGGGGCACGGGGGGGCCCAGCCTCTGGCTCCAGTCCCAAAGAAAGATGGGAGTCAGCTGGCCCGGCCCCCTCACCCACACACACAGGGGCCGGCTGCAGGCAGGGCCAGAGGTCTCTGAGGACAGAGCTACCATCCATTCTCTTATGGCGGGAGCAGCCAGGGACAGCTGGAGGAACACGACCTGAGCCGGACAGCGGGGCCCCTTTGCGGGAGGACGACAGAGGAGCTGCGGCCGCTCACACACAGCGACTCAGCCTCGGAAGCTTCAGGAGACTGGAAACACATCTCGTTTATTGGAATTCCTCTACTCAGTCACATTTGATGTGTTTCCTCTTCCAGTGGCTTTAGAAGTGAGACCAGCCAGAAGGAAGCAGCTGCTGGTCCCTGGTCCCGGCCGCCCCTACCTGGCTGTGGTTTCACATCCAGCCCGGGGACTTGCGGACGAAAAGCAGTGGCACTGGTGGAGCAGGGTGAGGGCCGATGGCACCTGGGTTGCAGCCTGGTCTCCGGGGAGGACAGCTCAGCTGGGAGAGTGGAGACACCTCAGGGGCTGGAGTGCGTGTGCTCCGTGCCGGCCTTTGCTTGCTGGCCACAGCGTAGGTGCGGTCCCTTCTGCGGTTCGTTGGTCCCCGTGGGACATGAGCATCGGAGTGTGTGGCTTCTCAGCTCCTTCCAGCTCTGAGGCTTCTGTCCAGGCAACCCCGCAGTGCCTGGACACAAATGGTGTCCCTCTTCTCAGGCTGACGGGAGAACTGGGCCCAGGCCGGCCTTCTGTTTCTTGCTTTACCTGCTGGCTTCTGCTCAGCCTCTAACTTCTCCCCGGATGCCACCTTCTACATGAAGCCTGCCAGGGTTTGGTGACGCCCCTGCTGCCAATACACGCTCTACTGCTGTGCTCTCGTCGGCCATGCCGGGCACTCCTCCCTGTCCCCTGTCATGCCCCTCGCTTGGGGCGGGACCCCCAGCCTTCGCCAGTTTGACATCCAAAGCTGGGGTGGGAAGGGGCATTTGTTAAAGTCAGGAGTGGATGGGGTGGTGAGCCAGCATGAAGGGACCATGCCGTCCCGCCCGGTGGAGAAACCTCACAGGACACGTGGTCCGGCCTCCCTCCTTTGGTGTCTCCACTAAGACAGCCGAGGAGTCAGACAGGCTTGCTCTGTGGGGTCCTGAACCAGCGCCTCTGCCTGAGCCCCTACCCTGGCTCCCAGGTGGGGATGCTGGGCCCCTGGAGCTGCACAGAGGGTGCTGGAATGGTGGGGTGACCCGATGCTGCCACAGCCCTGGGGCCAGCACTGTCCTTCCTTCCTGCACTGGCCTGAGGCTCTGTCCCCTCCCCAGTCCCTCCAGCCAAGCACCCTCTGTGGAACGCAGAAGCTCAGTAACTGGAAAATACGTGGGTGGTCCGAGCCGGCTGGTTCTGGAGAAAAGGAGATGGGACGTTCACCAAAGAATGTCAGAGCAGAGCGGGGCAGGAGCAAGGGCGCCTTCGTCAGACAATGGTTGGCACGGGAGGTGAGAGCGGAGTACTCAGATCCACCGGCCACGGGGGAGGGGGGTTCCTTCCCGCCTGGCCGCTCCCAACCCCTGAAGACCAGGGACACGTGGGCCGGCGGATTCTGCAGTGACCAACCGGTGAGCCCGACCTGCTCTCACTTGCCCCGTGCAGCCAGATTTTACTCAGAAAACACCCTTTTGCTACGGAAAGGGCAGCTCTTCCTCGGGCAAGCTCCATGGTTGGCTCTGACCTGCTCCTGCCTCCTGGGGTTGGCGGGTGCCAGGGCAGGCCTCTGGGGACCCGCTCACGAATGTGGCACCTCCTGGGCAGGCGGTGCCTGTGTCTTTGACTGTGAGGTCCTCATGCCATGCCTGTCTGCAACCCAGACCACAGAGCCACCGGGTTTCTGGCGCCAGCAGCGCCCAGGGTGCTGGAAGTGCACCTGGGGAGGGGCTCTTTCAACCGTGCACTCCTGGCCCTGTCTATGTGACCACCACGCTCCTCCTGTGGCGCTGCAGGCAGGCTCCCTGGTAACCATCTGCAGCCTCCTTATAGGAAACCAGCAGGGCCCTGGGCTGTGGCATCACATCTCCTGCCAGCTAATGGTGGCATGGGGGAGGGTAGAGGGCCAGGCTGCAGCATCAGGTCACGACCCACCCCAGACACAACCTGCAGCACCCAGGAGACCCCAAGCCAGGCAACAGAGAACATGAGGAGGCAGCAGCGCCTTGTCAGGCAGCCACCCCAAACCCGCTAGGAGCCCTCGCCTCGGGCGGCTTGCGGGGCGAACGCAGACCAAATGTGCCCCGCACATGCAGCAGAGGTGGCTCACCTCTGCTGCATTTGTGCCTCACAATGCCCCAGTATGACCAGCAGGGTCATTGCCCTATTATTTTTTTTTTTGAGATGGAGTCTTGCTCTGTCACCCAGGCTGGACCCCAATGGACCTATCTCAGCTCACTGCAAACTCTGCCTCCCATGTTCAGGTGATTCTCCCGCCTCAGCCTCCCGAGTAGCTGGAATTACAGGTGTCTGCCACCACGCTCTGCTAATTTTTGTATTTTTTGTAGAGACAGGGGTTTCACCATGTTGGCCAGGCTGGTCTTGAACGCCTGACCTCATGATCCACCCGCCTCGGCCTCCCAAAGTGCTGAGAATACAGGCGTGAGCCACCGCGCCCAGGAGTTGGTAAGGTTATGAGCTCTGTCCAAGCCCACAGAACCACCACAAACCAAAGTCAAACCAGGGTTCAAGCCCAGGTTTCATAACTCCAAGTCCTGGCCAGTTAAAAACCCATTCTGCTCGCCGCCCATCCATCAAGAGATCTGCCAGCCCCACCCTCAAAGTACACACCCCAACACTCACCTGCTTCGCCAACACACCTGGGCTTGCCCTGTCACTGCTAGCCATAGTAGACACTTAACATTTAAAGTGACAAGAATTAAATCCGATTTAAAACTCAGCTCCTCAGCTGCACCAGCTGCATTTCCAGTGCTGGATGGTCACGTGTGACTCATGGCCATCCTACTGGACAGTGCAGATCTAGAATGTTCTGCCATTGCAGGAAGTTTGGACAATTGCAATAGCCTCTACCCAGCCCCCACTGGAGGAAGCCTTGACACGTGTAACGAGGGGTCTGCTGGGCTCCCCCATGTCCCTCAGGTCCCTGCTCCAATGTCATCCGCTGGGGAGGATGTCCCTGACCTCCGTGTCTGAGACAGAAGCCCATCCCCACATCCCATCCTTTCACAGCGTTTTCTTCAGTGCACATGATATGGGATACGTCCATCTGCATGCATCTCACCCCGTGCAATGCAGGTTCCATGCTGGCAGGAAAGGGCTCTGTCCTTAGCCCCAGGGTTGGGCACACAGCAGGTTCTCAGGAGACGGTTTTTGAATGAGCAAATAAATGAGTTTCCTGTAGCTGTGATGGGTGTGGTGGTTTTAAAATATGCCCCCAGTGCTTTGACACTCCTCCCTCCAAAGCTCCCCACTTGAGTGTGGGCTGGATTCAGGGACCTGCTCTAATGAGTAGAGGGTTGTGGGCACACCAGTGTGCAGCTGCCAAGACAAAGTCAAAACACACACGGGCCTGCCTTGCGCTACTGGGATCACTGGTCCCCGGGGAGCTGGTTGCCGAGCTGTGAGGGCACACAGGTGTCCATGGAGAGCCGGGGGCCTCCCGCCAGCAGCCAGCACAAGCTCTCCAGGTGCGAACATGGGAGTGGCCCTTCCGGCCCTGGGCGGGCCTGCGGATGACAGCCACCCTATGGACCCTGTGACTGTGGGACCACAAGGCATGCACCATCCTGCTGGATTGCTCTCAGATTCTGGGCCCTGGGTACTGTGGGAGGGTAAGTGTTGAGGGGGCAGCTGCTGAGTCAGGGGTGGTTTGTTACGCAGCAGTGGATGACTAATACAACAGGCAGGGGCTTTCTCCCAAATGCAAACTCATCGTGCCATCCCATATCCTCACATTCCCTTGGGAAAGAAATCCACTTTCCTGTGTGCGTTTAGTCCTGTGGGATAAACATTAATTGTGTACCTGCTGTGTATCCGGCACTGAGAATGGAAAGATTAAGGCTCTAGACTAGCGGGCGACTCAGCATGAAGAAGTCGTCCCTACCCGCTCCCGCTCTAGTGCCAAAGCCCTCCTCTGTCCGTACAAAGACGCAGGATCCTGTGGTGAGCCGTGGTCCATGCCACTGGCTTCTTCCTTCGCACCTGTGCTTCCTGATGTCTTTGCTCCACTTGGAGGCCAAAGGGGCAGTGTCCCCTGCAAGTACAGCTTTATCTGAAGGCCATAAGGGGAGGGACAGCCACCTTCCTAGGCTTGATGGTGTCAGTGATGAAGTCCAAGATTAGTGATCTACGTGGAAGTGAGTGCCAGCCAGGACCATCCCTGAAAATGGTCAGTGACCAACACTGACCCAGGAATTCCAGTCGCTGAACAAGATGGTCCTGCTCTGGGGAGCCCAGCTCAGACATGGCCCAGGTGAGAGGTGACTGCCTCTCAAGAGCAAGTTGCCCCTCCTGAGGCATCTCCCTAAGGGTAGGGGCAGTGCTCCTCATGCCCCAAAGAGCAGGAGTGGCCCACAGGGCTCTTGGAGGTGTGTGAACTCTCGGAGCTTTGGCATCGGACAAAACAGTGCTTACGCTCAGGCTCCTGCTCTCTGTGGCCTTAAGCTCTGTGGCCTGGCTCTGTGGCTTTGAGCGGTGTGGCCTGGCTGAATGGTCTGGTTCTGTGGCCTTCAGCTGCATGGCCTTAAGCCGTGTGACCTGGCTGTGTGGCCTTGAGCCATGTGGTCTGGCTGTGTGGTCTGGCTGTGTGGCCTTGGGCTGTGTGGCCCGGCTATGTGGCCTTGAGCTGTGTGGTCTGGCTGTGTGGCCTGGCTGTGTGGCCTGGCTGTGTGGTCTGGCTGTGTGGCCTTGAGCTGGGTGGTCTGGCTGTGTGGCCTGGCTGTGTGGCCTGGCTGTGTGGCCTTGAGCAGTTGGGAGAGCTCTCTGATCCTGGTCCCATCTGTGATGAGTGGTGATATCACCTGACTAAGGGGATACCAAGGGGATTTAGGTAGAGCAAGGGGCCTGTTGGTGAGTGGCCACAGCAGCCCACCTGTCGGCCCTGCCCCTTGTTGCTTCTTTCCAGCTATCTTTGGTGATCACTCCTGGATGGATGCTGCTCCACCAAACCTTCCTCCCACGACTGTGAGAACCCAAATATCCCCCCATGGCTTTGCTGAACCAGGCTGGGATCTTTGCCTTCGCGAGAATCACAGACATCATTCAGTGCCAGCTTTTGCACCTGACCTGACCCAGGCCACCTCTGTCCTTGGCACAGGCTGCAGGTCTCATTCTGGGCCAGCCTACTAGCCTGGTGGCCCATAAAGGTAGACGCTGTCCAGACAAACCAAGGCCAGAATTTGGGGTACTCCACTTCTAAGTAAAACTTCACACCGTCAGCATCACTTCGGCAACCCATGCCTCTCTCTAGGCCTCAGTTTCCCCACCTACAAAAAGAAAGGCTAGGGATGGCCTCAGAGGCTCCAATGTCTAAACGCAGATGCAGTAAGTCAGAGCACAGGTCTCTGGCAGAAACAGAGCATTGCTGATATGGCCCAAGACATCAGATGTCTGTGGATCACGACGCAGCCTTCTCTGGGCAGAATAATTCCAGTTTCCCAAGTTGGTCGTCATGGGAACAAGTGTCTGGCCATCAAATCCTGCTCGGTGCTGTCTCTGGAGCTCCTCCTACCTTCCCAAACCCACAAAGGCTGTCCTGACCAGTTGACATGGAATATCAGTTACTCAGAAGAGATTTCCTTGGAGACAGCTCAGGGTGGGGGACCGAGGAGAGACTCACAGGGCCTTCCCTGGCGCCCTGGGCTCTGTTCTCCTTTGCGTCTCGGGACACCCCAAGGTCTCAGAGCAAGAGCCCTCTTCCCCCTTTTCTCCAAACGTCCACATGCCATTGTTAGGTGGGCTCACTCCCTCCCGAGAATGGTCACCAGCTTCACGCTAAGCCTGACGATATGACAGAGAAACCCCCACTCCGAGACACATCCAACTTCCAGAATCAACTCTACAACCTTGTCCCTTGTCCAGGATCGGCTGACAGCCTCAGCTAAAACCCGCTTCCCTCCAACCCCTCAGATGATCTTCTGCTTCCCCAGAAAACTCCTCCTTCACCCACAGCCACAGAGCAGATCATCAGTGTGAACCGAATCGTGGATTTTCGCAAAACCACCCAACCGGGGGCCACGAGCATGGCTGGATTAGCAGCACAGCCCCGATCTGAGGCTGCAGGTCACCCACACCCAGAAAGGCAGGCCCTGTTGCCCCCGGGCCGCCTCCTGCGTCTAGCTCTCCAGGCTGGGGGTTTTGTTGTTCACACTGTAAAAATTCACGCTCATCTGAAAGCACGTTCCATGCACATGTTATTTATTGTGAGGCCACCGTGCAATTACAACACAGCCAGCTGTATTCTGAGAACAGGCAGCTTGCGACCAGAGAGCCACGCCTTGACGCCCATCACCTCGCCCTAGCACGTTTCCCGTCAGATCTGAAAGCAGACAGGGAGGAATGACAGGTCCATCCATCAGCCTGCACCTCTGGGGCCCACGTGGCTCGGAGTTCTCAGAAATCATCCGGGTCCACAGCCTTGCGATGCTCCTCAGAGCTGAAGCGAGCGAGAAATACTGTTCCCCGGGACAGCGACGTGGCCCAGCCCCACCGATTCCATCGCCTCCCACGTAACTCGCTCCATGCTGTGCCCTTGGCCTCCTCTGACATGACGAAACCCAGCCCCACGCTTTTCCCTTTACTGCCTTTTAAAGACAGAAGAACAGCTGACGCTCTCCTTTCGGCCGGCACTGTCCTGGCATGGGCAAAGGCAGATGTCGGCAAGTCAGTTCCCATGTTGACCAACCGCTAGATCAGAAAGTAAATCTACTCCGATGCAAGTCACAACAGCACGGGGAAGGAGGCGAAGGGGCAGCCTGAAATCCCCAGCACGGCTGCCTCCTGATCCACGCCCAGGACTGGGAAGAGCCATGCGGCTGTGATGTTTCTCTCTCCAGAGGGAATTAATTATTTCCAGACGCTGGCCCAGCACCTGGTGCCCAGAGCCACAGGCCTGGGAGCCACGCAGGTCTCACAGGCAGGTGACACCACTTAGTGGATGCAATTTCTTCGCCTGTCCCCCTGCCTGGTCCAGAGAAACTGCTCCAAAGTGGGAAGCAAGGGGCTCTGACGAGGCTCGGGACAAAGCTCGGGTGTCCCAGGTGAACCCCCTTCTCTCAACCAAGCAGCTCCGACACTGAAATGACATCACGGGGCGCTGAGGACCTGGGGCCCGTCCCAGGCCGCTGCAGGGCAGCACCACCTGCAGGCCGTGTGGCCAGAGCAGGCCGCGTCATTCCCAGGCCTGCAGGTGCTTGTCTGCAGGAAGAGGATGGTCAGTAGCCCAGCCTTGGAGGTTTGTTGGGGGAAATAAATCAGGTGACCAGGGGTGGGAGCTTACAAGAGTGGCTGCACCAAGCCATGCTCTGCAGGTGCCGGGCCATGCTGGGGCCTGAGTGTCTATGTCCCCATGCACTCATATGTTGAAATCTTCGCCCTCAAAGTGATGGGATTAGGAGGTGGGGCCCTGGAGAGGTGATGAGGTCATGGAGCATAGCCCTCATGAATGGGATTCATGCTTTACAACAGGCCCTAGGAAGCCCCCTTGCCCCTTCCATCACACAAGGGCGCAGTGAGAAGAGCCGTCTACGAGGAAATGGGCCTCACCAGTCACTGACTACTGGTATCTTAATCTTGGAACTCCCAGCCTCCAGAACTATGAGAAACAGGCTTCTGTTGTTTATAAGCCACCTAATTTATGGGCTTTTTGTTTGTTTGTTTAAGACAGGGTCTTGCTCTGTCACCCAGGCTGGAGCACAGCTGCGATCATTTCTCACTGCAGCCTCAACCTCCTGGGCTCAAGCAATCCTCCAACCTCAGCCTCCTGAGTAACCAGGACTACAGGTGCACACCACCACACCCAGCTAATTTAAAAATGCTCTGCAGAGATAGGATCTTGCTGTAGTGCCCAGGCTGATCTCGAACTCCAGGCCTAAAGTGATCCTCTAGCCTCAGCCTTCCAAAGTGCTGAGATTACAGATGTGAGACACCATGCTTGGCCTCCAATGTTTAGCATTTTGTTACAGCAACCCAGACGGACAAAGACAACTCTCATGATCAATACCGTCATCCTTACCATCACCACCACCATTACCACCACCATCTCCACCACCACCATCACCACCGTCACCACCATCACCACTGTCACTACCATCACCACCATCACCACTGTCACTACCATCACCACCATCATCACCACTATCACCACCACCAACATCATCATCACCACCGTCACCACCATCACCACCACCATCACCATCATCACCACTATCACCACCATCATCTCCACCACCACCATCACCACTGTCACCACCATCACCACCATCATCACCATCATCACCACTATCATTACCATCACCACCAACATCATCATCACCATCACCACCACCATCACCATCATCACCACCATCACCACCATCACCACTATCATTACCACCACCACCAACATCATCACCATCACCACCACCATCACCATCATCACCATCATCACCATCACCACCATCAC
>NW_016107474.1:5753620-5757902 GCF_001604975.1 Cebus imitator | reverse complement strand
ACCACCACCATCACCACCACCACCACCATCATCACCACCATCATCACCACCATCATCACCATCACCACCATCACCATCATCACCACTATCATTACCACCACCAACATCATCATCACTATCATCATGTGATGACTGTCAGCACTATCCTCATCATGTGTGACCTGGACTGTGGACCAGCAAAGTGTTGTAGAGACATGTCTGACCCAATTTCCATGGGACAGAGGACCTCCCATTTTCTTTTCCTTGTTACAACAGGTCATCTTCCTACACAAAGTGGACAAGGCCTTGACGTCCAACTCCATTTCCCAAAAGAGTTTCCAACGGGGTGCTTTCAGAACTACCAGGCTCAGACTTCTTTCCCAGCATGGCCTTGTGGGTGCCAAGGAAAAGAAGCTGAGGCTCCGCTAGCAGCCTTGGACCTGACACAATGCCCCTGCTCCATCCGCCTGCAGGAGCCACACTCACCGCGAACGCTTCCACTGGCTGAGGCTGCCGTGGCAGAGCACCACAGGCTGCATGGCTTCAACAAGAGGAATTGTTCCTCACAGTTCCAGAGGCTGGAATTCCAAGATCAAGGTACATCTGACTCGGCTCCTGATGAGGGTCCTTCCTGACTTGCAGGTGGCTTCCCGGCTGCCTCCCCGCGGTGTCCTCCCCAGGTGGAGAGAGGAACTCTAGTATCTTCCTCAAGGCCCCCCTCTAATTACCATCACACTGGGGGTTAGGGCTTCAATATACAAATTCGAGAGGGAGACAGTTCTGTCCGTAACAGGCCCCTGGAATCTCCACCCCAACCAGAGTAACCCCACAGAAGCATTCAGTAAATCTCCAGAACCACCACCGTAGCCCACCAAACATTTCCCCTCTGCCTGTGTCCCCAGAGCAGGACGGGTTCACTGTTGTGTGTTCTCAGCAGGACCTGTGACCGTGATGTGTGGGGAGCGAGGGGGTGCAGGGAGTAGGAATGAGGGAGGGAAGCAGCTCCCTCAGCTGGTTCCCAGGCAGGAAGCTGGTGGGGTTCCGACTTCTACCCCAGTTCACACCCTCTTCTCCTGCCCTCGCAGCTGCCCTTCTCCTGCTCCTGCTCATTCATCCCCTTCAGCCCTTTCTTATTCTCTTCTGTAGCTGAGCCACAAAAAATAAATATATTAGAAATGTTTTCCAAGTGCCTTCAGAGGCATGGCGTCCATTTCTCTGCCCCAGCCCGTGGGGTGGGCGATGCCTTTGCAGCTCCCACTTACCAGGGGCACCTTGTGGGCATGCAGCTCTCCAGACCCCAAAGTCAGTGCCCACCCAGCTGCAGGGTGGGCTGCTCTGCACACATTCCAGGAACTCCGTGGCCTGGCCCAGCCCCAGCTGGAACCTAGGGTACCCTTAGCTCTTCCAAAAGAGGCTGTTTGCTTTCAAAGAATGGAAGGAGAACTGCAGACTGCACTTGGCTACACGGCCTGAGACTCCTGGGAACAAAATAAAACCCACACAAAATCCACAAACAACCCGAAGCCTTCACTTCAGCGCACTTGGCTCTCAGCACCCTCCTGGTCTCACGTTTCCATTTCTGTCTTTCGGAGGAGGGTGGCTAATCAGACTTTGTCTCTTGCCTCTGGTATTGTTTCCCAGTGCCCCTAGCACGGCTGTAACCAACGACCACTGACCTAGCGGCTCCCAACCGTACGCATCAAGCCTCTCCCAGTTCTGGAGGTCGGAGGTCGCAGGGCAGGCTCCTTGTGGATGCTCCTGGGAAGAGCGATGATGAAAATCTATTGTTCTAGAGTCTGGTTTGTGGCAGTGTGTTACAGAGGCAATGGGAAACCGATACTCCCTAAAAGTAAGACCACAGCAGGTCACAGCCCTCCTGTTTACACGACCTACGTCCCTAGTTCAAGCCAACATCCCCCTCTGCTGGTTCTCCAACAGCCTCAGCTCAGCCTCTCTCTCAGCCCACCAAATGCAACAGAGATGTTTCTAAAACACAGCCCTGCCTGTGTTGCCTCCAGCCTGTAGTCTTCAATAGCTCCCCATTGCCCTTAGAACAAAGACAATCTCAAGCGTGCGTTGTGAGACCGTGGCTGTGTGTGCTTGCAGGAAGCAGAAAAGTTCCTCTTCAAAGTTTCCTTTCTTGTTAAAAAAGAATAATACGTGTTAAAACAATAGCCTGTTTTAAAGACTTTCTTCAAAGCCTTCATTTTTACCTGTTTAGAAAAGTTTTAAGTTTTCAGCCAATCAAGTTTTAGTTTAGCTTGTGAGGTCTGGCTGCAACCAAAGGAGATCAGACACGGCAGTAAGGACGACCCCAAATGTGTAAAGGATAAATACGTCTGCGTTTCCTTTGTTCATTGTACTCTCGTGGCGAGGTGGCCAATGGGAACCCCTGTCTGCAGAAAGTAACGATTGCCTTGCTAAGAGATCCTTTGTCTCAGTGCTGATTTTCTTTGTGGCGCTGAGCATCTGTTTCCGACAGTGAGCTCTGTACCCACCTCTCCAGCGCACACTCTGCTCCCTCTCCTTCCCGTCCTCCCTCCTCCACCTGCTGAACACCAGCCTCCGTTGGTTTCACAAACACACCACCTGTCCTGACGTGTGAGTTAAGAGGGTGAGTGCCTGGTGTGGTGCCGGGTGTGCGGTGGGGCTGTGCCGGGACTCAGCAAGGTGTCATCTCTGGTTCAGCCACTACCCAGGCAGGTGCCTGGGGCCTCTGCTTTCCTTCTCTAAAAACAACAATACTGGACCTAAAGTTAGCCTTAATGGTCTACCCCACTTTCGTGAGTTTATAGCATTCAAAACATTTTGGCCCAAGAAAAAAAACTTGCCCAGAAAAATGAGACGCTTTTGGCCTTGGGTATCCAGATTAACTGTTTGTGTGGATTGAGACCCACCCACTGGTCGCAGGCCCCCAGCCCCATGGATGGGCACTGGTTTTGCAGCACAAGGGTCAAGACAAGGAAATGAGACAGAGGAAAGGAAAGGCAGCAACAGGGCGGGTGGGGGTTGACAAGGGTCTTGAAAGTTCCCCGGAGTCTGCTGGCCTCCTGGCTGGTTAAAATTTCTGTGCCTTTTATTTTCTCCTTTCCTTTCCTTCTTTTCTTTCTTTCTTTCTTCTCTCTCTTTTCTTTCTTCTTCTTCTTCTTTTTTTTTTTTTTTTTTTCTCTCTCTTTTTTTTTTTTTTTTTTTTCTTTTTTTTTTTTTTTGACAGAGTCTCACTCTTTATCACAAGCTGCAGTACAATGATGCAATCTCGGCTCACTGCAACCTCCACCTCCCAGGTTCAAATGATTCTCCTGCCTTAGCCTCCCAAGTAGCTGCAATTATAGGTGCCTGCCACCATGCCCAATAATTTTTTGTATTTTTAGTAAAGATGGAGTTACATCATGTGGGCCAGGCTGGTCTCGAACTCCTGACCTCAAGTGATCCGCCCACCTCGGCCTCCTGAAGTGCTGGGGTTACAGGCGTGAGCCACTGTGCCTGGTCTGTGCCTTTTTCTATGGCAACAATTAGCACAGAAAACAATTTCCTCATGGGAGCATTTCCCCGGCACCCAGCCCAGTGCCAGGCATACCGTAGGAGCACAGCAAGTCTGTGTGGAGCGGGTGGACAAATGAATGTGCCCAGTGCTTTTCTAGAGAGCAGCTCCCAGGGGCATGCAGACACACGTGTCCACATGTCCAAAGATCCCTCCCTAACTTCACTCAGACAGAGACCACGAGAGACCCCGGCTGGGAAGAGCCATTGCATCCCCCAGTGAGACCTTTGCTCCCTCTGTACTTTGTGGGGCCAACACCCAAGCATTGCCATCCTTGTCCCTCCAGCTCTCCCCTCTGGTGCTATTTTGAGACGTGCATGTGGGTTGTTATGATCCGCAATGACAGTGGCAGTTTTGCACTTGGGAAGGTCCAATATGTGTATAATTGAGGCCAGTGCAGCCAGCTGTACCAGGAGCTTTACCTCCTTGACATGCCAGAGGCTCCCTCCAAAGGGCTCTTGCATAAGCAATGTCCCTTCTGTGTTTTTAATGAGACATCCTCCCCTCACTGGGGAATATTCTAGACACAAGGTTTGGGAAAGAAGGACCTTCCTTTCCAAAAGGGAGAAACGAGGCCACATTTGGCTTACTGAGCATCCATTTGAAGCCAGATTTATGGCGCCTCCTGCGTGCAGAAGCAGGTAGTGACGGGGCTGCTCAAGGCGTGGTGTGTGGGCCCCGTGCCAGGGACTAGGTCTAAGGCTGTGCTTCTCAAACTCCACACACAGGTGCCCCGGAGTCTTGTGGAGATGTTGATTCTGG
>NW_016107474.1:5748241-5753460 GCF_001604975.1 Cebus imitator | reverse complement strand
TTTCTAATGGGATCCCGAGGGCTATGGAGGCAGCTAGTCTGGACTAGGATCTGTGTTCCCAGCCTGGAGACCGGTGGCCACGGCCACCCCTGAGAGCTTGCTCAATATACAAATTCTGGGGCCCACCCCAGACCTCCGGCCTCAGAATCCCTAGGAGTGTTGCCTGGGGACCCGGGTTTAACAGGCGTCCTGGAGATTCAGATGCTCTGGCCGGTATGAGCACCAGGGAGGCCAGACCATGGCCATGGCCCACCCAGGAGCTGTGCTTCACCATTCCTGCATGCTGTAAGATGTCAGTGAGCAGCACATGCCACCTGCCAGGCCAGGCACAGCCTCAGAGCCCTCCGGACAGCAGTCCAGGCCCCCGGGATGATATCATGACACCCCAGGTTCACACAGACACTGAGCAGACAGCAGATGGTCCCCCAACATTTGTTAGATGCTACAGAAGTGAGACTCACAGTTACGTGGCGCTCAGCCTGGGGAGGCAACAGCCGGTGATGCTCTGGGGAGAGGAGGCATTGGGGTGTCATAGGAGAGGTGAGAGATCATCAGAGCCTTGGAGGGAAAAGAGGCGTCCTCCAGGCCAGCAAGGGAGGGCACGGTCACGGCATGGGCAGAGGCACGGAGTGGGGAAAGCTCATCGTGTGCTTGGAAACTGCGTGAATCAGCTTAGGGCCAGGCCCTGAGCCCCAAAATGGAGAGGGGGTCACGGGAGAAGTGGGGAGCAGGGACCAGGAGTCTGGTGTGAGATGCAGGGCCCAGGATGCATCTCGGGAAAGCCCCCGCCCGCCTGCTTTTCTTCCCAGGCCCCTTTCCTGAGACCCTGCTGGGGAAAAAGAGATGACAGCGCGGGAGGAGGAGAGAGCGTCCTCGGGACTTCAGACGCTCCAAGATAAACAGGGACGCTCAGAGCCCAGACTCGTTACATTGGCCATGGGAAACATCACCATTAGGCACCGCATTGGAATACAGCATTCTGTCTGGTTTTGATTTCACAGATGTAAAAAATAATGCAGGCAATCTGGAATTAAGTTGGATTACTTCAAACTGTTTCTATAAACCACATTTGGGATCCTTCCAGCATTTCTGAGATTCAATTTACAATGATTTCAAGTCAAAAAAAAAAAAAAAGAAGAAAGGAAAAAAGAGCCTCAGTACCCTCTGTGGGGAGCCGTTGTTGGGGTCCGAGCTGCTGCGATGCTCCCGCAGGCCTCCTTTCCCAGTGTAATTGGTGTCACCTCACATTGTTCTGATTACAGAGGCCTGGGAGATGCTGCGTCTAGGAGACATTCCAGAGGTTTTCCTTCCTGCGTGCAATGTCATGTGCATTTTTACCAGCAAGAATTTTCCTGTTAACAGAACGTGTGTTCTCACGCTGAACGTGAAACTGATGGACACACCTGGGCAGGTGCTGGTCCCACAGGTGCTAGGTTCTGTGGTGTCCAGTTGGATCCAGGAGGCCCAGCTTGTAGGCAGCGTTCCTAGGCCACCCCAGGCAAAGAAGAGCTGCCTCAGGGTCCCCAACCAGCACCGCCCACTGGGGGCTCCCCCAACCAGCTGAGCCGGACCCTGGAGGTCTCTGCAGACACCTCAGCTAGTCCTCACCTGCTGTCCAGACGCCCACAGGCCCCGCCTTCCTCAGGACCTGGCTGCACTGTCCTCACGCCCCGGGGTCTCCCAGCCGCCCTGCCTGCAGCGCGGTGGAACTGTCTCCCGAGACGAAGCCCACCGCTGTGCTCCCTGGAGGCCATCTCTGCAGCACAGCGCAGGGTGTGCTGAGTGTCCACGGTCCTGTGTCCCCAGCGTGTCCTGCGTCTCAGGAGCCAGCTCCTCTGCAGCTCACCCCCCGTGAGTCACAGCAGCTTCCTCGAATGCTTTGGCTGACCGCATCCCCCAGCCCAGCCAGAACCCTGGATGCCGGAGCCCTCCCAGCGAGAGCCATGTTTATTTTACTCTGCATGCGTTTTCCGACACGGAGCAGCCTGAAAACATGCAGCCCTCACACCCGGGCTGACATCTCAGAAGCCCCATGTGCTGCTTTGACTGCTGTGCGATCCTCTGTGGGGGTGGTAGGTCCGCCGTGCTTTGGGGGGACCCGCATCTGACACTGATGTCTCAGTGCTGTCTTCTGCCTCTTCACCCATGCCTGTTCCCTCTGGGAGCAGAGGTGGTCCGAAAGCCTGGAGCCAACGTGCAGGCCTCAGGAGGAAGCGACCTGCCAAGATCAGCTCCCGGCACGTGATGGGAGCCTGGCTCACCTCCCCCCAGCACATGACGGGGCCCGAGCCCAAGGCCGCACTGCCGCAGCCTCCTGGGTCGGCCTGGCCTGCTGGAAAGGAGCAGCTCTGTTTCCAGAGGCTTCTGGCGAAGCCCATGGCCTCCCTTTGTTGGCTGATTTATAAGGAGAGCGGGGAAAGGCCAAGTGTGGATGCCAGTGGCATAACCTAACCCAGACCCAACAAGTCCAGGATCCCGCAGGGGAGAGGGCACCCTTGACTGTGGAGAAGGACTGGGTTCGGAATCTGTCCTCCTGGAAGAAAGGTGTCTGGTCCCACCAACACCCCCTTTTGGACGCCCCTGGAGCCAAAAACACTCCCCAGTGAGATGGACCATGAACAGCACGGGGCCAGCCCAGGGATCCGGAAGCTCAGAGCGTAGGTGCTTGACGGCTTCACTCATCCCCAGGACAAGGCCTGTGAGTGGGAGGGGGAGCACTCTGAGCACGCGAATGTGTGAGTGTGTCTGTGCGTCTGGGCACATGAGTGTGTACGCATATGTTTGTGTGTGCATGTACTATATTCATGTGTGAGTGTGGGAACGTGAGAGTGTGGGCCTGGGCACACGAGAGTGTGTGCATATGTTTGTGTGCATGTGAATGTATCGTATTCACGTGAGTGAATGTGTATCAGTGTGTGTGTGGGTCTGGGCACACAAGTGTATATGCATGTGTTTTTGTGTGTGCATGCACTGTATTTATGTGAGTGTGTGAATGTGTGAGTGTGCATGGGTGTCTGGATATGTGAGTGCGTGTGTGTGCCTTTGTTGGTGTGTATCCACGTCTGGGTGTGCCTGTGTGAGAGTAAGTCTTGCATGTGCGTGTGTTCACATGAGCATGGGAGTCTGTGCACCGGAGCCTGCCGTGTGGGCGTGTGCATGTGGATGGAACTGATGTGAGTCCGTGTGTGTGTGTGTGTGTGCATGCACGTGTCCCCGCACAGGCCAGCCTGAGAGGGAGTGCCCCAGAACACGCCGGCAGTGCCGGCCACGTGACGAGGTTGAGGGACGTGTCGCTGAGGTCACCAATGTCTCTCGCACTTCCTGATGCACTGGAGCGGCGGCAGCTCGTGACGCCTCCCGTGCAGACGTGAAGTGTGTGGCGTGTCCCCGGTCACCGGGTCTCTGCTTTGTGGTGACAGCAGTGCCCACTCATGACCCCAGAACTCCGCAGCTTCATGCCTGAGAGGGGGATGGGAAGGTGGCGCAGGCATCCACACCTCGAGCCACAGCCGGCGAGAGGCACAGGCTGGCAAGGCTGCCTCTCGGTAGTGAGAAGAGACAAACAAGCCAATGCCAGAAGCAGAGGAAATGAAAACAGTGTGGCCAAGAAAAATCGCATTTTTCTTTCCAGTTTTGCTAAAATAGCCTTCTCGTCGGCTGCGTCTTTTGGGGTGGCAGACATCACACGTTTAATCACAGCACCTCCTGCTTGCCAAGGGCTTGTCTTCAGCAGGGGGTGGCACTGCTGTGCTCTCCTGTCCCTGGGGGCTCTGGTGGCCTCGCTCCCCACACTGCCAGGCTGGGGATGGTGCCATGCTGCCATCACCCCAGAACGGTCTGGGGTGATTGGTCTTTCTCTGCAGGGAGCCGAGTTAGGAGCTCCGGAATCAGTCCTAGTGACATGTGGCTCTCCCTCTGATGTGAGGTTCATCTTGTCTGTCAGGGACCACAGGACAGATCCCAGCCCAGGAGGGGCACATCCAGGCCCGCTTGGAGCTTCCACTTCTCCTGCCCCGCCCCAAAACAGAGGCTTCCTCACACACGGCTTGCTTCTGGCCCGGATGCCTGCAGAGCTCTTTTCTCCCCACCTTCTCCCGCCTCCGGCTCTTGAGGAGCCCCCTCCTGGCTGCAGCACCGGTCCTGGGCACCCCAGCCTCACGCCCGTTCCCACATGCCACCCTGGTGGGCGAAAGACCTCTGCTGTCCAGAGTGGGAGGGAGGGTTGGCATCTTTGGGAAAATGAGGGTCTGCTTCATAATGGCTGAGCTTTAAGCATCAAAGTCAGGTCGAAAAAGACGAAAATGCCTCGCTCCTTCTCAAATGTGGCTGAGCTCCCCACGCAGGTGAACCTTGTGTGCAAGTGAGACAGGCTGCCCCTCCTCGGAGTCCAGCACCTCCCACTCCTCCTTCCCGGCAGGAACAGAAAGCTGGGAAAGGGCCGGGTGCAAGGAAGGGCCCCAGGCAGGCGGGCTGGAGGAGAACGGCTGCTCTGGGAAGAGGCTGGAGCGGTTGGGGCCATGCCCTCAGCAGGTGTGTCCTGCGCATACATATCCACATGGCATCTGGTAAGATGGGCACCAAACATGGCGTCAGAAAAAGCACGGAACCACAGCGAGAGACTGTGACACCTTCTTTCCCCAAGGTGAGGGCAGGAAGAGGCAGGAGTGTCCCTCTGATCAGCCTCTGTGTCCCCGCCGTGCCTGGCCACACCAGTTCTTCCCCACCCACAGCCACGGGAACAGGGAGCTCCAGCAGCATAGAGCTGGGACACCCCCCTCACCCAGCTGTCACCTGCCTTCACTCACAGGCAATCCTACCAGGCTCGGGGACCTGCATTCCCACCCATGACAGATTCAGAGGAGGGGCCAAGGGTCTGTGATGCACCAAAGCAGGTGGGGCCTGTGGTGACCGCAGGGAAGCTGGGCTCCCAGTGAGCTGGCCGGTCAGGCCTGTTGAGAGCCGCACGCCCATCTCCCCCAGGAGAGCATCTGGGGATGTGTCTGTTAAGAGCCGCACGCCCATCTCATCCAGGAGAGCACCTGGGGATGTGTCTCTTGAGAGCCGCACGCCCATCTCCCCCAGGAGAGCATTTGGGGAAGTGTCTGTTGAGAGCCGCACACCCATCTTCTCCAGGAGAGCATCTGGGGATGTGTCTGTTGGAGCTGCACGCCCATCTCCCCCAGGAGAGCATTTGGGGATGTGTCTCTTGAGAGCCGCAC
>NW_016107474.1:5737497-5747066 GCF_001604975.1 Cebus imitator | reverse complement strand
CCAGGAGAGCATTTGGGGATGTGTCTCCTGAGAGCCGCACGCCCATCTCCCCCAGGAGAGCATTTGGGGATGTGTCTCCTGAGAGCCGCACACCCGTCTCCCCCAGGAGAGCATTTGGGGATGCGTCTGTTGAGAGCCGCACGCCCATCTTCTCCAGGAGAGCATTTGGGGATGTGTCTCCTGAGAGCCGCACACCCATCTCCCCCAGGAGATCATTTGGGGATGTGTCTCCTGAGAGCCGCACGCCCATCTCCCCCAGGAGAGGGCTTGGGGATGTGCTGGAGCCGCAGCGGTGTGGCCTGAGGAAGATGGATGGGAGCCTGGATGGCTGAAGCCCATGCCTGGTGCCCACAAAGCTCTGCTCCAACTCCCAGCGCCCTGGGCTAGTGGCTTCACATGCTACATTTACAGCTCGGGTTTATTGAGGTACCACGCACACATGTAAGGCTCCCTGCTTTTGGATGCACAGCCCGGTGACTTGGTGAATGTCTAGAGAGGGGCACTTCCGCCCCGACAGAGGCAGCCCCTCGGCAGTCAGCCCTCTTCCCGGCCCGGGAGCACCCCTCTGTCCTGCATGCTACAGCTTTGCGTGCTCCCTGACTGTCCTGGGAGCGACTCCTACAGGATGCATGTAGCCTTTTGAGTCTGGCTTCCCTCCCTTCGCAGAAGGCTTTGGGAGACCCGAGTGGTGGCACCAGCATCCTGCCCTTGGTACTGCTGAGTTGTGGGTGCCGGATGGGTGCACAAAGCACAGCCGTCCACGTGTTCGCCTGTGGGTGGGTGTGTGGGCTGCTGCGGTCTTGGCTGTTGTGAGTGAAGTGGCTGTTGATGTTCATGTGCAGGTTTCCTGGGGACTCGCAGGTTCATTTCTCTCAAGAGTGGGATTGCTGGAGCCTACATGAAGCGTGTGTTGAATCCGTCAACCCCACTGTCTTCCAACATGGCAGCACCATTTTCTGTTCCCACCAGCAACACCCGGGACTCGGGCACCTGCATGGGCACCAGCACCTGGCATTGTCCGTCTTTTCTTCTCATTTTAGCCATTCTGGTAGACATGAAGTGGTGATTCATAATGCTTTAAATTTTAATTTCCCTCATGACTACTGATGTTAAATATCTTATTAAACATCTTATGTATTATTTCATGTGCTATTTAAAACCTGTTGCCTACTTTTTAGTGGATTATTTACTTGCAAGGCAAAGTCCTCAAGGCCCACGTCCGTGCTCCGACCCAGAGGCTCTGCAGAAACTCATGAAAGCTGAGTCTGCAAGAGAAGTGCGTCCCCCAGGTGGGGTGGTCGGCACCTCCCTTTGGCCAAGATGAAACTGCTGTTTCAACTCACGGGTGATTCCTGAATGAAGCAGCGGCCGCGTCTCTACTCTCCTCACCCCTTTCTGCCACAGACAGCCAGATGGACGGGGTGGGGGAAACCTAGTGAGAAATGAATTGGGACGGGTGAGCCAAGTGAGTGGTCAAGGACTGCTGGAGCAGCTGTGTTTCCTCAAGCAAAACCAACATGTGGGGAACCTGAGTCTGCACAAAACAAGTATCTATTTTACAAAATAGTTTTTTTTTTTGCTTTTCCAATCAAAAGGCTTAAAATTCCTTAAAAACACACTTCTGGGTAGAGGAAAACCAGGCAAGATGCTGAGAAAAAGTCGTCTCCCACTCTGCCCTTCTCTGGCAAACTGAAGTGTCCTCTTGGGGGAGGTGGTGGGCAGAGACGTTCCTGTTGGACGTCAGTGCCCTCGGGAGGGTCCCGGCCACCCTGGAGTAGAACCCACTCAGGGCCTGGTGCCCCTGTGCCGAGTCGTCAGAGCACCGGAGCACCCCATTCATAACATGCAGCTCCCCACCTTGCCGTCCTCCCAGTCTTCAGGGCTCAGAGCCCTTTGGTAAAAACCAAAGCACCATCCACCTCCCCTCCCACTCTCAACCCCCCTCCCGCTCCGTCCCCTCTCTCGGTTCCCTGTTTGCAGTATCTCCTCACTCCCGGCAGGCCACAGTGTGCTCTCAGCAGTTTGATCAATGGACTAAAGATCTCAAAGCCATAACACTCCTATGAGGGTGAAAACGTCACATTTGCCTGTTGTCTGAGATTCGGGTGGGGAGCTCTCAGAAGCTATGGATTGCAAGAGTCAACACCACCTCAAAAGTACAAGGCCGACCAGGTGCTGTGGCTCATGCCTGTGATCCCAAAGTGCTGACTTTGGGAGGCCAGGGTGGGCGGATCATTTGAGGTCAGGAGTTCGAGACCAGCGTGACCAACATGGGGAAACCCTGTCTCTACTAAAAATGCAAAGAAATTAGCTGGGCATGGTGGCACATGTCTGTAATCCCAGCTACTTGGGAGGCTGAGGCAGGAGAATCGCTTGAACTCAGGAGGCGGAGGCTACAGTGAGCTGAGATTGCACCATCGCACTCCAGCCTGAGCAACACATTGAGACCTTGCCTAAAAAAAAAAAAAAAGTACGAGGCCCGGTTTAAATGAGGGAAGAGTCTGGCTAGTGAGTTTTGCTCTGCCGCAACAGGAAAGCCAGGCCAACCTTGGCTGTGCCTGGTCTTGGCCGGGAGCCACAGGCAGGCTGTGCTGGTCTCCGAGTCAGGGGCACATCCCCAGGGCCATGTCTGGGATGGGAAGATGGAGAACTGATATCTTTTTCTTTCTGAGTAACTTTAGAACATGTGGCTTCAAATATAAGTAAAATCCTGATTTCAGTGGACTTGCGTGGAAGGAAAAGCAAGTTCATTTGCCAGTAGGGGGTAAGGACTGAGATTGTGGGGAGGAGGGAGCGCTCCACAAGCTGCAAGAGCCTGGACACCTCCAGCCTTCAATCAATAGCATTTGAATTTGTTGTGCCCGATTCAACATTTCATGTGTACTGTGGAAGCCAGGCCTGCGGCGTGTGCAGTTTGGCACACAAGTCCAGCTCCGGGCCCCGTGCTCTGCCTCGGTGTCCTCACCCTCTCCCTCCCCAGTGCACCCTTCTTTTTCTATCCAGATGAGCGAAGGGGCGAGTCAGTCTGGAAATGATTTTGCTCTAGTAAAACATTAGCAGCTGTCAGTCACCAGAGGCGTGCACGGCCGCCTTCTCCTTCACCTCGAGCTTTCTATGACCCGGGAAAAGTCCATCCCGTTGCCGGGTGAGCTTCCCTGCCGCAGGTCGCGGGCACATCAGCTACGCCCCACCTTGCCAACACTTTCCAGGCAGGATGGAAGAATCCGCCGCTTCAGCATTTACCGATCCCAAACGTGTTCCCTGCAACCTCTGGTCAGGGGGGGTTCTCTTCTTTTAAGACCTCTTCTGACCCAAACTTACGGCAAGGCAGATGAGTGAGCCAGAAGCCGTGGCTGGGCACTGGGGGCTGTGGCAGAGGCCAGGGCTGTGTGTGGACCGGCGGGCCATGGGACCACCCACCACAGGCAGCTCAGCAACCTACCAAGGACAAACTCACAGTCATCGAGAAAACAACTTTCCCCACCTTCATTTCTTCTTCTGCTGTTGCTTTGAGTTCCAAGTTCCAAGGCTGAGACTTTTTGGAGCAGCTCTTTAATTTCGTGGGAGAGAGGGTGGTGCACGGAGGCTGCCATCGCCTCCCCACTGTCCGACGCCCTAGTGGAGAAGCTCCTGGCAGGGTCCAGAGGCACGGCCTGGCCAGGCTTGGCTAAGTTCCTTGGCACTGCAGAACAAATCTCTTTCTTTGACGCCTCTGAAATGTTGATGGAAAGCACACAGGCGTCCCGGCCAGCTCCCCCAGGCCCAGGTCCAACCCATCATGTTCTCTGCACTGCACATCTCCGGGTGGATGGCCACAAGGAGCAGTGCCAGTGATGTCAGCTCACTCTGGCACCTCCCAAGACAAAAGCATCCCAGGGTGGAGAGCGGGAGGCCCTGCGTGATGATCGACAGGAGGCTGGAACTCGTGAGCTCTATGCGGTCTGGTATTAATAACTCCGGGTCCCCATCGAATGAAAGCGTTTTATGAGCTACAGCGGGTGCAGGGTGCCAGGTGTCCTCGGGCCATCAGGGTGAGACCCGCCAGGCCTCCAGGAGTGGAGTAGCCCTGGTGTAGAAGGAGATAGGTGGGAACTTCAACAAGCAAGAGAGCTTGTGTTTAAGTCCTAGCTCCACTACGCACTAGCCACCTGGTCTCTCTGAGCCTATTCCTTATCTATGACTTAGGAAGGATAATCATACAGACTCAGGTAGGATAATTTCTAGATCGTCATATAGATCAGGGCAGCATCCTCCAACTCGATACTTAAAAGGACCGGTGAAACGGGATTTCCTCTGTTTTCTGTTTCAATGATTCTTCCTCTTCTCTTCTCCTTTCTGGTTGTTGAGTTTAATTTTCTCTTCTCTAGTTTCTCAAAGTGATCATTGATTTGGGACTTTTTTCTTCTAACAAGCATCGAATACTATGCATTTCCCTCTGAAGTGCAGATTTAACTGCATCCTATACTTCATGAAGGATTGCATCACTAGATACTACACATTTCCCTCTGAAGTGCAGCTTTACCTGCATTCTATACATTGTGATGGATTGCATCATTGGATACTATGCATTTCCTCTGAGATGGAGCTTTAACTGCATCCTACACATCATGAAGGATTGCATCACTGGATACTATACATTTCCCCCTGAAGTGCAGCTTTACCTGCATTCTATACATTGTGATGGATTGCATCATTGGATACTATGCATTTCCTCTGAGATGGAGCTTTAACTGCATTCTATACATCATGATGGATTGCATTTTCATTCTTGTGTAATTCAAAAAGTTTTCTAATTTTCTTAGTGATTTCTTCTTTGAAACATGATTATTTAGAAGTGTGTTCTTTAATTTCAAATATTTAGGTGGTCTCCAGATATCTTTCTGCTACTCATATCTAGTTAAATTAATCCTCTTGTGGTCAGAAAACATATTTTGTGTGATTTTAATCTTCTTAAATTTATTGAGATCTATTTCATGGCCCAGAATAGAGTCCACCTTGATGAATGTTCCATGTTCATTCTGTGATTAGAGTGAATTTTCTGTAAGTGCCGATTGAGTAAAGTTGATTGGTAATGTTCAAGTCTTCTACATGTTACTGACTTTCTGTCTACTTATTCTATCAGTTGTTGAGAGACGGCCATGAAGACTTTCTGAATGTGTCTGTTGGCGAGATTACTGTACCAGTTACCCAGTTAAAATCTCTTCTAGGTGCCACTATGCAGTGATTTTGCAGGTGTCATTAAGGTCTGTAATCAGTCCATGTTATGTAAGGGCCTGAGAGGGCCTGAATTAATCAGATCTTCAAAGCTAAGTAAGCCTTTCCCAAGGGAAAGAAGAAATTCCTCCTACGAACAACAGCTCTGGCTGTGTCTGTGTCATGTCAGCCCATGTTCACACCTCCAGACAGCCCTCACAACTACATAAGCCAGTTTCATTTACACACACACACATGTACACAGGCGCACACACACAGTTGACCCTTGAATAATGCAGGGGCTGTGGTGCCAACCTTCGCACAGTCGGAAATCTGAAAATAACTTTTGACTCCCCAGAAACTTAACTAGAAATAGCCTACTGTTGACCAGTAGACTTACCAATAACAGAACAAGTTATTAATACACATTTTGTATGTGTATTATATACTGTATCCTTACAATAATGCTACAGAAAAAAATCTTATAATCACAAGGAAGAGAAAATATATTTACTATTGGTTAAGTGGAAGCAGATCATTGTAAAGGTCTTCATCCTCATCATCTTCATGTTGAGTAGGCTGAGGCAGAGGGGGAAGAAGAGGGGACTGGTCTTGCAGACTCAGAGCTGGAAGAGGTGGATGGAAATCCACATATAAGTGGACCCTGCAGTTCAAACCCATGTTGTTCAAGGATCAACTACAGACAGACAGACCAGACAGACAGACAGACAGACAGATGATAGATGGATGGATGGATGGATAGATAGGTAGACAGACAGACAAATTCTGCTCCTCTGGTTACACCCTAACTGATACAGGGGTACTGAAGCCTCCAGCTCTAATTTTGAATTTCTCTATTTTTCTGTTCAGTTCTATCAAGTTTTGCTTCATATAAGTGGAAGCTGTTTTTAAGAATGTACATATTTAGGATTTTATGTCCCCTTGATCACGATGAAATAACTGTCTTTATCTCCACTAATATGCTCTGCTGGCAGATCTCTTTGCCCGCTATGAATAGAGCTGCCCTTTCTGTTCCGCAGTGTTAGCTTGGTGCAGTTTTTCTCTCCCCTCGTGACCCACTTAGGCTTTCTGTTTAAATTGCATTTCTTGCAGACAACATATACTTGGGTCTTCCTCCTTTACTGTATCTTACAATTGTTGTTCATAATTTGAGGGTTAGATAATTTATATTTAATGTAATTATTGATCAGGTCTCATTTGTTTTTGATTTGCCCCATCTATTCTTTCTTCTTTCCTGTTTTCATGCATTCATTTAGATTAATGGAGGGTCTTATTTGAATGATTCTCTTTTATCCTACTATTGAATTATTAGCTATCCCTTAATTTTATTGAAAGTTCTAGAGTTTGTAATATATATTTGAACTTATCACAGTCTACTTTCAGATGATTTGTTCCACTTCACATAGAGCATGAGAGTCACTGAGCACCTCCAACCCTGATTCTGTGTGCTGTTACTGTCATAGGTTTCACTTCCACATATAATACAAACCCCAAAATAAATGGTTTTAATCAGTGAATTATGGAGAAAATTGCATTTATCTATCTTTTGCATTTACCTCTATAATTACTGCTCACTGCTTCGGTGTCACTCTAAATTTCCACCTGTGATTATTTTTCTTCTGCTGAAAGAAGAAAAATAAAGATATGTTGAAGAAAGCCTTTAACATTTTTTGTAGAGCAGATTTGCTGACAATGAATTCAATCAGTTTTTATTTATGTAAAATAGTCTTTATCTCCAATTTTGAGTGATATTTTTACTGAGTTAATACAACCATCCTTGGCAGGTCTCCCACCAACCCCTCCTTAGCACATTAAAGAGGTCTTCCCATGGCCTTCTGGCTTCATGGTTTCTGTCAAGAGATCTGCTGTCTCTCATATTTTGGGTTGAGAGTTGTTTTCTTTCATCAATTTCAAGATGTCACCCTTTGTCTTCTAACTTGCCTTGTTTCATATTTTTCTTCCACTGTACATAATATGTCTTTTCTTATCTGGTTGGCTTATAAAGAGAATAAAGATCTCTCTTTATCACTGGCTTTCAGAAATTTGTTTATAATATGCCTTGATGTGGCTTTTTTTGGTGTTTATTCTACATGGGATTTACCAAGTTTCTTATAGTTTCCAACAGATTCAAAAAAACATGTGGCCATTATTTCTTCCAAACATGTTTCTGTCCCTGCCTGTCTTCTCTTTCTAGATCTCCAGTTACACATAGCACGATGATCTGCTAGCATCCCACAGCTCACCAGTGTCCTGTTATTTATTTATTTATTTATTTATTTATTTATTTTTGAGATGGAGTTTCGCTCTTGTCACCCAGGCTGGAGTGCAATGGCGTGATCTCGGCTCACCACAACCTCCGCCTCCTGGGTTCAGGCAATTCTCCTGCCTCAGCCTCCTGAGTAGCTGGGACTACAGGCACGCGCCACCATGCCCAGCTAATTTTTTGTATTTTTAGTAGAGACGGGGTTTCACCATGTTGACCAGGATGGTCTCGATCTCTTGACCTCGTGATCCACCCGCCTCGGCCTCCCAAAGTGCTGGGATTACAGGCGTGAGCCACCGCGCCCGGCCCTGTTATTTTTTTTAAGGCTTTTTTCTCTGCTTTGATTTGAACAGTTTCTATAGCTATAGTTTCTCTAGCTTCAGACTCAACGATCGTTTCTTCCATTCTGTGAAGCACATCCAGTGTATTTTTCATTTCAGGCATGAAATTTCTATCTCTAAAAGCTTCATTTGTGACCTTTTATATGTTCATGCCTCTCCCTACACGATGTTTTCTTCCTCCTTCTCGAACATGTGGAAAACATTTTTAATAGCTGTTGAGCACCCTCGTCTATCCATTCCATCAGCTGTCACTTACATGTGATTGATTCCCATCCCCACTCCCACCTCCAGTTATGGATCTTAAATTTTTATATATCTGATTATTTTTGACCGAATGCCAGGCACCGTGAATATTCATCGTCGATTTCCGGCTTTTACAGTACTCCTTTGAATCGTGTTGGACTTTATTCTGGTGTGCAATTAAGTTATCTGGAATCAGTTCTGTCTTTCTGAGGCTTGCCTTTAAATGTCGTCAGGGTGGGTCCAAAACAGCCTTAGGCTAAGGCTAATTCGGCCCCATTTCTCAGGCAACACTCTTCTGAGGATTCCCGTACTGTGAAGCATATGACACAATCTTTCCACCCTGGCTGGTGGGAACACAAACCGTCCCCCACCCTCTGTGAGCTCCAAGCATCGCTCTGCCTGCCCCTTTTGGGTGGCTCTTTCTCCAGTCTTCGGCAGCTGCTTTGTACACACACGCAGATCCGTGCTCAGCCAATGCCTCGGGGCCCTCTCTGCAGATCTCTGGAGCCCTCTCTGAGTAGTGTCTTCCTCTTCAGTACTCCGCCCTCTGGCTCTTGGTAATTTGCCCTCCCTGAGCTCACTTCTGTCTCCTCTACTCAGCAAGTCGGCCACCTGGACTTCACCTCCCCTCCTGCAGTGAGCCGGCAGGTCCACGGGACACTCGTTTCCTTCCTCACAGGGGTCACAGTCCTGCGCCGTCTGTCGTCCCACGTCTGAACGTGGCGCTTTGTACACTTCATCTAATTTTCTAGTATTTTCCGGCAGCAGGAGGGTAAATCCCGTTCCTGTTACCCGAACCAGATTAGCCAGAACCAGATGTCCAAATAGCTGTAACATTTTGATTTTTCTGAACAAAATCATTTTTTATTTCCACACTTTGAAGACTAACCCCAACAAATCCAACATCCTCTATTGTCACTGTCCTGCCATCAAACAGCAGGAAGGACGTGATCTCAGGATAAAGGCCGTCTCTCCTTGGGGTAAGGCAGCTGTGCGTCTTCCACCAGTTTATAAACTCTCTGGAGCTTCCTTATTTAACCACAGAGTCTGGGCATTTTTCATAAGCTAACCTTCAGGGACTATTCACTGGAGAGCAGAGAGACACCAGCACCTGAGTAGGACTTCAGAATGTTGTTATTTTTATGTGTGTGTATCTGGAGCCGAGATTGTGAGACTGACATTCTCTGCATGTGTCACCCTGGCAGAATGGCAGTCAGGGATCCTGCCTCAGGGGGAGCTTTCTGAGACGCAGCAGGGCAGGCTGGGCCTGGGTGGCAGCATCAGGAGCAAGCTGTCACGCGGAGCTCCTAGGGTGCAATCTCCGAAATATGCTCCACACAACTCCAGCCGTCCCCAGGCAGTGATCACTTCCAAGTCCCAACGTGCCCCTGGGACACGTGGCAGATGGGCCACCACTACCTGGGGTGGAGCTGGGTCTGGAACAGGCAAAGGCACTGTGCATTATTTCAGGGATTCCCAAACGTCACTCACACATTCACCCCACGACT